>NW_022589737.1:3191678-3379532 GCF_004348235.1 Phoca vitulina
AAAAAAAAAAAAAAAAAAAAAAGATGGAGAGAACAGACAGTACTTAATATATACTTCTGAATGTAAGAAATAGTACAGAATTGTGAGTGATTATGTGATGTTGTAGAAGATATAGGGTAAAGTACTTGGCACAGTGTCCAAGTATATGATAAACATGTGTTTCAGAAGATAAAATCAGGAAGGGTATAAGTGTTTAGAATCTTGTCCAGAAAAGGGACCAAGAAATCTAGAAGGCTCAGCATTGCTCTGCTTAACATTAGTTGAAGTAATTCCAAGTGTCAGATATGGGGCAGAAAGTATCATTGGACAGGAGTGGTTGTGATATAGAGAAAACTACTGAGATCCTTCACATGCTGCAGAGGAAAAACAAGAAACACCAAATGCCCCGATATCATCATGATCTCTAAGACAAATAGTGACTTTTCAACTTGCCAAGAGATTTCTTGATTACAAATTATAAAACAGTCTAGCATAGAGGGGCGTGATAAATCATGAAAACCATTGTGTTGGGTTTTCACTCTGGGACTCTAAAGAAAACCGGTTTTACTTACACATTCTGCTGTGATATCACATTGCATGTTGCCATAAATTCGATTATCACTTAGAATTTAGCCTTGAATTCTAGATTAAACTTATAATACGAATGAGAGTAAATATACTGGAAATTATATGATAATCTATAGTTTATAAAGTGTATGAAAGTATAAAACTTATGAAATATAAAGCATTATTATGAAATCCCAGGTGTCTGTGACAACTGGGGAGAAACCGAATGTGAAAAGCTCTCCATCCTCTGACTGACCATGGTCAACCCAGACACAAGCATTTTGAGATAAATTTCACACCGTCACATCTACTGACCCAGTTATGTCTACACAGTTGATACATGGGAAGGTCAATTCACCCAGGAAGCCTCCCCCAACCCCAGCCTTCACAGGACACCTATTGTGTTTTCAGCTGTGCTAAGAGATGACAAGACCACAGCCCCTGTTTTTGAGCAACTCACGATCCAGCATGTTGTGTGTCCAAAGAGGAGGATGTTGAGGGGGCCATTTGGAAAGCACAGAGGGGCAGCTCAACCCAGAGGTTGAGGGAAAGATTCCAGAGACCAGAAGACCCCTCTGCAGAGTCTGAAGGACACATGAGAGCCTGGCAAGCAAACATGGAGGGTGTGATGAGACGGGGATGGGGGGAACAAGGATACGAGACCCGAAGAAACGTGGCTGAGGTGCACAAAAACATCACCACCCCTGGAAGAGAATGTGCAAGGTGGATACTGTCAGAAAATGATGGTAAAGATGTAATAAAGGCCACATCACAGGCATACCCTAAGAGGGAATGTGGGTGTAGTTCCAGACCACTGCAATAAAGCAAATCACGCAATAAAGAAAGTCAAATGAATTTTTTGGTTTCCCGGAGCACATAAAAGTTATGTTTACGCTGTACTACAGTCTATTAAGTGTGTGATAGCAGTATGTCTAAAAATGTACATACCTTAATTAAAAAATACTTTATTGCTGTAAAGTGCTAACCATCATCTGAGCTCTCAGGAGTTGTAATCACTGATCACAGATCACCATAATAAATAGAATAATAATGAAAAATTTTGAAATATTGCTAGAATTGCCACACAGTGACACAGAGACATGAAGTGAGCAAATGCTGTTGGAGAAAATGGCACCGAGAGACTTGCTGGACACAGGGTTGCCACACCTTCCACTGGTAAAAATGCAGTGTGTGTCAAATGCAATAAAGCCAAGTATGCCTGGATAGGGTTTGGTTTGCTATACGAAAGAGTTTTGATTTGATCTTGTAACCACTAGGATAAAACTGAAGGGTATTAATTCAAAGAGGAAGTGGGTCAATTTGTGATTTAAGAAAACTAAGTGGAAGAAAATCCTGAGAAGGGACAGGTCTGGCTAAGGGAGACTCACAAAAATAACCTGCATTTTGGCTTTTTGTAATCAAAGTTTTGTCTAGCTACTTTTCCCACGTTCTGAGTACGCAGGGTTCAACCTACCTCTCCTGCCCTCATTTATTTCCTTATCTTTCCTACCTCCATTTGAAACAAGGGCCTATTTAAATTCAACATAATTAGATCGTGAGAGGTCTGGAGTTAAGATGTGCTACAAGCTATTGTGGAATAGGGAAAAGTATGCTTAGCTGGAACAGTCATTGCAGGCTTCCTGGAGGAGGTCACTGTTGAAGAAGCTATGTAATTCAAAAAGGTGGAAAGAGCAGTGAACTAGGACTCGGACTTATTATCTAGGCTCTCTTAGACAAGTGTGGCTCTAGTCACCTCGCGGAGATCCAGTTTCTATATTGTTCCAGTAGAAAGTTAAGTAGGATAATTGTTAAAATGGCTTCCAATTGTGGCTGGTCTTTATGGTTCCCTAAGGTGAAAGGAGCATGGGGAGGTAGGTTCTCGCCGGCTGGAAAAGGAGTTAATGGCATGGGGTTAATGGAGTCTAGACCGCAAAGGCAGGGCAGAGTTTGAGAGGCTGGAACAAAGTCATCCTGCTTATCCCACCACGAAAGGAGATGTGACACCGTTCTAAACCAGCTCCCTCCAAGGCATGGGACTTAGTCATTTCCAGAATGTTCAGGTTTAGTAAAAGGTTATCGGAACCTTTTCCTGAGCCAGATCCCTGGAAATAAGCTTCCGAGATAGATGATGTCAGCTGAACTCTAGATGCAAATTATACTCTGTTCCTCACATGGCTGCTATTTTTAGCCCTTACAGTATGTGATTTCTCTCAAGGACAACAGGAATGTTCATAAACTATGCATAGGTCATGATGGTGGCTTAATGGGGAAAGAACCATTTGTTAACAGAGCATTAAATGTTTAATAGTCCATTAGCATAAAATCTTTCTTAAAATTTGAGAATATTTTCTAATATGCCTCATTCCACTAACCAGATGAGTGTTGCAGTATTGAAATTCATAAAGGTGCCTAGTCTTTTGACCCTACCAGAGTCCGGTAGGTTTTTCACCTAATTCTTTGGAAATGTCAAGCTTAATCACTCTATAATGATCAATTAAATATTCAGCTGTATCTCCTCATGGGTCCTCTGCATAAACATTTAAAACAATTAGAAGCTGAATCACCGTGATCCCTTTATGAGTGGAGGTGGAGAGGGGTGGGCCGTTCCTTGTTAAAGAGGGGCCTCTGATACAGGGCTACACCGCTTGAGCTTCCTGGAGGATGCTAAACACACCTGGGTCCTCCGTTTGCATCTGTCTTCAGAATTGCTGGCCATGGAGTCAGATTCACCTCTGTATCTCTCAGCAAGGAAAACTGAAAGAGGGTTGATAGGAACAGGAGGCAAAAAGAGAAAGAAGTGGGTGGTGTTGCTATCCAGAGCTTTGCCAATCAAGCTGAGAAGAGCTGTAAAAGTAGAAGAGCCAAAATCTCTGCAAGCCAGAGCCTCCCTACTCCCATAGCCAGTGCAAGCAGGACTCCTACTTATTTTGATGCCAGAGAAAATGGAGACAGAGCTGGTCAGCAGACCAAAAAAGGAGGTCGGCGCGAGGCACATTTCTGATCTGTTCAGACATGCAGCATTTCCTCTTCCCAGTCCATTCCTCAATAGAGCCGAGTTCTCTTGCTGTCTGGGGAGAAGCAACTCAGAATCTGGAATGTTCTATGAGGACTAACTCCTGAATGTTGAGGGGTTAAGGCACACCCCAAATCCATGTGTAAGGCCCTAACCTTGACTCTCCTGAGACCAAGGGCAATGCATTGCAATGCTTTGATCAGAGAATAGGATGAAATATTTATTATTACAGAAATTTCTGTCCATTTTGTTTTTTCAGAGCACTTGTGTCTCCATTTTACAAATACCCCAGAGGCTTTGGACAGGGAGTATTACTGAAAGATCAACAATAATTACAATAGTAGAGAAGTAAACAGATCAAATACTGACATTGCCTTTTAAAATTAGACTAACTGGTGAAAACCATAGATCATAGATACTTGGAATGTTCAGTCTGGCAGGGACCTTAGAGGTTGGCTAAACTGATTCCTTTGCTTTGGAAATGAAGACATTTGCAGAGATTGAATTACCGCCCCAAGGTAACAACTCTAACCGGTGGCAGAGTGGGTCCTAGAAACCAAGTATCCTAATTTGAAAGGGAGAGGTTTCATGATCAGTCTTATTTGTTATCAATAACTTTCAGAATAATAGCAATTTCATTTCCCCAACCAAACAGCTGGAGGTAATTCTGTAATTTGAAATGGAAAATTATTAATACAAACCTAAGAAAAAAGATGGTGGTCATATATTAAAAAACCCGTGTTTTTAAATCCTGAAATTGGTAAAGTTGAAGCTTTGGGGCTCACAGTACGATTTTCTTAGGCTAATCTGATATGTGTGTTAATTAATATCATTGACACAATTATATATAAACACATTATATTTAAAACCTCAGCTACTTGCATTTATCACATTGACAGAATGAATCATATGCTGTTTTATTGAGGCCTTTGGTAATTACATTATTCATGCTCCTGATACATTGTAATATTTTGTATCAGTTTGTATTTGTCTTTCTACATCTCAAATGCAAAACAATCTCCCTCGTTGTTATGATGAATTACAAACTGGAATATACTTATGTCAAAACATGCAAAATTTAAGATTCAAAACCCTGTGAGTTTAATAGACTTATTTATAATCTTGAATATCGTACAGACCTTTTCACATTTACTAATTCTGTGTGTTTTAATTTGCCAGTGTAGATCTGTTTTAAAATAAATTTCTGGGGTTTAATATCCATTTTTTTTTAAAAAGTAAAATGATTTCAAGTACTTAATCACATACCCATTTGGATGACCCCGGTAGGTGTGAAGTTAATAACTTACTGAAATGAGTGGGTGCAGGAAGGGACAGATCACATTACTGATGTTCACTGCAGATTTTCCTTAAGGAATGTTTTCTTTGTCTTGTTTCTCTTTTTTTCTACATTTTTTTTTTTTTTTAACGTGCTCCTTCAGGAGAAAGCCTTACAAGATCCAATTCAACCTGGTATTTGACTACCTTTGTACCTTAGTCATGGGGACAAAATGGAAATGACTGGAAAGAAGTTATCTTCTCCCTTTCCCTGTGATAGGACAACCTGTATAGGGCTGCGATTCATATCAAAAATAATAAGAATTGGGGTGAAACTGATAGATTTTGTCTTCTCTGATTTCTTATTCACCATTCCTCCTAATCCATGTGATGTTATTATAGTGATTGCATGTTGGGTCTTTTTTTTTTCCCTAGGAAAAAATAAATTTTAACTAAGATATTGCCTTATAAGTCTTCATTCTTCTTACTACCCATCCTTGTAATATAACCATTAAGTTTAAAAAGTGTTCTAAAATCTTTTGGTAAAGAGAGATCTCACAGACGCATTACATTCCAAGATGCCTGGAAACCTGTCTCTCTCGGATGCCTCACCTTGCCATCTATACTCTTACAAAGTGTGAATCATTCATTTGGGAGGAGAGGTGGCATGCTCTGTCTGCTGGGAACAAATCGATAGGCATGTCTGGATTTGTGCTCTAAACTTGCCTCCACAGTAGCCTTGCAAGCAAGAATGAATAGGGGCTGCAGTTGCTAACTTAGTTTCTGCAGTTTGTGTGTGTGCGTGTGTACCCAAACAAAATGTTTGGTTATGAATATTGATTGAGTTGATTAGCATGGACCCACTCTGCAGGGCTTGGAAAACAATAGACTTCTCTTCAAAGAAAACAGATGTGCCAGATATGGCATATGAATGAAATATCTGATTAGGAAGGGACATGCGTCCTATTGAATTTCAGCTTTTTACTCTAATCTTGATTGATAGAGGTAGGAAGGCCTAAGAAGCCAAAAAAAAAAAAACAACAAAAAATGTAGTTGAGAGTTTGGTGTTTGGTGGATTACTTTCAAACCTGTTGGAAAATTGATTTTAAAAATACAGGTGTTACAAATGATTGTACAAATACATTGTAAGTCAGTTCCTCTGATTTATTTTTTTGTTCATTCATGCAACAAATGCTTTTGACGACCTACTATATTTCAGGCCCTTCTCTAGGCACCACACATAGAGTGGTGAACAAAACAAACAAAAAGAATGGCTCTCATGGGGCTTATATTCTTTGGAAGAGAAAATCAGTATTAGTCATGCATCATTAAAAATTCCTAGGCTGTTTAGAATAATAACTAGTGGTAGTCTAGTAAATATTCACAAATATCTAGATTGCCTAGTTTTCCAGCAACAAATATACATTCTATATTCACATGCTATTAATTGTTTAGTTTGTCACTGGCTGAATCCTGACCATCTGCCCATTACATTTGGACCTGTTGAACTGAGTTAGGATCTTTCTCCATTTCCAGCTTCACGTTCCCAGTGTCCACAGAAGTTGAACTGAGCAGACTGTGCTGTTACTGCCCTCTGTTTGGCTTATTACCACCACGACCCCTCGATCCCTCTCAGTACCAGCTCTAAATAAATTTAAAACTCGAATCCTTGGGTGGCAGGCATTGAGAAAGAATGTGGAATCTGCACTTGACCTCATATCTTTTCATTCCAAGTTTATACTAAATACGTTATAATAGACATAACAAATCTCAAGAAATGTATATCTCAGTCTTATAAAGTTGAAGAGGAATGAGCCATGAAAATTAAAATGAGCCAGCTGTCTTTATTGTAGGGGAAAGCATGGCTTGCTGTGAGGAGTCCTGGGAGTTGGGCTATTAGCCATTTTGAATTCACATATCTGAATGCAGAAGCTTGGAGTGGTACAGGTGTTTATTCAGAACCTGGACCTGTGCTCTTGCAGAGATCACCTCCATCTCTCTAACCAAATCATGGTTCCACATGGAGAAAAGCCACTGGCTCAGTACCAAATACTCTCAACATTATTGATCCCACGGTTCTGGTCCCAGATACTCCGTCATATCTTTGGGTCTTGCCAGCAGGTGAGCTTTTCTTGCAAAAGAGGAGATCCTTCTGGAGTCATTGCTGAAAGCATCTACATTTGTTATTATTATTTCAAAGGAAAAAAAAAATCCTCCCAAAATATCTTCTTTTCCTGGACTTAAATCCTTTACAGCCTGAAAGGCAAATGGGGAAGGTAGAGCTGGGTTTTCTTTTATTGAATTTTTTGATTCATCTCTACACTTTGCTGGAACAGTAAGTGTATCAACTTATGTCCCTGCAGTCCACTTAAAGTAGCACAACATGAGAAGCCTGCAGCCATGTTACTGCCATTCCCGGCTGTGATCTTTTAACACAGAAATAAAAATAAGAAAAGACTATGTCTGTCGTGCAGGTACATGAACAATAGTCACAGTGCTAAATGTGGGGTGTCTGCAATTTTTTATTTTATTTTTTTAAACTTTATCTCTATTCCAGATACATTGAAGGGAAAAGTTTGGCTTTCCAGATTTTGAAGCCTGAGTGTCTTTTTGGAAAACTGTAGAGTCAAGTTTCAGTCATTGTGATGCAAAGATGGACACTGTAGGTGGTATTGAAAACAAGGCAATGATAGGGACCCTTTGAATGTACAATGATCAATTCTCCTTTCTCGAGAGGAAATTGAGACCAGAACAGGCTAATTCGGGTTGAAGCTGTATTTCTCTGCATGTTAGCAGGCTGCCTTCATCTGCAAGGCGTGCTTACCTAGCATGAGCCCCTGGCCTGTGTGCTGGGAGGGCAGCGGTGTTCCAGGCTGGCAACCCCGGCCTCTAGAGCTTCTGTAATTGCAGAGCCTGCAGATCTGACAGAGTTACACATGTTGGGACTGGTTGCTACAAGAGTATTCAATAGAAGGACCTAATGGTGGCTAATGGTTGGAGAAGGTTTCCTTTAAGAAGTGATATTTGGGCTGAAACCCAGAAAATGCTTGGAGTAGGTTGATTCCTTATCACATGTTGGTTAAGTAAGGAAATTCCATGAATCCAAAGTCCTTTTTTTATTTACTCAAAATAAATGTTTTCAATAGTGAAGCTGGATGTTATATGCTCTTGGGCTAAAAATCAATATTAATTATTAGAATCTATATAAGCATCCACCATATAGTAGAAGGCGTATTTAGATGTTTTCCCCCCATCTCTGGCTCTGTCCACTCCCATCCAAAGGAATGCACATGAATGTCACCTATCTCCTCTTTGAAGTGGACTATGAAGGCTCCAGGTACTGTCATTTGGGTAACACTGGTTTTGGAAAGATGCTGGAAGATTATTGGTGTTCCTACAACCACCAGGTTTAACATCACCTTCGTTCAGGCTTCTGACACCTCCCTCCAGGGTTAGTTCACTAGCCTTTACTTGGTTTCCCTGACTCTATACCTTCCCTATTGAATCCATTCTCCATAGTACTGCTGGGGTGAGCTTTCTCATAAGCAAATCTTATGGTGATATGTCTGATGGTGATACTATTTCTTAAGCCATAACACGAGGCCCTTCATCATCAGCCTCTTTCCCCTGCCTTGTCCTTCCAGTAAATTCCACAAACCCCCGAGCTGTGTCCACTGTGAACAGTTAGTGGTTGCTAGAGCATAGCGTGCTCTCCCACACTCCAGTGCCTTTACATTTACTGTTTCATCCACCCAAAGTATGTTTCCCGGCCTTCGATATCTACCTTGTTAACTCTTACTTCGCCTTAAGTACTCAGGTCAAGCTTCAGCTTCTTCAGGAAATCATCTCTTACTGTCCCAGTCAGAGTGAGATGTCTGCCTATGCGCTCTCATCCCATCTGGCACATTTGACCCTCCTAGACTTATCACACACCACGAGAATGACAGCCGCTAGCCACGTGCGGCTATCTAAATTCACAGTATAAGCTAAACGATGGAAAACAACATGGAGGTTTCTCGAGAAATTAAAAATACAACCATATTATCCAGCAGTCCCACTGCTGAGTGTATGTCCAAAGGAAATGAAATCATGATCTCAAAGAGACATCTGCATTTCCATATCCAGTGAAGCAATATTCACAATGGTTAAAGTTTGGAAACAACCTGTCAGTCAACAGACGACTAGATACAGAATAACTATATATATGGTTTTTTTTACTTTTTTTTCAGAGAAGTGATTGAAAAATGATTGTTAGGGGCTGTGTAGTTGGGGCAATAGGGAGAGGTTGGTAAAAGGGTACAAACTTTTAGCTACAAGATGGATAAGATGTGAGGATCCAAGGTAAAACAGGGTTCTATAGTTGGTAATACTGATAATACTGTATAACTGTTGATAATATTGCATAATTGAGATTTGCTAAGAGAGTAGGACTTCATTGTCCTCATACACACAGAAGAAGGTAAGTACAAGAGCAATGGATGTATTAATTAACTCAGTGGGGAGAATCTTTTTATAAGGTATAAATATACAAATTACCACACTGTGCCCTTTAAATATCTTGCAATTTTATTTGTCAGTTATATCTCAATAAATCTGAAAAAATAAATTTACAATAATTAAATAAAATTTTAGGTTCTCACTGGTGCCATATTTTAAATGTTAGATAGCATGTGTGCTAGAGGTAACTGTACTGGATCAGAAATGTAAAGCCTTTTCACCATTGTGGGAAGTTCTATTGGACAATGCTGGTTAAAAGGTTTGGAATATTTATGTATGTCCCTCTTTGGCTTTGAACTTCTTGAGGTCACATGTTTCCCCAGTATTAGCAATGCTCAACAGATGTTTGCTAAAAACATTAGTAAGTTAAAAAATATTTAAATTAGTAAATTATTAAGATCTGAGTTTTACATCTATTCTGTTATTGCATACAAGCAATCAAAGACTTCTTTTTAAAAATCTAATGATACAAATTTTGATCAAAGGGGATTCTGGACAGGTAGGAGGAGAAGTCAGAGGAGGGGAAAAAACACTTTGCTCTTGGAATATCTCTTTCTTCAAGCTCAGGAAAGGATCAGGTCTCCACTCCAAAGCCTCATCAAAAAAAAAAAAAAAAAAAGGCAGTAGAAGTTTAGAGTTTAATTCTGGGAAACTACCCACATGATTAGTTTTTTTAGTTGAGTTTAAGAAGTGGTAGCTGGTACAAATATCACTTAGAGAAACAGGTTATATTGTCTTTTCTACAAAGGAAGTCCACTAGACCATGCCATTTTTGGTTGGAAGGCAATACTAATGGTAGCTTAAATGTTTTGTTTTAATTGCTAAGAGGAGTATATGTTCAGCTTAAAGTGGTAAGAGGAGCAATTCAAGTGAGTGCATCTTTAAATTATTCACCAGCCATCTACCGTGTGATTAGCCATGGTTAAAGATTTTCTGTTAAGCACAGACTGTTCTCTGGGGTTATAGGATGATCAGAAACAATGGCCAGATCTAGGAGGATCAAGTATAATGAGCAAGGCAAGTCTGTTCTCCCCTAGCAAAACAAGTGGGCCTGTGGGCCCTTAAACCTGTTAATAAAAAAGAAATTGATCCTGAAAATAAGGAAGCATGAAAGAAGAGAAGAAAGTTGGTTTTGTTTGTAGCTTTTGTTTTGTTCTCTGAATACAACTGCACTATCTGGTTAATTCTTTACTTTGTGGCAAATATTCACTGATCCAGTTTCCATCTTTTTCAAAGTTGAATATGCTTGCAAGTGAAGCCTCTATCCAAGGTAACCAATGGTAATTAGTGTAGCTTCCAGTTTGAACTAAGCCTCATAGTAATTCCTACTTTTGAATGACTCATAATTATTGGCAGATTTAGCTGGATTTATATGACTTAAAAGTTAGTTCCCTCTTTTTCTGTTCTTCTTCCTCTGATGACTTTGGATAGAAATTTGCTTAATCAGGAAAAAAAGGTCATATTACATTTATAATTCTGGTCTAGCTATTTGGCAATGATACTACTCCATATCATGGGTTGAGTTAACCTAGGGGCAGCCAATCCTAAAAAGTGTTTTGGACATTTCCTTTAAAATATTAACATAACACATGGGAAAAGAAACCCCAACTTTAATCCCACCACCCCAAAACCACTGTTCTTATTTGTACCTTAATTTTCCAGTGTCTATGCACAGATACATCTTATCAAAGGTAGTTTACACACTATTTTGCATTCTGCTTTTTTTTTCTTGTAAGATTATATTTCAAACATTAATAAAATTCAATTTGGGGATGCAATAACTCTGGTATCACTCTGCCTCTGAAGAGGCCTTTACTACCTAAGGAAACCGAGCAAATCACTTCAGGCTTCTTCCGGGCTTCAATGACACCATTTAGGCAGAAGTGGAGGTAAGAAACAAAAATCATGTAACCCTGTGAAGGAAGAAGGCAACAGGGTTGCCAAGTGCTATTGTCTGACAACATATCTCCAGAGAGGCTAGGATGAAAACCACACAAATTACTGAAAGCAATTTAAGAAATTGGAGACTCTTTGAGTGTGGGAAAGGAAGATGTGAAGGATAGTGTGGTCTGGAAGAATCTTTCTTTTTCTCAAGAATATGTGGTCAAGGTGGTTAGCTAAGCGGGTTTGTATATTTCCAGAGTGCCCTCCCCGTCTGGGAAAGAGGGACGGGCCAGTTGCACTGCATTGGAGGGGAAAGTACAGATTTTGTCCTGCGAGGCTGAAGGCTTTTGCGGCAGGGCCCTCCTCTGCCTGCCATAATCAGTCATTGTCCTTGGCTTGACCTTGCAAAAACAGTGTCTTTACATTTTCTGTAGCTAATCTGCTTCTGCAATGCTGTCCTTTTGAAAGGGGCACTGCTGCCTGGCCTAGTAACCGAGTAAACACACAAGTATTCTCTTTTTTTTCTTTTTTTAAGATTTTATTTATTTGTAAGTGAGAGAGAGAGAGAGCACAAGCAGGGGGAGTAGCAGGCAGAGGGAGAATCAGGCTCCCCACTGAGCAAGGAGCTGATGCGGGACTTGATCCCAGGACCAAAGGTAGATGCTTAACTGACTGAGCCTCCCAGGCGTCCAAACACACATGTATTCTATGTGTGCATGTATTATACCTATGCCATCTTCTCATCTGTTCAGAGGGTACAAAGAAGACAATCTTTCCACCTTTTTTAAAAAAGATTTTATTTATTTGACAGAGGGGCGGGGCACAAGTAGTGGGAGCAGCAGAGGGAGAAGCAGGCTCCCCACTGAGCAGGGAGCCCGACGTGGGGCTCGATCCCAGGACCCTGGGACCATGACCAGAGCTGAAGGCAGACGCTTAACCGACTGAGCCACCCAGGCGCCCCTCCACCTTTTTTTTTTTTAACTCCTCTGCTGTGCTGGGGTTTTCTCTTGAGTGTGACTCTCAGGAAGAGAGGGGTCTAGGTTTACCATACAGCACTGAGGATTTAACTCACTTGTTTGCTTTTGTAACATAGGCTTCAGTCAACTAACTAGTTGCCCTTCTAGCTGGTGCGTTGGGATGAGAGAAAAGAAGTGAGCCCTGCCCTTTTCTTGGTGCCCAGTGCGTCCCTGGCACATTGATTTGCAGACGGAAGGGTGTTACGCTGGCAGCAATCATCACCAGCCAGAATTCTCAGAAAGGACCTGAGGGTGATTTTTCTCATAATTCCAGGCTCCTGGGAGGTGCCACATCCTTTTTGTGTGCCCTTGACATTTCTGGTTCTGTTTCCTTTCTTAAAATAAGAGGGAAGGACTTTAGAGATGCCATCTCAGACTCCTTCCAGTTCTAACGCTTCACGGTTAGTTGTGTGATTTATTTATGGTTGGACCGGCACAGTGAGGGTGATGGCTTAGATGGAAGCTAAGGAGAGGGGCAGAAAGGCACTAAAATTCATCACGGGTTTACCATGTACTGAGAACCGGCTGAGCACTGCACCTGTGTGATATCCTTTAATCCCCAGCTATGGGGTGACAAAGTTCTACTCCCGATATGAGATGAAGACATGGGTCAGAGATAAATAACTGCCCAATGTCTTCCAGCCAGTATGCCACAGAATCAGGAAGGGGGCACGATTTTCTTTCAGCTCCCCCCCGCCCCTCCGCGCCCCGCCGTCCAACCCCTTTCTAATTCAGCTTTGTTAATACCACGCTGGCCACGCCCACCACAGGGCCGTGCCGTCCCCTCTCACACAGAATCCTCCAATCTGAGGCTCTATGGGGAGGGGAGGTCGCAGAGAGGACGTGACCTTGGGTTGACCCACAAGCCGGACTTGGGGGAGCTAGAAGCTCCTCACCCCCTCCCTGCCCGGTCCTTGGAATGTTCCTGCCGCCCACCATTCCCACAGGCAGAGCCTTTTCACAGATGCAGCACTGAGAGAGTAAGTTGCAGAGACCATCTGGGCCCAATATGTGGCTGAACTCAGTTAAGGCCTCTATGTAAACTTTCAAGATTCTGGAAGGCGAGTGTGGAGCTCTGCGCCTCTTGCAGGGGACAGAGGCTGGCCTCCTAGGTAAGTTCCCTTGCTTATTAATCATGCAGGTGAGGGGCACCTGGTCTGCCTTCCGCTCAGGTCATGATCTCAGGTTCATGAGATCGAACCCCATGTGGGGCACTTCGCTCAGCAGAGTAGGCTTGAGATTTCCTCTCTCCCTCTGCCCCTCTGCCCCTCCCATTCGTGCACTCTCTCTCTCTCTCTAATAAAAAAACAAACAAAAAAAAGCAAAGACAAAAAAAAAACCAAACAAACCAGCCTGCGATGAACCTGGAGTGGCCTGGCTCCTTCTTCTGTCTCTCCCTGTCCCCTTATTGGGGCCAGTTTCAAATTTCAGTGGGGGAAGCTCCAGGGTTTGGAACCAACGGAGGGAGAAGAGTGGAGAGCAGAATAGAGGGTAAGGGAATGGGCTTTGGAATCACTATGTAGTTTGGACAGAGATCAAAGAGAACAACTGTGAAAGATCTTTGTGCTTTACTAAATGAAAAGTATAAAAACAAGTTAGTCTTCAGAGTCAAGAATCTCCTAATCCCATCATCTGCAAGCAGCTATTTTAAGCAGTGCATGCATATACATATTCCACATATTTACAATTATAGTCCACGTGTCACTTTTGCTTTCCCATTTTTTTAAGTTAATATTTCATAAACCTTTGGAGGGGTGCTTTAGCTGTCCCACGATATCATGTTCTACCTGTCATTCCCTCTAACACATGCAGAGCATATGGCAAAGAAGAAAGCTACTTGAGACCAAAGGACTATTTTTCTAATTTCTTTTTGGAATATGTCAAACTGAACATATTGATTCTATAGAAATGAAAACATTAATTTTGTAAAAATTAATATATTCAGGGTTTCAGTTCTCTATATATATGCACGTATATTTTTTTTTCCAGAAAAGGCATTTATGGTTGATTTCACTTTGTAAGTAAGTGCACCTTTGAGTCATTGATCATACATGTTAGCATAATGTCACGTCTGAATTTCATTAATTTGATAAGCAATCTATACATTTTAGCTCTGTTTGCCATATATAAGTCCATTATATACCCATAAAAATTTGGAAAGCAAGGATTTCAGCTAAAGCCTAATTCTAATTAGGAGAAATAAATGGTGTATTATGTGCGAGGAAAAGCCAGGCATCATCATTGACTGTTACCAGTTTGCCGTATTAATTTGATGGCAGTATTTTGTGCAGGATGAGAGGGATAAACATCGCATGCAGACCACTTTGATGTGTATCATTGCCCTGATTGACCTGGGCCTGCCAGATAATCAGTTCCAAAAAGCTTATAATCTGAGGGCTCTTTCATTTATCCCCAGAGAATTAGCAGACTGAAGTTAACTCGACGGAGACAAGGCTGTGTCCTACAGCTGCCCCATAGGTTTACAGCCAAAATGAGCTAGCCCAGATACCCAGCAAACTCAGATGCTTCGAGGTTTGCCCTTGCCCTTGTCGACTAAGGGCACTTGTTTTATTGCTGTTATTTACTGCAGATTTGATCTGTCTGGTTTATTGTGCTGCTACCACTTTCCTAATCGTGTTTCCCTTTAGCCAGGCAGTCTGATGGTCACGAACGGCGTAAGGATGTGAATAACTGCTGGAGAGCTGAAAAGGATGGAAATCTGAAAACGTGAGTCTGCTACTGAGCTATGCCTCTCACCCCTGCAAGGAGCGGGTGAGGAGACCCCCGCGCTCCAGGCTACCCCTGTGTTTTTGGTGGCTGTGAAGGTGGGGCTTTCCTGGCAGGCAGTGGTTTCTATTGTGCGTGGGACCTAGGTAGAGCCCTGCCTGACTCATCAGGGAAACAGGTGGCCCCCATTAGGGCACTAATCAGCCTAAATGGGACCTGATTAAGGGGAGCCCTCGACGCCACAGCTGGTTAATTCCTGAGCGCTGCCCAATGCTTGGCTCTGAAATGCGAACTGTGTGCGTAACCTCCCCTTCCAGAAGCCACCGGCCCTGGTAAACTGCGGCTGGACTGCCGAGAGTGGTATGGAGAAGCCCAGTGGGCCTTGACTCCATTTCCTGCCTGGATTGCTTTGTCCTGAGCTTCTAAATTTCGTCTCTGCCCTTAGCAGAGGATCATTAGCAGTCTGCCCATTTCCATGTGTATCCCCTTTTGGTCCCAAACGGCACAGCAGTTGCCCCTCAAAGGTAATTACAAATGTACGGGTGACTGACCCAGCCAGCATATTGTGGGTGGGAACTTAAGTGTCGTCTCAAACGCACACAGCATTTGCCTAACACACTATGCCGTAGAAAGGCTTTGGCATCAGATGGGGATGCAAATTCTAGCTTTCTCTGTAGCATTTTGTGATATTGAACAAGTCCCATCACTTCACTTTGTTTCAAGTTTCTCGTCTATCAAATGGAGCTAATAATATCGAATTTTCAAAGTTGCTATTAATAATAAATGAAACAAGAATGATCATAGTACCTGATACCTAATAAACTCTCAATGATTATTATCTAAAAAATTATTAGTTAATGTAATAATTTATACAACCCAGTCCTGTGGAGTACACTTAATCCATGTTAATTGTAGTTACTGATATTAATAATAGTAAGCATCTTGTATGATGGTAAGGCAATGATGATCAGCCCTCAGGGAGCAGTCAGTGAGGTGGTAAACTGAGAGAAAATGTCAAAAACAGTGTGGGTATATCCAAGGAAGCACCAAGTGGGGCAGAAAGACCATTGTCTACTGAGCCAGATACACAAAGGCCTAGGAGTATATATACACTTAGCAGAGTGTATGTCCAAGGTTGGCATGTGGGGAAAGGAAGGACAAGGAGTACACTATTAAACTGGCAAGAAGGCTGCCTATACTTAGAGCTGTTTGGGCCAAAAGCCAAAGAGATATCCTTTAATTTACTCCCCGCCCAACACCAAAATAGCACTTTATTTTCCATATTCTAAAACAAAGTCTAAAGATGTGGGTTTAGGCCAGGACAGGAAAATGGATGTAAGATGGCCTGGACAGAAAACGTCTAACCTCAAATAGCAGAAATAATTGAAGAACTTTCTAATAGATAATATAGTATCATTAACTATAGTCATCATGTTGTACATTATATCCCCAGAATTTATTTATCTTATAACTGGAAGTTTGTACCTTTTGATCACATTTACCCAGTTCCCCACCCCTGCCCCCCACCCCCTCACCTCTGGCAATGCCAATATGATTTCTGTTCATATGAGTTTCCTTTCTTTAGATTCTTTATCCATTCATTTGTTGATGGGCACTTAGGTTGTTTTCAAGTCTGGGCCACTGTAAATAACGCTACATGAACATGGAGGTGCAGGTATCTCTTCAGGACAGTGACTTCATTTCCTTCAGATAAATATCCAGGAGTGGGATTGTTGGATCAAAGTTGCTAAGGGAGTAAACCTAAAAGTTCTCATCACAAGGAAAAAAGAAAATTGTAACTATGTGAGGTGATGGATGTTAAACTTATTGTGGTAATCATTTTATAATATATACATATATCAACTCTTTATGTTGTGCACCGTAAATTTATATAATGTAATATGTCAATTATATCTCACTGAAACTAGAAAAAAAAACAATTGAAGGGAAGTAGAAACAAAGAGTGTCTGGGAAGGTTTGGCGGTATTGCCATTTGTAATCCCTTTCATAAGTCTGCTGCTTTACGGATTGTGAAACACTTTTGCCCACACTGTTTATTTAATCAACCAATGATGTGATAGGTGGATGGACATTTGTAGTCTCCTTTTCTGCAGATGAGGAAACAGGGCTAGGGTGGCTGCCTGGTTTGCCTAAGGTCACACAGGAGGCAAAAAACAGGATCGGGGTTGAAATCCAGGTCTGTAACATCCAGCCTTCTATTAAACGATGAAGAGCTGCTGGTCAAACTGTACTTTTAATTTATTTATATTTTAGAATCTCAACTATGTGCATTTTGGAAGCCTTGAAATTCTCTGTTTTAGTGTAGGTCAGTAATGAACTTTAGCAGAGAAGATGAGACCCATATCCTTAGCTGGCTGCACACAGTAGATATGACAGTAAAAGAAAATAAGCTGTAAGAAAATATCTTACAAAATATTAGCTCTTCCTGTGATTAATACTCAATTTTAACATATGCTACAAGGTACAATCACACATCATTTGATAAAGGCTAAAAGCATAATTTGAGACAAAAAAAAGGGGGCAAGAAAGAAACAAGGAGTATCAGGGCACCTGGGTGGCTGTCGTTAAGCGTCTGCCTTCGGCTCAGGTCATGTTCCCAGGGTCCTGGGATCGAGTCCCGCATCGGGCTCCCTGCTCAGCAGGAAGCCTGCTTCTCCCTCTCCCACTCCCCCTTCTTGTGTTTCCTCTCTACCTCTCTCACTGTGTCTCTCTCTGTCAAATAAATAAATAAAATCTTAAAAAAAAAAAACAAGGAGTATCATTACCTATTTTTCACCAGTTATATTTGGGCTTGGAAGAGAAAGCACATGGAAGACTATATGGTTAGTGCATGCTATTAAAGGACTGCTGAAGGTTGTGGAATAACCACCCCCTCCATCCCTGAAGCTGCCTCTGCAGCTGAAGTTGGACGTGGACCCGATCTGCAAAGGAAATTCCTTCTTGGGTGGGGGTGGCGCAGATAGGACCATATCTCCTTCCTGAAGGGCTCTTGTATATGTAAGGCCTTCCAGTGAATACACCTCCTCTGGAAACACGAAGTTTGTTGTGTATAATTGAACTCATATGATTTTGTGGCAATAAGTACTGATCCCGTAAGTCCTATTCTATCAGCACAGGAAGGGAGGGTTATTCAACCTCCTCATTTCATAGAGCAGACTTTTTTTTTTGCCATTCTTTTTTTTATTATGTTATGTTAATCACCATACATTACATCATTAGTTTTTGATGTAGTGTTCCATGATTCATTGTTTGCGTATAACACCCAGTGCTCCATTCAGTACTTACCCTCTTTAATACCCATCACCAGGCTAACCCATCCCCCGCCCCGAACCCTCAGTTTGTTTCTCAGAGTCCACAGTCTACTATTGAAACCTAAAGAGGTTTTTTGACTTACCATTGTTCACCCAGTTAGAAAATTATTAAATGGCAAATCTAGGGCCCTAGTTTAGTACTTTATCTACTCTTCTACACTGTCTTTCTTGCTGGGAGGTGTGCATTGGATACACATTCTGTATCAGTTATCTGCTTTCTCTGGGTTGCTAGTTAAATTCAACACAACACTCATTTATGGAGCCTTCACACTTTGCAAAGCACAGTGCTAGGAACAAGGACACAAGACATGGTATCTGCACTCAAAGAGCATCCTATCTAAGGGAGAGATGGAGCAGAATCCACTTGATGTCTGCTGTTTCCAGACTGTTGGAATTTCTCCTGCAGGGGTTTGGGCTCCCAGCAGAACACCATACTTGATATTCATGATACTCATTTGTCTGTCACAAACTAACATTTTATTTTATCTGTTAAGTTTCCTGTTTATATCCCCTTCACCTTTGTGCCACCACAACATTGCTTATGATGTATTTTCTATCACAAATGCCCCCCCCCTCATTTCATAAGTATATTCCTCCAAAAAGTCTTCCACGCTTTCCCCATACTTGTCTATTTTTCCTTCCACTGAATTCCTGTAATACCCTGTCTATATCATGTTATGTTATCTATATAACTGTGTCTTTTATTGTGCTTATGGATGTATATATCATCTCCTTTACTAAGCTTTAGATCCTTGGGGTAAAAATGTTAAGTCTGATCCTTATCATGCCTAGAAGAGTTATCCCATGAGTAAAATCTCAATAAGTAATCATATACATGAATCTAGTGATTGCATAAGTTATTCAATTCAACACTCATGGATTGAACATTTACTTACAAGCCTGCTGTGGTGAGTGAATATTAGTTTTTTTTTACTGACCATTAAACAGATGCAGTCTTGAGCATATGGATGTGATTGTTCCTTTTGACTTGATGCATAAGCTAAATCTTCAGCCAGTGTTGAGGGAACTCTGGGAAATTGTGCAAGCCGTGCATCTCCATCAAGCAGGTCATTGAGGATTTTTTCCTTAAGGTTGGACCTTCAAGGACTTCTGGACACCGCAAGACAGTTTTTCCTCAAACTAGATCCTCAGGGAAATGTAAATGAACCTTGTTTCTCCTTGATTCTCCAAGCTTATTAACTCCAGTGTAAGTTTTTGGATAATTGTTTGGTTGCAAATTTGTATTTTGCCATGTATCATTGTGTATCTAGCCAATGCGGAGTTCACAGGCTTGAAGGGGAAGTCATGTCTT
Organism: Phoca vitulina; assembly: GCF_004348235.1. Lineage (NCBI taxonomy): Eukaryota > Metazoa > Chordata > Mammalia > Carnivora > Phocidae > Phoca > Phoca vitulina. Next base: position 3,211,281 of record NW_022589737.1, read on the forward strand.
TCAAAGGATGCCCTTCTTTCTTTCTGGTGAAATACTTTCTCAAGGCTACGTTTATGTGTTTGGAGTCTTCCCGTGCTCCTACTTAAGACACTTTCTATAGAGTTCCCATTAATTGCTTTACTGTCTATCTTCCATATCCAATGGCATTTACACATGACCTCATTAATTAATACCCACCCTGTTTGGTATTTACAGCATTGATTTCCAGTTACATAGAACAAAATGGGAAATGCTTTTCAGAGAACGACCTCAGAATCCTCTTTCTAAAATAATAGAGCAGGGTTCTGGCTGGCTTCATTTTCTGTTTTCAGTTTTCTGTATCTGAATTTATTCGAACACAAAACCAGCTATGCCCAGTAGGGCTTTGTAATGAATCTAGAGCCCAGATTATAGCTATACTAATTATAAATTAGCATTGGCAATTCCTGTTACATTTCACAAAGGTTTTGCACATTGTGTTATCTTGCTTTATAGAACAACATGTCAGGAGGGTATTCTTGTCACTACATTGTAAATGAGGAAACTAAATTTCAGAAAAGTTGAATGGCCTTCTCAGGCTCATATAGTCAGTGGTTTGTAGAGCCAGGATCTAAGCCCAGATTTTTTAAAACCCAAAGCCATAATTTTTTTTTTTCCATCTATATATGACTCTAGATTCCTCTAGAAGTAGACTACATATAGCAGTTTTGTACTGCCCCTGAATATCCAACAAGTCCTAACTAAAATTTACCAATAAACAGAGCCTGCAAGCAGGTCCTGGCCTCTGTGTTCATGGTCAGTATATGATAGAGGAAGCAGCACAAATCCATGTGAAGGGGTCAATTATTCAATAAATGGTGCTGGGAAAATAGGCTAGGTTTATGAGGAAAAAGAAATCAATTTAGATCTTCCTATAAAACTAAACATCAAAATAAAATCTAGATTAATTAAGGACTCCTACTAAAAAGGAAATAAAAATGGAAGAAAATATAAATGAATTATTGCCCAATCCTTGTTAAGGCAAAATTTCCAGGCTAAAAACTAATGAGATATATCTCACAGGAAGCAATCAATAGAGTTGGCTAAATAAAAGTTTGAACTTTTTTATGTCAAAACTGTAACGACAAATAATAAAGGGAAAAACATTTGGAACATGTATGGCAGAAAAGGCTTTATAGCCTTGATATATGAAAAGCCCATATTGATCAATGAGAAATCATTAAAACAGTTAATAAGAGAGGATAAAGGAGGGATATAAATATGTGAAAATGTGTTAAACTATTAATCAAAAATATTAAGCAAGAAGTTACTTTAAAAAAGTAGGTATACATTGTTTGTAAAGGTCCAGTGAGACAATACACTCTCATTCCCATATATAAATTAATGTAGCCTTTAAGAATGCAATTGAGCAGTATGTATAAACAGTTGTAAAAAAAATTTTATATCCTTTAACCTAATAATGCTGCTTTTAGGAATTTATCCCAAAAGTAATTAGAAATGTGAACAAAGATGTGCACATAAAGTATCAATTACAACCTTATTTAAGAAAACGCATTAAAACAAATCCTTACTGTTCTAGTCATCATTTCACTCTCCTTGCCAAAAATAGGGCCTTACACTAGGTAAGAACTTCGAAAAATTGGTTGAATGGTAGAATTAATGATGGGCTACAACATAATATGTAATAGTTGAGGAATAGTTAAGTATATTATACTATATCCAAATAATCATTAAAATCAATGTTGTGAAGAATTTTAAGTGCAAAAACACTATTGATGTAACATTTTTAAGAAAATAGGATACAAAGTATATGTGCAGCATGTCAGCATATGCAAATATATTGCAAATTATATATATAGTATATATAACATATATTTATCATATATATAATATATAGAAAAATTATTTAAAGAGGAAAATACCAGACAGAAATGTGGCAAAATGCTAATATTGGTTATTTCCTGGAGTTGGAATTATGATGGATAATTGTCATTTTCTTGATAGTCCTATTCTGTATTTCTCAGTTTTCACAGAGAGCATATACCACATTTAATTTAAAAAAAGCACACAGGATAAAAACAAACAAAACAGGATAATCTGGAAAGATTTTTGAAAAACAGTCAATACTGATTATCTCCAGGTGGTGAGATGTTTTTAATTTTTGTAAATTTTTTATAATAAGCCTGTGTTATTTTTAATCAGAAAAAAATATTACATTAAAAAGAAACAGCATCAGTTTATAGCAAGAATATGTCAGAAGTAAAACTGAGAAAGAATGAACATCAGGAAAAAAAAAAAAAAAGAATGGACATCAGAGTCAAAATAGGCGTGCAGCAAAATGAGACCCTGATCAGAGTGTGACCAATTGATTACATTAATGGCCCCAATTCTTCTTTTTTTTTTTTACTGAAGTACAGTTGACACAGAATGTTACATTAATTTCAGGTATACAACATAGTGATTAGACAAGTCTGTATGGTATACTGTGCTCACCACGAGTGTAGCTACCGTCTGTCACCATATGCTATTACAATTCCATTGACTATATTGTAACTTTTCTCCCTGTGACTTATTTATTCCATAACTAGAAACCTGTGCCTCCCCCTCTCCTTCACCCATTTTGCCCATTCCCTCACCAGTCCCTCCATTCTGGACTCCACCAGTTCTCTGTATTTATGGATCTGTTTCTGTTTTTTTTGTTTGTTCATTTGTTATTGGGGTTTTTTGTTTTTTTGTTTTTTTAGATACTACATATAAGTGAAATTATATGGTGTTTGTCTTTCTCTGTCTGTCTTATTTCACTTACATAATGCCTTCTAGGTCCATCCATGTTGTCACAAATGGCAACATCTCATTCTTTTTTTATGGCTGAGTAATATTCCATTTATATATAAACCAAATCTTTATGCGTTCATCTGTCCATGGACACTTGGGTTGCTTCCATATCTTAGCTATTGCAAGTAATGTTTCAATAAACATAGGGGTGCATATATCTCAGGGTTCTCATTTTCTTTGGGTAAATACCTGGTAGTGGAATTACTAGATCATATGGTATTTCTGTTTTTAATTTTTAAAGGAACCTCCATATTGTTTTCCATAGTAACTGCATCAGTTTACATTTCCACCAATAGCGCATGAAGGTTACTTTTTCTCCACATCCTCACCAACACTTGTTACTGCTTGTCTTTTTGATACTAGCCATTCTGACTAGTGTAATGTGTTATCTCATTGTGGTTTTGATGTGCATTTTCCTGATGATTAGTTATGTTGAGCATCTTTTCTTGTGTCTGCTGGCCATCTATAAGTCTTCTTTGGAAAAAATGTCTATTCAAGTCTGTCCATTTTTAATTGGGTTATTTGTTTTTGTTTTTGTTTGGTGTTGAGTTGTGTAAGTTCTTTATATATTTTGGGTTGCATGACCCTCATTCCTAATACTTCTCTATATCTATTGCTCCTACTATGTAACTTTCCACAATTACTCTGGGCTTGGCCAAGTGGTTTGCCTTGGTCAATGGCTTTGCAAATATGACATAAGCAGAGTTTGAAATGGGCTTGTATTTTGGGACCAGTTTTCCCCTGTAACACTACCATGAGAACATAATCCATCTGTCCTGCTGGAGGTGAGAAACACGTGGCTCAGTCAACTTTATTACCTCAGCTCACCAACAACCAGCTGCCAGACATGAGGGTGAGATCAGATCAGATCAGATCAGATCACGTCAGAACTACCTGGCTAGTCCAGGCTAAACTGCTGATCCAAAGATGTGTGAGCTAAATCCATCCTTTTTTTTTTTCTTTTAAAGATTTTATTTATTCACCTGACAGAGAGAGAGAGAGACAGTGAGAGAGGGAACACAAGCAGGGGCAGCGGGAGAGGGAGAAGCAGGCTTCCCGCCGAGCAGGGAGCCCGGCGCGGGGCTGGATCCCAGGACCCCGGGACCGTGACCTGAGCCGAAGGCAGATGCTCAACCGACTGAGCCACCCAGGCGCCCCGCTAAATCCATCCTTATTGTGGTAATCCACTGAGTCACAGGATAGTTTGCTATTAAAGCATTATTGTGACAATAGATTCTGATGCAGAGGGGTGTAATGACTATTTGTTGATTAGAAAGATCACAACAAAATCCTTGCTTTGTTGTAAGGAGATTTATGTCTTTAGGCCTCACTGAGGGCAGCATGAAACATTTCTCTTGACAATCAGCTTCCCATTGCTCAAATGGCATTCTCTCTAGTCTACTTATAGCCCACAAAGTACATAGATTTCAAGGGGAAGAAATGCCCCTGATAAAATACTAGAACATTCTAATTTTGGGAAATATTTCCATACTCATCCCTCATAGATATTAACACACTGACATTCAGATTAACTTATAAATCTCTTAGCATTAAAATGTCTCCAAGATTCTGATCATATTGGGATAATGGCAAGATGCACTTTGTAGGAGTAAAGAGCTGAGAACGGACCCTGGAATCTGGGCGGTGTACTAATATACTAGTATTGTATGGGGCTTCCTAGCAAAGCAAAATCGAATTTTTCTCCAGCTGTTGCTATAATTGTTCCACAATTCTTTAACCTTCAACAGTAAACATTAAACCAAGTGCACAAATTAAAGGAGTGCCAAAATTTAAAGGTAGAATGCACTACTTATGAACTCATTAAACATGATGAAGTTTCTATCCAAACACTGTTTCAGGGACGAAGGACCTTGTCAGTCTGATGGGCCCATCAGGCTGTCAGAGACTGATGTCATCATCTATTTGAATTACAAAAGTAATGATAAAAGCTTCCATTTACTGAGTGTCTAAAACCTTTCAATATTGTGCTATTGTTCTCTTTATGCAATGACATCATAATAACCCTGTAAGGTAAGTGTTATTCCATCCATTTTATAGAAATGTAAAACAGATACAGTAGCTGAGGTGTCCAGAGGCAAGGAAATATTTCCAGATCACAGGCTGGCCCGGGACCGAGTCAGGGCTCACACCCACCATGTCGTGGGACTGGAAGGCCCATTTTTACAAGCCCAGATCACTCTCCTTCCCAGAGCGCCATCCTATCATGCGCAGACATGCTGGTTTCCACTTACCTTGGAAGTTACACTTACCCTTGTTAAATCAACAGATTGGCATTTTCATTTTTAAACAAACTTTAATTTCTAATTACCCCAGTTTTCTCCTCCAGAGCCTCTTTCATTTGACTCACATTGAGACTTTTATACTTGCCTTTCCTATACATCTGATAATCTTAAACACTCCGAAAAAATATAAATTCACCTAGCCATCTGTAGTCACTTTAAAATGAGGACTTAAAGGACAATGAATTTTCTTCATTTGATGCTGAACATAACGGTACCTTCTGATTCTGTTAGTATAATATGATAATTACAAATGCACATGATTTAATGATAATGTTCACCATGCGGTTGGTAGGCTCATGATTGTAAAAACAAGCAGTAAGATCCCTGTATAGCTAATAAGCCTTATTTTGCATCAAAGCCGGCCCCACCCTTCCCTGATTGGATTCCCTCCTCTCTTCCCTTGCCCCTCCAGCTCCCCGGCTTGGGTCAGCCTTTTGGCCAAATGAATCCCAAAGCCTCGCATTACCCTCTTCCCCATCAAGCCTTATACACAGGGGGCTGTCTCTTGGAAAGATTTTAATAAGCAAATCACATTAAGATATGAATTTACAGCAGCTTAAAATCTTACTGCCTCCGGATTACATGTGTTTTCATAGGAGCAGTGATAAACTTAAAAAAATGAAACTGGCAGAAGACATCTTAGCATTGACTTCAAGCTTTATGAGTTGAAATACTTTCAGAAGTGAATTGCTTCCCAGTGCCCCTCAGCTCGCATTGCTTAGGTCCCGTTTTTCTCAGTGATGGAGCATTGGTCTTTCCCATTAGCCGTAAGTCATGGGGAGGCTGCAACAATTCATGCTTTCCTCCAAACCATGAGAGACCAAAGTTGAAACTCAAAACTTTAGGTTACATTCTAAGTGCCTTTCTATAATTTTATTTTCTGCAACAACATTTTGGTCTGAGTCAAGAAAGAGCTACGCTTGTCTGCTTTCAGACATTTAAAGGAAAATTAGAGTAATTACAATTCATTATGACAATAGTACCAATTTAAGTGAGCAAGAAGGACTGTGTCCACATGTACTCAGTGTTTCATCGTCACATCTGAAAAGACATTAGGCAGATAATAGACCGTTATCTGTTGAAGGTAGAAATGCGGGAACATTTGCATGCGCGCGCACGTGCGCACGCGCACACACACACACACTCACACACACACTGCACGTGCACTCACGTGCCACAATCATATATATTCACTGCACCACATACACAGACAGGCACACACACACAATCGCTTCCTGAGATGTGGGGAAAAAACCCTTTTATATATCATGCTTACCAAGGTGTATATTTTCTTTCTGAAAAATCCCAAGAGGGGGAAAAATAATGCCAATTCCTTTTTCTTCTTTATAAAATATTGAATCTGATCAATTGGCTGGTTGATGGATTACTTTCTATAGGGAATTTTAACTGAATCACCTAAATGTTTGTGGTGGTCATTATTTAACAATCCTAAATCTTGAGGAAATGGTGTTGGCTCAAATGCCTCTCCGAAAGATTAGGTTTGGAACAGATCTGATCCCGTTAGGTTTCTCTTTACTGAAGGATAAGAGCTAGCAACTCCGTAACCTTTTATAGGATTCTCAGCTCAATCAGACAGAACTCACCTGTCCCCCTAATTCTGGATTTAGAAGTGTTTCTGGAATTAGGACACTGGGGAAAGGGTATGGAAGGACAAGGGAATTAAGTAGTACTGAAATGCCCTTTCCTATTTTCACCCCACTTCGGTATTAGAAATTTGAAGCAGCACCAGCCACTAAACCCTCTAGCTTGGATTATTACATTCATCAGAGGGGTCTTGAGAACAGACATACTATAGGAGACCATAGAATTTCATGAATTCGCCCGCATTTACATAATTCCTTACAGTAAGTACTTGACTAAAGCACCATGCTTGAGATACTGTGAAAGTAACATTATTTTATTCTTTCTTCATTTAAAAATGTTTATTGAGCACTTACAAACATTATTCTAGGTCCCATGGATAGAGTAACAAAACTGTATTTAAAAATTCCACTGAAAGACCTTGAACTTATATTTAATTGACAGAAAATAAACAAAGATAAAAGAAAGATAAATAAAAAATACACAAGACTATGCATCTTCCCCACACACACCCCAGATGACAAGGAGCATATAGAGCAGGGGGCTAGAGAGTTTTAGGTTGCACCTTTGAAACATGTTCAGTTCTCTTGCATTAGACTGGAGACACAGATTACCTTCAAAGGAGTGTTTGGCATGTGCATTGGTGTTGCAGGGGTGATAGTTTGGAGGACTGGTGTAGGGCTGAGGTGGATTAAGCACTGCCTCTTCCTTTCCTTCCAGGGGCTGGTTTGAAAGGTACCAGCAATTGTGCCTCTCTGATAAGGTTGCTTCAAAGGGGAAGTATGGCTCTTTGGCAGGCAGTGAATCCTGCCTGTCCTGTTTGTAGGCACAACGAAAACCAAATAAAAGTCAGCTGGATTTCAATGAAGGCTGCCAAGAAAGCTGTGCTCCGAGCTGCTCATGATCCTGTCCTCTTTGTTGGGTCTATTTTTGTTGTAAAGGCATATTTGTATCTGGCAAGAGCCTGCAGACTCCCCACAGAGAGATAGAATCAATCCCTGTTTTCTGTCTCTTCGAGCAGAGCCGACTTGCAGAGCAGGTAAGCTTTCATATGATATTTATCATGTCTGCCCTTTCACCTCTAGTTTTAGCCTTTAGTATTCCAGAGAGCGCTTCATAAACCTACCCTGAGGCTGATAAAGAAGGTGACCTAGAGAAGCAAGCATGGAGTGAAGATGGTCATCTACAATTGGAGCTCAACCAGTTAGGTTAGCAGAAAACCTGTGCTTGCTTATAAATGCATGAAGGTTCTTGGGACTTCAACCATATTCAGTAGCAGTCCATAAATTCAAAGTTTAATGTAAAAGTATGAAGTGAATGCAATTTGTTCTAAATTGCTTTGTTTGATCCCATGACTCAAGGGAATTACTCCTCACTTCAACCTGTGTTTGAAGGTAGAGAAAGGCAAAACATCCAGCAAAATCAAAGGCAAAAAAAAAAAAAAAAGGCCTACTTTTCCTTTGAACTACAGGAAGGAGCTCATTGCAGAGTCAACCAGAGTTGACAATTCTCTGGACAATTACCTTAGATCAAGGCTTCCCATGGTAGTTTCGTTATATAGAAAAGGTTGTCTAATGATGTCAGCTAATGGAGGTTAAGTGTAACTACTTAAAGAAGTTGTTGATTCTCATGTATTGACATTGCCATTATATGCTTCCAGAATACCTTTTTAATGCATCACATTGAAGATTAAAGGGAAAAAAATCATACGATTATATCAAAGAGAAAAATTAGTTGATAAAATACATTACCTATTCATAATAAGAGGTTTTAAAAATAAGGCAAAGAAGAAAATATTCTTATTCTAATAAAATACTTACCACAAACACTACATTCAATTTTCAGAAATTAGAAGCATTCCTGCCAAAGTCAGGAAAAGTCAGGGATATTTACTACATTCACCTATTCACCCCATCCAACATTATGCTGGAAATCATATACAATGCAATACAACAAGAAAAGCTAGCAGTAGATGTAATGTAAGGTGATTAACATAACATAATAATAATAAAAAAGAAGAGCCAGCTGTATAAAGAAGGAAAGAAACTGAATTATTATTTTATTTTATTTTATTTTATTTTATTTTTTTTTTAAAGATTTTATTTATTTATTTGACAGAGATTGACGGCGAGAGAGGGAACACAAGCAGGGGGAGTGGGAAAGAGAGAAGCAGGCTTCCCGCCGAGCAGGGAACCCGATGTGGGACTCGATCCCAGGACCCTGGGATCATGACCTGAGCCGAAGGCAGTCGCTTAACCAACTGAGCCACCCAGGCGCCCTGAATTATTATTTTAATAGATAGTATTCTAATTTCCACAAAATATCCAAAATAATTTATAAAATATTTGAATTATTAAGATAATCCAGTAAGATTGTTATATTAATTTCAGAAACTTATAATATCAGCCATACATTGAAAGCAACCAATTAGAAATTATAATATGAAAATCATAGCAACCACTTGTAGTGGCACTAAAACTATAAGCCGTCTAGGAAGTTATCAAACAAAAGTGTGCAAAGCCTATGTAAGAAAAATTATAAACCTTTATTAAAGGTAATTAGCATAGCTAAAGTAGATATAAACCATATTTATAAACATAAAAACCCGTAAAATTCAATGAAATTTCAAAAAATCTCAATTATAATCCTGGTATGATTGTATCTCAAATTCATATGGAAGAATAAGAATTAGGAATTGCCAAGCTGATTTTGAAGAAGAAAAGAAGATGGAATTCAGCCTGGTGTCAAGCCCCATGTCAGGATCAGAGCTCAGAGGAGTCTGCTGAAGTTTCTCTCTCCCTCTCTCCCTCCCTGTGCTCACTCGCACACTCTCTCACTCTTTCTCTGTCAAATAAATAAATCTTTAGAAAAAAAAAAGGTTACAATGCAGATTAATGGGGAGAGAGAATTAAAAAAAAAAAGATAAAATTATATCCCTACCTCATCCCAACACACAAACAATTCCATATTCATTAGAGACATAAATGTAAAGGGCAAAATGTAATATTTTCTTTAGAAAATAGGAGTTGTATATTTGTAGTATGAGAATAAGAAAACATTTCTGGAAAAGACCTAAATAACACATAATAAAGGGAAAAATAGACACACTTAACCACATGAAAACGAAAAATACAACCTCTTTATTTTTTTATTTTTTATTTTTTAAAGATTTTATTTATTTATTTGACAGAGAGAGACACAGCGAGAGAGGGAACACAAGCAGGGGGAGTGGGAGAGGGAGAAGCAGGCTTCCCGCTGAGCAGGGAGCCTGACGCGGGGCTCGATCCCAGGACCCTGAGATCATGACCTGAGCCGAAGGCAGATGCCTAACGACTGAGCCACCCAGGCGCCCCCAACCTCTTTATTTTTTAATAGATTTTATTTATTTGAGAGTAAGACAGAGCACGAGTGGAGGGAGGGGCAGAGAAAGAAGGACAAGCGGACTCCCCGCTGAGCAGGGAGCTGGATGACCCGGGGCTGGATCCTAGGACCCTGAGATCATGACCTGCGCTGAAGTCAGATGTTTAACCAACTGAACCACCCAGGAGCCCCTGAAAAATACAACCTCTTAATAACAGTATAAACAATCCTAAAAAAACAAGTTACAGTTTTTTTAAAGGCACTTATTTGCATATTACAAATATAAATATTTTGAATATATAAAGAGCTCACTTAAAATGAACAAGAAAAATATAAACAACAAATAGTAAAAAACGTCAAAAGTTTTGCACTAGCAGATTTTAGGTCAGGAGAGCTGAAAGATCAGTATATTCATTAAGAAATACCCTGTATATTATATAGGCCTTGCTTTGCCCACTTTTGATATGCACAAACTTTAGTTTTAATACTTAGACTACACAAGTTTCCCAACACTATAGTTCAAATTTCAGGTACGATGGCATATTAACGGTGAGTGATTGCATAAAATACACACTTTGCTGCTGGCTTCTGGCTTCTCAGTTCACAAATTGCTATGTAAATAACAAGCTTATCACGATCAGTGACCAGCTGTGTCTCTTCTTTCACTCTGAGTCTTTGGTCATTGCTCATCTGTTACTTAGTTCAAGCAGACAGAGCCGTGCACGTAATTGCATTGCTTCTTTGTCTCCTAGAAATAGCACCATGTAACATTTTATAAACAATGAATACTCGAAAGAGGAAACTGGCCAACAAAGAAGAAAGTGCAGCAAAGGAATGAAAAGTAATTACACCGGAAGCAAAATTTGAGTCAAATGGAAATGAGGTTGTAGAGGAACCAACTGACCCTGGCACAATTCTGACACAGCTACATTTTGAGAGGCTTCTCAGGAACTTGGTGAGGGCAAACTTACCCAAGCAAATGAGGGGAGAGCGTAATGAACAGGTGGAAGTGATTCCTGCCAAAAAACTTTACAATAATGGGGACACTCAAGAATATTTATACCTTTATGTAATGAAAGTGTAAAGGGTAAAATGCTGAAAGCCTTCCTAACTTTTAAATGTTGAACTTGGAAAGGAGTATGAAAATCCATTAAGGCACAGGGAAAATGCTTTCTCCATGTCATGTGATAGAGCAACAAGAAGGCAAGCACTATTTAAACTACTCTTCAAAAAATTTTTTGAATTTATTTTTATAATTCCTGTATAATTAACAGAGAGTGTTATATTAGTTTCCAGGGGTACAATACAGTGTGATTGAACAGTTCTATATTACTCAGTGCTCATCATGATAAGTGTGCTCTTAATCTCCTTTATCTATTTCCCCATCCCCCCCCCCCCCCCCCCCCAATCTCCCCTCTGGCAATCACCAGTGTGCTGTCTATATGTAAGAGTCTGTCTTTTGGTTTGTCTCTGTTTTTCATTAAACTGATTTTGGTAATTTTTTTTTACAAAGAGATAAAACACTTTAATTCTCAATATTGCTAGTGGTTTAAATGACAGTGTACTTAGTAAATATTAGCACTACTATTTTTTTTTTCATTTTCTTATATCTTTGTAACCAATAGGAAGAGAGTTTTTAATGTTTTGACAAAAGCTGACAAAAATTGGACGAATTGCAATTTTTCCTATTGAATATATCACTTTGCATGATTTTGGCTTACACACTTATTTTTGTAGTTTTGCAATACTGTGCAAAGTGAGGACTGACCGCCCTCACTGTTAATCAGGACAATGCAAATCCAATACCATGAGATAGTATTTCAGCTCCATCAGACCAGCAATATCTAAAAATTTCAGATGTATTTTTATGTGTTTAGCTTTGACTCTGTGGCCTTCTATGCCCTCTCTGTGGACCAAATTCCTTTGGGTAAGGGCAGAGAAAAGCATGATCAATCTAACAACAACAATCCAAACAACAGCCTGGCCAAGATGGCTTCCATATTAAGTCAAGTCACCAATGCATTGGGAGAGGAAGTCCATAATTTTTCCCAGTCCAGGAATTCTTTGTAAAGTAATGACTACTAGCTATAAAACAAGTGAAACAATGTTGAAACAGTGTGAAACTGCAACTTCATGATTTATTTTATTTTATTTATCTTGTTTAGCTATACTGATCTGACTTTAGATAGCAGGATAAACTATAGATTAAATATTTGTGTAAAATCCCAAACTTGTTTTCAATCTTCGATCTCCACCCAAGTGTTTACCTAGTACCTTTCTCCAGGTTTTTTATATACCCCAGGGCAATCTCAAGCAGTGCCCGTTTCTATGACCAAATGAGATGTATATATCTAATTTATTTTATTATCAGGTCATTATAATAAAGGAAGTGATTTGGTATTCTAGTTGATGCTCAGAGCCATGCAGAGAATATTCTTGTTGATGATCCTAACGTGTTTTGGTTTTCTTCTAAATGTAGGTAAACTATTTTTTCAATCTTTTATAGTTCTCTTCTTCAAGTTGAATGATTTCAGTTGAACTACCTTCAAGTTTATTACTCTATTTAGTCATGTCCATTTTGCTAATGAGCCCATCCAATGCATTTTTTTTTTTATTTCAGGCATTGTATTTTTCAATTACAAAATTTCTTTTTTGGTTCTTTTATGTAGCTTCAGTTTCTATGCTTGGAGCTTCTGTTTTCCATTTATTTCAAGAGTGTTTACCTGTAGTTCATGGAGCATCGTTATAATAGATGATTCGATATCTTTGATAATTCCAACATCAGGGTCATTTCAGGTTAATATCTGTTGACTATCTTTTCTCTTGAGAACTGATCAGTTTTTCTAGTTCTTTGTCAAGTAATTCTGATTGTATCTTAGACATTTTGAATATCATGTTTTGAGACTCTGGGTCTTGCTACAATCCTCTGGACAATACTGCTGGTTTGTTTGCTTGTTTAGCAACAATAAATCTTATTAGGATCAGACTGTGAGTTCTGTTTCATTTTCTGTAAATGATGGCTCCAAATATTAGTTTGGTGTTCAGAATCTTTGCTGTGTTACTTTGGGTCTTCACCATGCATGTGTCACTCAGAGATTAGTCTGTTTTATATACAGTAGTGTACAACTCATAACTTTGTTATGCTGTTTTTTTTTTTTAAAGATTTTATTTATTTATTTGAGAGAGAGAGAGTGAGTGGGAGGGAGAAGGAGAAAGAATCTGAAGCAGAATCTGCACTGAATGTAGAGAACAACGCAGGGCTTAAAGTCCCTTGACTGCAACCCCGAGATCATGACCCCAGCCAGAACCAAGGGTCTGCACTCAACTGGCTGAGCCATGCAGGCGCCCCTGCTATGCTAGTTTGGGCTTGTTCCACAAAGGTGGTACTCAAGGTCGAGCTTAGAACTTATATCAGCTTACACACAGAATTGGGGTATCTGCTTCTCCACTTCTTTTTTCTTGGTTTTCCCCACACTCTCTGATTCCCTTTTCCCAGTTCCTGTTACTAGAGGTTTTCTCTTGGAATTACCACTGCTGTGCAGTTCCATGATGGGGACAACCCTTGGAGCAGAGTCAAGAGAGAAAAAAGAAAGAATTTTAAAAATGGGGATTCCCCCTATATTCTTCAACTCACTAAGGCCCCTTTTCTTATTTATCTGCAAATAAAGGGGGATTTCTTGGAGTTTTAGTTGTCTATACCTGCTTTGTGGCTCCCTCCCCCTTGTGGGAAGCTGGGAAATATAAGAGAACAGACAAAACCTAAAATCAAAACCTAGAAACTCACCCAATACTGCAGGGTGGTCGTTCTTTATCTTTGACTTCCAATTTACTGATGATTGTTTACTTTTCAGAATCCATAGGTAGTTGCTTTTTGTATTATACCCACTGTGTTTAGTTGTAATCAGTGGCAGAGATGGGCTATGGTGGGTTTCCTCTATTTTGATCTGCTACTATTATTAAAATTACATACAGAACCAGATAATTGCTTTCTATTATATTAACAGTAAATTGTTAAATTGACTTTCTTGTTCTCTTCTCTTTTATAATTGATTCTATTTTTAGGTACATATATATTTTCCTCCTTTTAAGTTGACTTATATCATTTGTCCTGCCTTTTCATTTTATTTTACTCTCCAACAGTGAAGTATCATTTTTTTTCCAGCCTTTTTATTTTATTTTACTCCCCACTGGTGAAAGTTTAGGAGTTAAAAGATTCTTAAGTACCGCCAATAAAGCATAAATTAATTAACTATTTTGAGACCAATTGGGCAATATCTAGTAAAAGTGAGGCCACATATGTCCTACAACTCAATAATTCTACTCACTGATATATACACCAGAGACTCTTATAAATGTGTACAAGGAGAGGTAAACAAGTATGTTTATTTCAGTATTGTTTATAAAGGGAACAATTAAAAAAAACTTTGTGTCCAAAAACAGGAATGCAATGTAGTATTTTTAATCAAAGGAATACTAAGTAGCAATTAATATTTTAAGAAAACTAAATATGTGTTTATAAACATGGATAAATATAAAAAATTCTAAGGTTAAAAAAACTGTTTGCAAAAATTATGGATGTTATAATATTTACATAGCATTTAAAACCAGAAAACATTATACAATCCATGGATAAGAATACATACCAACCTTTAGAATAGCACTTTTCTCAGAATTAAATATAGGGCTCTGGTTAGAATGTATGAGTGGGGATATGGCTCTATCTAATGTTTTAGTCCTTACAAAAATGTCAACATTAAAATGGCAAGCAGTGTTACCATATAACAAATCTGCATGGTGGGTACATATGCATTTGTAATATTTTTTACATACCTTTCAACATATTTGAAATATTTCATAATGTATTTTATTATAATTGTTTTGTCCAGCTGTAGTTCTTTTTGCCTATTGATTAGTGTGACTTAAAGTACATTTCTCATAACAATACCACACATGCATTATAAAAACTTTGGATGGAAACTATGTAAGTGAAAGTAAATTATATCACCCATAGCCACCCAGAAATATCACCACTGATCCATTCATTTACTCATTTGTCTATTAATTTACCAATCCATTAAGTAACTGTGCACCTTCTAGACCCTGGGCACATTGTAGGAAAATATAATACTTGCTCTCATGGGGCTTATCATCTGGTAGGGTAATAGCCACAATAAGAAAAAATATATACATGCCCAGAGGTAGTGATAGAGACAGAGAAAGAGATAAGCAATAGAGATTTCATTTTGTGAATTTCTTTAAAGTCATTTTTATACATTGTTTTGCACAATTGAAATAAACTGTATAGTACTGGTTTTAAGTATAGGTACTAGATGGGAGATATAAACAATGGTCACTGGATGACAGGAAATTATGTATTATTATTATTACTATTAACCTTTCCCAATTTGAAGGAAAAGGGCCAATTATTCAGTTTATTCAATTGAAATTTTTAAGGTGCTAAAAATCATAACTACAATATTTGGGCAATGAAAGTAGACATTACTTTCTCTATTTTGCTCTGTATGTGAGAAGAGGGACAAAATGGCCTTTTTATTTTAGTGATTTTCCTAGCAGGGGACTTCAATCTTATTGAGCCACTGTTAGCAAAGCTGGAACAGAAGAACAGAACACCTTATTGTTCTGGTAGTAATCAAAATTAGAAAGCAAATCCATCTGAACCAAAGGATAGAAGAAATAGCATTTTACTTGATCTTGGAAAAAGCAAAAGTTTAAATAAAAAACGTAATAAAACTTCCAGCTTCAATATTTCAATACTTATGGATCTTGGAAATCATTATTCCCATTTTTACAAGAAAAAGCTGGATAAACTAAGAAATAGTGACTTTGCTTGGACTAATCAGATAAACTGTCACCCCAAAATCTAGAGAGATAGAAATATCCAGAGAAACACAAGAAATCTGCTTACCTGCAGAAGCCACTAGATCCATTAATGAGTGGGAATATTTATATACTATGATGAGTTGCTGGAGGCTGAGGGTGGACCATCATTGGAAGAAGAAATCCTGGGTGCCACAATCTTAAGGGAACTCCACATATTTGTGGGCTTTAGCTCCAGAAATCCCATTAGATTCTCATGCTAAATATCTGAGAAATATCCCTGAACTCTAACAAGAGGAGTGGAACACAACCAGAGCCTCCTTTCTAACAAAATGGTAGAAGTGAACAGTGGGCTTATCAGCAGATTTGATCAGTAGACTTGATATATTTAAGAAAATAATCAGTGACCTTGAATATATGTCAATAGAAACTTCCTACACTAAAGGACAAATAGAAAAATATGGATATACAACAAAACAAATGGAGCAGAACATGTAAGAAATCTGGGACAACATCAAAAGGTATATACCATATGAATAATTAAAATTCAAGAAGAAAGACTGGATCAAGAAAAAAGTACACACACACACACACACAATGTAATGATGGAGAACTTTCCAAAATTAATGACAGACACAAAGCCACAGAACCAGAAAGCTCAGAGAACACCAAGCAGGATTAATAACACACACACACACACACACACACACACACACACAAACACATACACACACACACACCTAAGCATAACATACCCACATTGCAGAAAGACAAATACAAAGAGAAAATCTTGAAAATGTCCAGAGTCAAAAAAGTATACTTATAGGGGCGCCTGGGTGGCTCAGATGGTTGGGCGTCTGCCTTCGGCTCAGGTCATGATCCCGGGGTCCTGGGATCAAGTCCCGCATCGGGCTCCCTGCTCCTTGGGGAGCCTGCTTCTCCCTCTGCTTCTGCCTCTCTCTCTGTGTGTCTCTCATGAATAAATAAATAAAATCTTAAAAAAAAAAAGAGTACTTATAAAAGAGAAAGGATAAGAATTACTGTGCACTTCTCAATAGACCACAGAAGCAAATATAGAGTATAGTGAATTTTTTTAAATGTTGAAAGAATAAACCACCAACCTAGAATTATGTATCCTATGAAATAATCCCTGGAAATTGAAGGATAACTACTTTCTCAAACAAAAAAATTGAGGGAAAGCCATCACCAGAAAACCCTCCCTACAAGAAATGTTAAAATAATTCTTTTTTAGGCCGAAGAGAAATGATATAGTTCAGAGACATGAATTTAAACAAAGGATGAATGAATGAAGAATGAGTAAATAAAGGCAAAATAGAATCTTTTGTTTTTCTTAATTGACCTAAAAGATAACTGGAACCACAATTTGGTTTTTTTGAAAAGATTAACAAAATTGACAGACCTTTAGTTAGTTGGACTAAGAAAAAAGAAGACTCAAATAATTAAAATCAGAAATGAAAGTGTAGACATTACTACCAATTCTACAGAAATAAAGATTATAAGGGAGTACTATGAAGAACTAAAAGCCAAGCAATTGGGTAGCCTAGATGAAATGGATAAAACTGTAGAAACAAAAAACTACCAAGACTAAATCACAAAGAAATAGAAAACCTGAATAGACCTGTCCAGGTGCGTGTGTTTTTTTTCTATACCACCAGACAATTAACTCAATTCTGACACTGTTTACCTGAAGATAGCATCAGATCCCACAAGTTAAGGGCTCAGTCCCACAAGACTGCTCCCCTACCCCCACTTCAGAAGCCTTTTGCAAGTCCAGGTTGTCACCTATGCTTCTGATTGACTGGCTGTACATCAGAGGTTCCAACAACTTTCTCCCTGATTGGATTAATCTGTTAGAGTGGCTCACGGAACTCAAGAAAACAGTTTACTTATTATTTATCAGTTTATTATAAAAGGATATGATTAATAAAGGATACAGATGAACAACCAGACAGAAGAGATGCATAGAGCTAGCTGTGTGGGAAGGAGGTGTGTTGAAAGGAGGAAGTAAAATTACCTTTGTTTGCAAGTTGGTTCCCCTGGCAACCAGCACCCATTCTTTGGATACTTAGGGGTTTTCCAAAAGCCACCTCATTAACATAACAAGATACTTTTATTGCTCCCATCACTTAGGAAATTCCAAGGGTTTTAGGATCTCTATGCTGGTAATGGGGATAAAGACCAAATATATATTTCTTATGATAAATTATAATACCATAACCTATGATCGGTAAGAGATTGAATCAGTAATCAAAAAATTGCCCAACAGAGGAAAGCCCTGGACTAGATGGCTTCATTGGTGAATTCTACCAAACACTTAAAAAAGAATTAATACTAATCCTTCTTAAACTTTTACAAAAAATTAAGAAGGGACTACTTCCTAATTCAGACTACGAGGCTAGCCTTATGCTGATACCAAAGCCAAAGAGGCACTACAAGAAAAGAAAACTACAAATATTCTGTATGGACATTGATATAAAAATCCTCAAAAATTACTAGCAAACAGAATTCAGAAGCATATTAAAAGGCTCATACACCATGATCAGGTGGAATTTTTCTTGTAATGTAAGAATGGTTTGACATAAAAAATCGATCATTGTTAATACACCACATCAGAATGAGGGGGAAAAACACATGATCATCTTAATTGATGCACAAAAAGCATTTGACAAAATTTGACACCCTTTCATGTTAATACTGGACAAACCAGGAAGAGAAGGACACTTACTTCAACATAATAAAAGCCATATATTAAAAAATACACAGCAAATATAATACTCAATGGTGAAGCACTGAGAACTTTTCCTTTAAGATCAAGAACAAGATGAAGGTGTCCATTTTCAGCACTTCTATTCAACATAGTACCAGAAGTTCTAACCAGAGCAATTGGGCAAGAAAAAGAAATAAAAGTCACCCAAATTTGAAAGGAGGAAGTAAAATTACTTCTGTTTGCAAGTGGTATGGTCTTATATGGAGAAAACCCTAAAGATTCCACACCAAAAAAACCTGTGAGAACTAATAAATGAATTCAGCAAAAGAACAACAAGTTCAACATACAAAAATAAGTTGCATTTCTATACACAAACAATAAATCTGAAAGGAAATTACAAAAACAATTCCATTTATAATAATGCCAAAAAAGAATACATGCTTAGGAAATAAATTAACCAAGGAAATAAAAGACTTGTACAATGAAAATGATAAGACACTGATGAAAGAAATTGAAGAAACAAGTAAGTGGAAAGATAGCCTATGTTCATGGATGGGAAGAATTAATATTGTTAAAATTTCAATACTATCCAAGCAATCTACAGATTCAATGTAATTCCTATTAAATCACAATGATATGTTTTACAGAAATAGAAAACCCATCTAAAATTCAAGTGGAATCTCAAAGAAGCTGAATAAGCAAAATAATATTGAAAAAGAATAAATGTGGAGGATTTCCACTTCTGGATTTCAAAATTTACTACAAAGCTACAGTATTAAAAACAGGATGATATTAGTATAAAGATGGACATGTAGACCAATGGAAAAGAATAGAGAACACAGGAATAAACTCTTGTATATATGATCAAATGGTTTTTGACAAGGGTTTCAAGGCCATTCAATGTGGAAAGGACAGTCTTTTCAACAAACCGTGCTGAGACAAACTATCCACATGCAAAAGAATGTTGTTGGATGCCAGCTAACACCATATACAAAAATTAACTCAAAATGGAGCAAGGGCCTAAATATAAGACCTAAGGCAACAAAACTCTTAGAAGGAAACATAAAATAAAATGTTATAACTGTGGATTTACCCATGCTTTCTTGTCTGTGACACCAAAGGCACAAATAACAAAAGAAGAAAAAAAAGTCAAATTGGACTTCATCAAAATTTTTTAAATTTTGTGCACCAAAAGACACTATCAACAAAGTAAAAAGGCAACCCACAGAATGGGAGAAGATATTGGTAAATCCTAGATCTTGTATTTAACATGCAGAATATATAGAGGGCTCCTAAAACACAACAACAAAAGCAGCCTGATTCATAAATGATAAAGGAGTGAATAAACGTTTCTCTAAAGAAGATACACAAATGGCCAATAAACACGTGTAAAGATGCTCAGCATGACTAATCATTAGAGAAATTCAAATCAAAACTATAGTGAGATGCCACCTCACACCCATTAGGATAGCTACTATCACAAAAACAGAAAACAAGTGTTGGCAAGGATGTTGAGAAATGAAATTCTTGTGTGCTACTGATGGGAATGTGAAATGGTACAGCTGCTGTAGGAAGCAGCATGATAATTCCTCCAAAAATTAGAAGTAGAATTATCATATGATCCAGAAATTCCACTTCTGGGTATATACTACAAAGAAATCTAAAAACAGGGTCTCCAAGGGATACTTGTACACCTGTGTTCATAGCAGCATTATTCACAATAGCTAAACATGAAAGCAGCCCAAGTGTCTATCAACAGAAAAATGAATATGCAAAATGTGTTTATATGTATAGTGGAATATTATTATTCAGCCTTATAAAGGAATGAAATACTGCAACATCCTACAATATGGGTGAACCTTGAGGATATTATGCTAAGTGAAATGAGTCAGTAAAAAAAGACAAATACTCTATGATTCCACCTATATGAGGTAGAGTAGTTGAAATTATAAAGGCCGTATAATGGTGGTTGTCAGAAGCTTGTGGGGAGGGAGAGAGGGGAGTTATTGTTTAATGGGTATAGAGTTTCATTGTTACAAGATGAAAAGTGTTATGGTGGTGATAGTTGCACAACAACGTGAATATATTTAAACTTAAAAATGGTTAAGATGATAAATTTTTTGTTATATGTATTTTACCACACACACACAAAAACTGGTTGCTTAATGTAAGAACAAAAACAATGTATTTGGTGATTATAGCATATGAATAAATGAAATAAATGAAGCAACATCACAAGAGATGAGTGGAAGAAATTGGGGATACTCTGTTATAAGGAACCTACACTATACAGGAGTAGTATAGTGTTATTTAAAGGTTAATTTATATTAAAAATCTGTGTTTTACATTTTAAGGCAACTCCTAGTTGTGTTTAAAAAGTAGTTAATTGATATACTGAGAGAGGATATGGAATAGAATCACATAAAAATAGGAAACAGTTGTAAATATTGTAGATATTAATTCAACTATACCAATGGTCACTTTAAATGTGAATGGTTTAAATACATCAATTAAAGACAGAGATTTCCAGAGTGGAAGAAATACAAGATGTAAGTATATGTTGTCTATAAAAAATTCACCTTAAATATAAAAACTCTAATAGGTTAAAAGTGAAAATATAAATATGCCATTCTAACATTCATCAAAAGGAAGCAGAGTATCTCTAGTGATTTCAGGGAATTCAGGCTTCAGTACAAAGAGGATCATCAGGGATAAATAGGGGAATCATATAATGATAGAAGTTATTTCTTTAAGAAGACATGATAATCCTGAACATGAATGCACCTAACAACAGAACATAAAAATATATGAGGCAAAATCTGACACAAATGAAAGGGGAAATAGATTCACTGTTCTAGTTGGAGAACCTTAATATTCTTTTGTGAGGGATTGATTGATCAAGTAGGCAGAATATCAGTAAGGATATAGATATCTAAATAGCATTATAAATCAACTTGACTTAATTGACATTTATAGAGTACTTCATCCAACAACAGCAGAATTAACATTCTTCTAAAGTTCACATGGAACATTTACCAAAATAGGCCATATGCTGGACTGTAATCCATACCTTAACAACTTTAAATAACTAGATGTCATACAAAGTATATTCTAAGATCACAATGGAATTAAACCAGAAATAATAAGAGAAAGACAGCTGGAAAATTCTCAAATATTTGGAAATTTAATATATATATATATATATATATATATATATATGATAGATAGAAGATAGATATCTATATCTGTGTGTGTGTATCAAAGAAGTCTTATGAGAAATTTAAAAATACTTTGAACTAAATGAAAATAAAATATAACATCAAAATTTGTGGGATGCAATGAAAGTAACAGAGGGAAGTTTGTGCCATTAAATGCACATATTAGCAAAGAAGAAAGATCTAAAATCAATAACCTGAATTTGTGGGAAACTAGAAAAAGAAGTGCAATTTAAATTTAAATCAAGCAGAGAACAACATAAAAATTAGAGAAGAAATCAATTAAATTGAAATCAAGAAAATAATAGAGAAAACCAATGAAACCAAAGTTTCCTCCTTTGAAAAGATTAATTCAATTTGTAAAACCCTAACCAGACTAAATAAGGAAAAAAGAGAGAAGATGCAGATTCCCAATACTAGAAAAAAAGAGGGATAATCATTACCAATTCCATAGGCATTAAAATGATAATAAAGTAATACTATGAACAACCCCATGCCTACAAATTTTAAACTTAGATGAAATAGACCAATTCCTTGAATTACAAAAACTATCACAACTGTCACAAGGAAAAATGGATAAAGTGAATAGCCCTGCATTTATAAAAGTTTAAAAATGAATTACTTAGTAACAACTTTCCAAGACAGTCATCAAATCCAGTGGTTTCAGGATGAATTCAAACATTTAAGGAAGAAATTATACCAATTCTCCACAATTTTGTCCAGAGAGAATATTTCCTAATTTACTGTATGAATCCCCTCTTTCCCAGATAATGGCATTGGAAGAAAGAAAAATTTCAGAACATGTCACTTATGAACATAGATGTAAAATGCTTCAACAAAATAGTTAACATTGTGTTGGAAGTCCTAGCTAGGCAAAAGACCTAGAATAGGTAACACAAGCTGAACAAGAAAAGCAAAGTTGGAGCACTCACTACCTGATTTCAAAGCTCACTATAAAATTAAAGTAATCATGACAGTGTGGTATTGGTGATAAATTTAGATACATAGATTAGGAAGCCCAGAAATTTCTTGCACAAATACAGTCAACTAATTTTTGATAGAAGTGCAATGGCAATCCAATGAAGAAGGGATAGTCTTCTCAGCAGATGATTCTGGAGCAATCTAATGTTTATATGCCAAAAAAGAAAAGTACCCAACCATGAACCTTACACTTTGCACAAAATTGAAAACAAAATTGATTAGAGACTTAAATGCAAAATGCAAAACTATAAAAGTCCTAGAAGAAAACAAAGGAGAAAATCTATGTGACTTTGGGTTTGGTGATGGGTTTTTAGATACCACACCAAAAGCAGGAAAAAGAAATTAATTTGATATTTATTAAAATTTAAAAGTTTTTCCCTATGAAAGGCACTTTTAAAGGAATAAAAAGACAAGCCATAGACTGGGTGAAAATGTTAGCAAAGCAGTCTTAACACTCAATAAGAAATCAAACCCGATTAAAAAATGGGCAGAAGATCTGAACAGACACCTCATCAAAGAAGATATGAAAATGGCAAATAAGCATATAAAAAGATGCTCTACATCATTCATCACTAGCTAAGGGCAAATTAAAACTACAATGAGATATTACTACACAAAAAACCTGACAATACAAATTGCTGTCAAGAATGTGGAGCAACAGGAACTTTCATTCATTGAAGGAAATACAAAATGATATAGCAGTATGAAAAACTGTTTGAAAATTTCTTACAGTCTATGGCCATACCACCGTGAATGCACCCAATCTAGTCTGAAGATTTCTTACAAAGGTAAATATAATCTTACTATATGGGACACCTGGATGGCTCAGCTGGTTAAGCGTCTGCCTTCAGCTCAGGTCATGATCTCTGGGTCTTGGGATTGAGTCCTGCAATGGGCTCCTTGCTCAGTGGGGAGCCTGCTTCTCCCTCTGCCTTCCACTCCCCCTGCTTGTGCTCTCTCTCTCTGACAAATAAATGAATAAAATTGTAAAAAAAAAAAAAAATCTTATTATATAATCTAGAAATTGCTTTTCTAGGTATTTACCCAAATGTTTTGAAAATCTATATCCAGGGGAGCGCTTGGGTGGCTCTGCCAGTCAAGCGTCTGCCTTCGGCTTAGGTCATGATCTCAGGATCCTGGGATGGAGCCTGGAGCTGGGTTCCCTGCTCAGTGGGGAATCTCCTTCTCCCTCTCTCCCTGCCCCTCCCCTCATCTCCCGTGAGCTCTTACACTCTCTCTCAAATAAATAAACAAAATCTTAACAACAACAACAACAAAAAACAAGACTTAGTGGTCTTAAAAAAATAAAAGAAAATGTGTATCCATATAAAAACCTGCATATGAATGTTTATAGCAGCTTTATCCATAATTTCCCCAAACTGGAAGAAACCAAGATGTTCTTGAATGGATAAACATTGAATGGATAAACAAACTGTGATACATTTTCCAGTGGAATACTATTCAGTGATTAAAAAAAATGAACTATCAAGCCATGTAAAGAATGTAAAGACATGAATGAATCTTAAATGCTTCACTTATGCTAAGTGAAACGTCAGTTTGAAAAGTCTACATACTGTATGATTCCATTTATACGATAATCTGGAATAGGCAAAAATATTGAAATGGTAAATAAAATAGTGGTTGCCAGGTATATAGGGTAGGGGTAGGATTGAGTAGATGAAGCATAGATTTTTGTAGGGTGATAAAACTATTCTGCATGTATCATGGATACATGACAGTATATAAGTTTGTTCAAATCTATTGAACTTTATAATATAAAGGGTAAACTATAATGTATGCAAATGAAAATATCACTTAGAAGATTAGAGGATCCCAGGATATAATGCAGAATGTGATAAAAGAATCTAACTGTATTACAAATGTATGAAACAACTGTACTGAATGGGGTGGTGGGGTATGGGCTGTCCTAAGTAACTTTGGAAATGAATGGACTAAGACTATCAACCAAAAGG
The DNA here is from genome assembly GCF_004348235.1 of Phoca vitulina. Lineage (NCBI taxonomy): Eukaryota > Metazoa > Chordata > Mammalia > Carnivora > Phocidae > Phoca > Phoca vitulina. The sequence continues at coordinate 3,236,095 of NW_022589737.1, forward strand.
ACTATATATAGCAATGTCTTCAACTATCAACCAAAAGGAGCAATGTCTTCTAGTTAATAAAGTTCTTACCCCATGAGGGTAGATTAACATTACTGAAGAGTATGCTGTAATTGAGCAATTAAGTAAATGGATCCAGATTGATGGGATCCAGTTTTCTCACTATTGGAGTTTTGGAGGTTATAGATAAACAGATAAATAAAGGGAGAAATCTGGAATAACCAATGTGATAATGGATTACAATTGTAGATATCAATGTCAAATAATGTTTAACTTATTATAGGTACAGATGGATACATACTAAAATATGTATCAAAATATTTATAAATATGTATGTATGGAGGGCTTAGTATACATACATATGTTTCCCTGCTCTGTCAGCAGACAGAGGCTAAAAACAATGATGTCCCAGTGACACTGAACAAACTCAGTGTCTAGATTTTGTTTGTTTTCTAATACCATTCTTAAATAAAAAGAACAGGGCTTTTGGATAATGGCTGATTCTAGACTGGGCAGAAAATATACAAGGTTAGCCTGGAGCATGTTCCAGTGCCAGTAAGAAAGTGTTCAAAATAAACTAGCAAAAAACAACAACAACAACAAAAAAACAAAAACACAGGGATGAGGGATGTCACAGAACACAGGGGCCAAACAAAGAGAGCTCCCAATGGCCAAAGTTGGGACAAGTTGAGCAATAAAATAAATAATGCACTACTGGATTATAATTCAAGCATAAAATAACCCATGTGTCCACACTGATATCAATAAATGATTGAATAAAAATTACATGGGGATGGACAGTGACGTCAGCTTCATGGTGGTATAAGATGTTTCTCCTTTTTGCTCCCACTCTTTCCCACAAGAAATTAGACCTCCATCTATGATCAGAAGTGCCTTTGTGGGAATTGTGGGACCCAGCAGTATACATGAAAGGACCCATCAGGAGTTTTACCCATGTATGTATCTGATAATAGGCAGACAGACCTGAATATGGGCTGTGAAACCAACAGCACAGCTGCCCTGCCCTAACTACTGTTGCCATGGTCAGAAAAAAGCCTGGAGAATGCTGACCTAGGCAGATGTCCAGACAAAAAATAAGTTGTTTAAGTCCATCCTTCCCCAGGGGAGATTCCAGAACAATGACATTGCAGAAAAAAGAGAGAGAATTTGGCTGCAGTGGAAATGACAAGAACTTTGCCAGAACCATACTGGCCCCACCCCAAGGCAACAGTTTATGAGGCTGAACTATCAGGCTTGGTGATAACTCCCCCAGGAGAAAAGGCGTGTGAGTATCTAGCTACCTCAGTGGTGCAGAAAGGAGCTAGAGAAACCCATTTTCCTCTGGCAACACATGGAGTACTGAGGGGGCACCTCCATGACTGGGAGGAAGGAATAGATTGGGAAAGAGGCAGATAAGAATACCAAAGGGCACCAGAGGTATGCAGTTCCGGCTGACTGTGCTCAGCCAGAAGTCTACTATGAGCTTCTGTGAGTACCACACCTGGGTATCTCCCTACCAAGTCTGCAGGCACCCCCACCACCCTGAGTGCTAAAGCCACACCTCCTCCATTCTGCGGTGGGCTCCTTGTGCATGCTGCCAAAGGCAGAGGTGAGAACAAGTTCTGGTAAACCAGCAGTGTGCTCAGAAAACAAACCAGGGTGTGTGGGCAAGGAAGAAACCTCAAACTTGGCTATGGCACCACCTTCTGTCACAAAAGAGAGGTTTCCAATGGCCAGCCTAGTGAATTGTAAGCATTGGAAAATACATAAAATTTAAGAAATCAGCCACAAAAAGAAACAAGAAAAGTGGAACAGGTATATTGCATACAAAGGCAGAAAGTCCCAGATAACAGCACTAACAAACAGAATACCTAATCTGAAGGCAATAAGAAAAGATTTAAGGAGATGTTTGTGCCTTCAAAAAAAAAAAAAAAAAAAAGAAAGAAAGAAAAAAAAGCAATGCAAAACTACAAGGAATGTGAAAAAGAAATTTACATGTCATCACCAAAAGATGATAATAATTTTCCAATAACTGAGCTCAAAGGCATGCAATTTTATAATCTAGCTGATACAGAATTCAAAATAACTTTTTTGAAGAAACTCAACAAACTACAAGAAAACTCAAAATGACAATTCAGTAAAATCTTGCAAAAAATACATGTTCAAAGTGAGATTATTCCAAAAAGATAGAAATCATTAAAAAAAAAAAAACTGAACAGAAATTATGGAGCTGAAGAACTCAATAAATGAAATGAAATATGTAACAGAGCATCAGCAGTAAAGCAAATGGAAGACAGCATAAGTGAGTTAGAGGATAAGAATTTTGAAATAACCCTGTTTGAGGATAACTAAGAAAAAGCATGAAAAAGAATGAGAAAGAATATGTGGTCTATGAGATTCCATCAAAAGAATAAATATTGGGATTATCTGGATTCCTAGATAGAAGGAGAAGAAAGGGAGAAGGGAGCAGGAATTTTATTTAAAGAAATAACAAATAAAAACTTTCCAAACCTGGGGAAAGAATTGGACATCCAAATTCATGTAGCTAACAAGTCACTCTATTATCTTAATGCAAAAAAAATATTTTCCTAAACACCTTGTAATGAAGCTGTCAAAAATTAAAGATAAAGAGAGAATCCTGTAAACAAGGAAAAGATGATAACCTACAAAGGGAACCTCTATTAGTCTATCAGCAGATTTCTCAGCAGAAACCCTACAGGCTAGGAGAGACATTCAAAGTGATGAAAGAAAAAAAAAATGCCAGCCAAATACTCAATCTGGAAAGTTATCCTTCAGATATGAAGGAGAAATCTAGACTTGCTCAGGCAAACAAAAGCTGAGTGAGTTCATCACCACTAGACCTGCCTTGCAAGAAATGATGAAAGGAATCCTTTAAGCTGAAATGAAAAGACAAATCAGTAACATGAAAAATACAAAAGTTAAGAACACACAGGTAATATACAGGTAAATATACAGTCAGAAAATTCTAATTTGTAATAGGATGGTATATTAGACACTTAACACTTAGACACTTATAAATGATACAAAGGTCAAAGGAGAAAAATATTAAAAATATTATAACTACTATAACTTCTTAATGAATACACAATATAAAAAGAGGTAAATGATGACATCAAAAGTATAAAAGAAGAGGACTTAAATGTTGAACTTTTTTAGATGGTTAAAGTTAAGTTCCCATCAGCTCAGAATGGACTGTTTTAACTTATTGTGGCAATCATTTTGCTGTATACACATATACCAAATCATTATGTTGTATACTTAAAACTGATACAATATTATATATGTCAATTATATCTCAATTAAAAATACATGAAATCTGAAATCAATATAAAATTGTATGTCCAAAGAACTCACAATATTTTCAAAATAAAAATAATTATATTTGTAAGTGTATAGAAGGAAATGCATCATAAGATGAATAATGATTCTCTCTGCATGGCAGGATAATGGTTGCTTTTTATTCATGTTACTTTTTTCCCTCAAATTTTCTTTAATCAACATGTTTTATTTCTATAGGCAAAAGATAATTGGGATTCTTGTTTTCATTTTTGATTAGAAACATTTTCAAATACACAGGAAATGAATAATCAAAAAAATCTATATTCCTATTATCAAATTTCCACATTTTGCCATGTTTGCTTTATCCATTTTTAAGCTACAGCCATCATATCATTACACTCTAATTCAGTTTTCATATCTAAAAATGACTTTTTTTACATAACTACAATAATATTATAATTCCTGAAAAAATTAATAATAATTCCCTAATATTATTTTGTACCAAGTTTACATTCAAATTTCCCAAATTTATTACAAAATATCTCTTAGAGCTGGTTTGTTCAAAACAGAATTTGATCAAGAACTAGTCATTGCATTTGGTGTTATGTGGAGTTTTTTTAAAGAAAAATGGCTTAATTGAAATTTCATGAACAATCATAACATTTCATGAAGAAGGTAGAATTTGAAATCTGGGTCCTTCAGGATATATAAGAATTGACATGGGTAGAAAAGTGAGAAGGTCATTTCAGAAAGGGAGATCAAAGTGAGAAAATGTAAGAAATACAGAAAGGTATCAGTTGTGTTTGGGAAGTGGCAAGTAGCCCAATTTATTGAACCAAAGGATAAAGAATAATGGGACATAAAATAAGCAAAATAAATTGGAGACAGACTATGGAGGGCCTTGGAATTGTTTCTAGTTCACTCTGTAGATACTGGAGAATTCTGGTGAGTTCCAGTGTGAATAACCCATTCATCCATAATGACTTTTAGGATAGTGACTGTGTTTCACTAATCTGTGTCTCCTTGGCACCTAGCAAAGCATACCTTGTAGGATGCCCAGAATGTACTCATTGTGGAAAGCATGGTGCTATGGCTGAAGACTAACATACTAAAACCTCTTTTGGAAAGATTTAGAAAATTAGTTGGTAATGATGGTGATTAGAATAAACATTTAGAAATGAGAGCTACCTGAATGGGTTGAAGAATTGAAGAAGGCTTCATAGCGAATGTGGGTCTTGGCTTAAAAAAAAAAGGACCATTTAATCTATGAGATGTTTATGTAAGCCTTATGGTAACCACAAAGCAAAAGTCTAGAGTAGATGCACAAAAGATAAAGAGGAAACAGAGGATACCACCATGGAAAATAATCAATTTGCAAAGGTATGCAGAAACCAAGGGAAAAAGAAACAATGGAAATAGAAAACAACCAGAAAGCAATTATTAAGATGGCATCACTAAGTCCTTATTGTTGATAATATCTCCAAATATAAATGAATTGAATTCACCAATCAGAAGGCACAAAGTAGCTGGGTAGATTAAACACACACACACACACACACACACACACACACACACACACTAACCAACTCTATGCTGCCTACAAGAGATTTACTGCAAATTTAAGGATACAGCCTCAAAGTGAAGGGATGAAAAAAAAATGTCACTGCATGCAAATGGAAACCAGAAGAAAATGGGGGTACCTATACTTATATCAGACAAAACAGACACCAAGCCAAAAAATACTGACAAGAGACAAAGTCATTATAAAATAATAAAGAGATCAGTTCATCAAGAAGATATAACAATTTTAAATATATATGCACCCAATATCAGAGAACTTACATATATTAAGCCAATACTAATATATTTGAAGGGAGAAATAGATAACAGTGCAGTAGTAATAGAAGACTTTATACCCTACTTTCATCAATGGATAAGTCATCCAGACAGAAAATCAACAAGGAAACATTGGACTGGAACCATACATTAGACCAAATGGAACTAATAGCACTTACAGATATTCCGTCCAACAGAAGTAGAATCACATTATTCTCAAGTGCAAATGGAACAATATCCAGGATAAACCACATTATAAGACACTAAACAATCAGCAAATTTAAGAAGATTGAACTTATCCAAAGTAACTTTTCTGACCATGATGGTATCATACTTGAAATTAATAACAAAAGGAAAGCTAGAAAATCTACAAATATGTGGAAATTAAACAACACACTCCTGAACAACCAATAGTCAAAGAAGATCTCAAAAGGGAAATAAAAAAATAAAACAAATGAAAATGGAAACACAACACATCAAAGCCTATGGGATCCTGCAAAAGTAGTTCTGAGAGGGATGTTTATAGCAATAAATGCATATATTAAGAGAATAGAAAGGTCTCAAATAAACAAACTAACTTATACCTCAAGGAACTAGAAAAAGAAAAAAAAAAAATGTCCGAAGTTAGCATGAAGAAATAGCAAAGATCAGAGCAGGAATAAGTGAAATGGAGAGTAGGGGGAAAAAAAAGGAAAGAAAGAAAAAAATCAATAACACCAAGCTGTTTTTTAAAAAATAGACAAAATGACCAATCTTTACACAGATTAACACTACTAAGAAAAAAGAGAAGACTCAAATAACATCAGAGATGAAAGCACAGACATTACAACTGATGCTACAGAAATACAAAGGATCATAAAAGACAACTATGAACAATTATATATCAACAAATTGGATACCCTAGAAGAAATGGATACATTCCTAGAAACATAGAACCTTCCAAATGTGAATCATGAAGAAATAGAAAATTTGGAAGACCTATAACAAGTATAAAGATTGAATCAGTAATTTAATAACTCCCAACACAGAAAAGCCCAGGACCAGAGGGCTTCACTGGTGAATTCTACCAAACAGTTAAATAAGAATTAACAACAATCCTTAAAAATTGGAAAGGATGGAACACTTTCAAGCTTATTTTATGAGGCCAGCATTACCAGTACAAAAACCAAGTAAGGACACTACAAGAAAAAACACTATAGACTGATATCCTTGCTAAATATTAAAGCAAAAATTCTTAACAAAATTTTAGCAAACCAAATTTAACAGTATACTGAAAGGATTATACATCATGATCAAGTGGGATTATCTCAGGAATGCAAGGGTGGTTTAACATACATAAACCAAAAAATGTGATACATCACATTAATAGAATGAAAGATAAAAATCATATGATTATCTCAATAGATGCAGAAAAAGCATTTGACAAAATACAACATTGACAAAATACATCCTTTCATGATAAAAACTCTCAACAAATTGGGTATAGAAGGAAATTACCTTTACATAATGAAGTCATATACAATGAATGCATAGCTAACATTATACTTGATAGTATAAAAAATTAAAAGCTTTTCTTCCAAGATCAGGAATAAGACAAATTTGCCCACTCTTACTATTCTATTGAACATAGTATTGGAAGTCTCAGCTAAAGCAATTAGGAAAGACAAAAAAATAAAAGGTATCCAAATCAGGAAGAAGAAAATTGTTGTTATTTGAAGATGATATACTTTGATATATAGAAAATCCTAAGACTCAACCAAAACTGTTGGAACTAAATAACAAATTCAGCAGGATATAAAATCAACATAGAACTAGGTTGTGTTTCTATACACTAACAATAAGGCATCTGGGAAAAAAAAAAAAGCTATCCATTTCATACTAACGTCAAAACCAAAATACTTTGGAATAATTTTAACCAAGGAAGTAAAAGATTACTAAAATGAAAACTACAAGACCCTTGAAAAAAATTTAAGACACGAAAAAATGGAAAGATATCCTATGTTCATGGATCAGAAGAATTAATAATGTTAAGATGTTCATACTACCTAAAGCTACCTATAGATTCATTGCAATCCCTAACAAAAGTCCACTGGCATTTTTCACAAAAATAGAAAAAACAATCCTAAAATTTGTATGTACTACAAAAGACCTTGAAATGCCAAAGCAATCATGAGAAAAAGAATCAAGTCAGAGGCATTACACTTCCTTATTTCAAATTATGCTACAAAGCCATAGTAATTAAAACAATATGGTACTGGCATAAACATAGACACATAGACCAATGGAACAGAATAGAGAGATTTGAAATAAATCCATGCATATATTTGATAAGGGAGTCAAGAACAATTAAGGGGGAAATGATAGTCTTTCCAACAAATGGTTTGGGGAAAATTAGATAACCACATGCAGAAAAATCAAAGTGGACATTTAACCTACACAAAAATTAAATTTAAATGGATTAAAGCCATAAACATAAGATCTGATGCCATAAAATTTCTAGAAGAAAACATAGGGAAGAAGCTCCTTGACATTGGTCTTAACAATGATTTTTAGCTATGACACCAAAAGCAACAAAGGTAAAAACAAGTGGAAGTACATCAAACTAAAAAGCTTCTGCACAGCAAAAGAAACAATCAAAAAAGTGGAAAGAAAACCTAGAGACTGGGAGAAATTATTTGCAGACCATGTATTGATTAATGGGTCAATATCTAAAATATATGAAGAACTCATATAGCTCAATAACAAAATAAACAATTTGAGTAGAACATGAGCAGAGGAACTGAATAGACCTTTTTCCAAAGAAGACATCATAATGGCCAATAAGTTGATAAAAAGATGTTCAACATCACTAATCATCAGGGATATGCATATCAAAACCACCATATCACCTCACACTTGTTAGAAATGGCTATCATCAAGGAGATAAGAGGTAACAAATGTTGGTGAGGATGTGGTGGAAAGAGAACTCTTGTGTTCTATTGGTGGGAATGAGAATTGGTTTAGCTCCTATGGAAAATATGGAACTTCCTCAAAAAATTAAAAATAGGACTACCATATGATTTGGCAATTCCACTCTTGCTTATATATTCAAAGGAAATGAAAACAAGGTACTGAAAAGATATCTGCACTGCCATGTTTATTGCTGCATTATTCACAATAGCCAAGATATGGAAACAACCTAAGTGTCTTTCAATGAATGAATAAAGAAAAATTGGGATACACACACACACACACACACACACACACAGAGGAATATTATTCAGCCATAAGAAAAAAGGAAATCCTGCCATTTGAGATAACATGAGGGCATCATGAAAAGTAAGATAAGTCAGACAGAGAAAGACAAATACTGTGTGATATCACTTACATGTGGAATCTAAAACAGTCTAACTCATAAAAACAGAGAGTAGAATGATAATTACAGTAAGCCAGGGGTGGGGGAATTAAGGAGATATTGTTTAAGGGTATAAACTTGCTACTAGTAGATGACTAAGTCCTGAATATCTAATGCACATCATAGTGATTATAGATAGCAATACGTATTATAAACTTGAAAGTTGTTAAGAGCTAGATCTTAATTGTTCCCATCACAAAAAAGAAATTATAATTAGGTGACACGATAGAGGTTTTGGCTAACACTGTGGTGGTAATCATATTGCAATATAAAAATGTATCAAGTCAGCACATTATATACCCTAAACTTGCACAATGTTATATGTCAATTATATCTCAATAAAAATGCAAACACAATTAAAATTTTAAATATACATGGGAAGAAGAGATAAATCTCCTATGCAGAAGGATTCTAAGTGTCCTATGTGTATACTCTACCTTCAAAGAGGTGGACTATAATTCTCCACTCTATAAGTCTGAGCTGCACAGAATGACTTCCTTGCAAGAGTACAGAATGAAAAATGGGGAAAAAAACTGTGGAGAACCTGACAAACATTGTATCAACTCAGTGGTCAAGGTTAATGTTAATAGTGCAAGTCATGTTGATAGTATGTACCTTGATTTGGTGTGATGAGAATGGCATTTTACTTCTGTTGTCTTCCTCCCTAAAATCCATAATGCCAGTCAAATCATAAGAAAATCTTCAGAAAAATCCAAGTTGAGGGATATTCTACAAAATACCTGACTAGTACTCAAAACTGTCAAGATCATTACAAACAATGAAAGAATGAGAAACTCTTACAGCAAACAGGAGTCTATGGAGACCTGATGACTAATTGAAATGTGGTATCCTTGAATGGAAAAAAAAAATTAGGTAAAAACTAAGGAAATCAGAACAAAGGACTTTAATAATAATGTATTAACATTGGTTCATTAATTGTAACAAATGTACCATACAAATATAAGATGTTAATAACCAAGGAAACTAGTGGTGGGGTACATGAAAACTCATTTTCTCCTATGAAAACAATATTCCATCTTTTCTCTGTTGCTTTGAAATATAGCCTTTATAATTCTCTAAATCTCCTACATATTTGTGTCTATATGGATCTTCTCTGTTCCATTGATCTATTTGTCTCAGTAATAAACTGTTTATTTGCTACAGTTTTATAATAATTTTAATATCTTAAAGTGACTATCTCCTAATTATTCTTGTTTTCAAGAAATTCCTTGGTTATTCTTACTTGTTTCTCTCTATTTGAGTTTTAATTTTAATCAGCTTGACTAGTTTCACAAGTATATAACCAAACAGTATTTTTAATGGATTCCATTAAAATTATGTATTAACCTAGAAATGAAATCCTCTGAATATTGATTCTTCATATGCAGTAAGAGGATATATATTTCTGTTTATACAAGTCTTGATTTATAATCTTCTGTAGAGTTTTAATGTTTTAATCATAAAGATTCTGCATATTTACTAGGTATTTTGCTAAGTATTTATCTTTTTTGACTGATATTGTGCACATTAGGTCATTCCTTGATCCAGTCTCTTCTTGTACCTGATTCACCCCCTTGTTTTAATTGCACACACAACTTTAGTAATTTTCTGGTAAAGAACATTTAAAATATAAATTTTCAAGATTTTACGTGTCTAAAAATGTCTTCAGTTTCCTTAAATTGATAGTTTGAGTAGAATAGAATTTCCATTTGGATTTTGAGGGCACTTCTCCATTTTCTTTCACTTTCATTGTTTCTACTAACCAGTCCAATGCCACTTACTTCTTTTTCTGTATGTGTTAGTCACTCACTCTGAAAAGTTGTAATATTGTAATTTTTCTCCCTTTCCTTGATATTTCTGGATGATGTGACTTGGAGAACTTTTTGAAAAAATCAGAGTGCTGAGGTAAATAACTCAGTGGGTCATTTCAAACCAGAATTCATGCCTCAATTCTTGCAATTTTTAAAACTTTGCTTTGCAAATTTCCTACCTGCTTTGTTTTTTTTTTTTTTTGAAGTGTTTATTTATTTATTTATTTGAGAGAGAGCTGGAGGGGGGATGGTGAGGGGGGGACATAGGGAGAGGGGTAGGGGCAGAGGGAGAATTTCAAGCAGACTCCCTGCTGATTGCAGAGTCCAACATGGGGGTTCCATTCATGACCCTAAGATCATGACCTGAGCTAAAATCAAGAGTCGGAGGCCTAACCAACTGAGCTACCCAGATGCCTCCTCCCGATTCTGTTTTTAAAACTCCTTTTAATTGTATGTTATGACCCACTTCATTGATCCCTGATTTCCATGTCCTTTCTCATTCATTTTCTTTTGTCTCTTCGTTTTTGTTTTTTTAATATGGGCTCACAATTATCAGCCAACCCTTCTATTAAAAATCTTATTCTTGAAATAATTTTTAAAAACTTTCGATGTTTCTTTTTTCATAGTATTCTCCTCTTCTCTTACAGTTGCCATAAATTACCTGATTGCTCTAATGATAAAATTTTCTTTGATTTATTTTCTTCGGCTCCAAGTGGTGTCTCTGTCTTCAAAGTTTTTTTTTTTTTCCTTATTTTGGTTTCTGTTTTTCCTGTTAATGGTTCCCTTAAGATGTGGTAATTTCAGGTTATATTTTCTTAAGAGTAAGCCATTAAAAAGTTAATTGGAAAAAACCTACAAGTCCTGCTGTGGATGGGAGTGAGGACTGTACATGGCTAGAATTTTTCTAGGGTTAAAAAGAAAGGGACAAGCAGTGGCTGGCTGGAAGGAGAGTTTCACAACTTGTTATATAGATGTTTACTTAATCCTTTTATTTCTATTAGCCTACCTCCTCTGCTATGCCTGCTGTCACTGACCCTTCTTTGGTTTCTCTTGAAGATAAATCTTGTGTCCACCTCAAGGGGAGAATATTACTGGCAACTCAGGAAATGAAGGATATCTAGAAATCTACCCCTTTCCTCTAAAAACATAGAACAGATGCTTCTTTATTTAGCCCTACACTTTATCCCCACATTTAGAGGTGCATAGTGCCTCCAATTTCTGAGACTTTATGCTGTTGTGCAGGGTGGGTTCAGAATATACCTTGGTATGCTTAGCTCAAAAGAGGAATGGATAAAACAGGTGGACTGTTTGTATAGAACCTGAGAGAGAATGCTTTGGGAAAATAAACCTAAGGAAATACAGAGCCCAGCACAAGGAACTTGACAAAGGAGTTTCAAACCCATAGGTTGGAAAAAAGGGATTCTTACAACCGAAGAGCAGCTGCTACTTGAACCCACCAGCAGCTCATTACACTAAGTGCTAGGAGGAAAGATTTTAAAACCTTGAAGGTCTTTTGCACTGAATTCTACAATCCAATGAGGCCGGAAAAACAGTTGTTTAGGATCTTTTAAAAAAGAGTGCACCACCAATGGGAAAGAACACTTTCCCCACTTGGGAATAGAGTCCAACTTGAAATTGTGGTGGCCTGAGTCTCCAGGAAGCTGTTATGTTTTAGGAATGGGGACGGCTGCAGTACAGAGACTAAGGGGCTTCAGGGACAATGGGAGGGGGTGTGGTAGTAGCTAGCAGCAGCCATGCCTAGTGGGGATTGCCATGACTTGGTATGGTATGGTATTTAATTGCACACACAACAGTGGACACACTGATTCTGACAGAATAGCCCAGGGAGACTGAGGTACCTGGAAGTGTCATCCACAGTAGAAGCAATACCTGGAAAAGTAGTATGAATGCCATGCAAGTAGGTTTCACCTAAACAAATGTGGAACAGTAAGTAACCTATTAACTTCTAGAAATATTTGCGAGGGACTTAGCCAGTTAGGTAGGGTCAGAGACTATTTGTGCTACGTGACAACTGAGGTATTTGGACCGCGAAATAGCCATGGTCTATGTACCTATAACCTCACCCATAATCCATGCAGTAATAAGCCTCCGGATGGTAAGGATGTGGTGCTTTTGCATCTGATTGTGGCTCCTTTAGCTGTTGCTGAGCTGCTTGCTACAAAGGAAGGTCCTACTCATGCTTGTTCCGCTTGGTGAACAAGAATCCTCTGCAGAAAGGGAGTGCTCATGTCTGCCTTCATAAAATGTTTGACAACCTTTCAAGAGGGAAAGAGAGTTTCTTCCTAAAACCAATTCACAGCAACCAGGCATGCTCTGTAGGTCAGACTCAGCAGACAGCAAGAACAAATTTGGTTTGTTTGGTTGGGAGGGACACCAGTGCTGCAGGCAGCCCCTGTGCAGGTCCCTTGACCACTTTCTAACCTCTTTTGGGCCCAAATTCCAAGTCTCATCTCCCTCTGCTTCCGGGCACCAAAACTATTTGATTGTGGTCCTGATAAATACGGGAAGCTAGGGCATATCAGGCTACATGTATAGGTAAATTATGGACCCTTGAAGATACAATGGAACATTTTAAATAGGAGGGGAATAATGATCAGAGGGGAAAAAATAGAAATACAACAGTCATTCATACAAACTTTGATAATTAAGTAGATATTCTGCAATAGCTTTTTGGGGAGGAGCACACAGTCATTCAACAAGTGGTGAGTGAAATCTTAATCTTGCTATTCAGACTGCAACACTGACCTTTTACCTAGTGTGAGAAAGACTGAGCTATTAACTGCTTTGGTTACTATACTGTATTAGTGCATTTTCCTCTGCACATGGATGATACCACCCCCCACAATGACAACAGATGTTCATAATTTAGGTCATGGACATTTCAAATAAAATCATGGAGGCTAGGGATATTAAGAAGACACACTAGTCATATCCTACCTCTCAGAACTCTTAAAGGTATGCAGACAAAATTAACTGTCAGAGATTATTTATTAAAATGTCAAGATAGGTTTTCTTAATGCATATTATTCTTGTAGAAATATGAGGTGATGCGTAGAATAAAATTTGTTTGGCTCACAAAGTTAGGAGGCCCAAAGTTTTGGGTGTCCTAAAGTAATTTAAATTACTTCCTACCATTTAAAAATCAGCATCATGTTCATGAAAAATCTAGAATATCCCTAGATAATTGGAATATCTGTCAACATTGCACACATGTTCCAACAGGGCAGTGATATATTAGAGATGGAAAGGATTTAGAAATGACATAAATTCATTTATACAATTTATAAACATTGGCAGAAGCTGGGTAGGTTGAGATCCAAGCACTTAATGATGTTAAAATCTACAATATAAGGCTGATTGCTCTAAGCACCTTAAGAAAGTTACAGGAATGGGGCTGAAGTGTCAGAATCAATGACTACCCATCTTAGCCCACCAAGGTAACTGTTTCATACAGAACATCTCTCCAGCATTAGGGTTTCTTAATGTTAGGAAATGGTCTCTGTCTTCCACACTGGCTGGCTAATGCTGTCATTATAATTTGGTATGATTGCCAACACGTTTGAGATATTTCATTTTGTCTTTTCAATTCCTATACTGTCATAAGTGCACTTGTTAATTAGATACTGTTTTTATCCTTCCCATATTTTGAGATTTTTTTTCTGAACGTCAAGAGTGGTTCACCTGAAGAGCTTCTTGCACACATGATTTTTTTTTTTCCGAAGGTTTTCATTTTACATACTGGTTGTTTAAGGATCACCTGGGGACTTTGTTCAAAATGGAATTGTAGCTGTTTCCCAGGAGAGAGTGAACTACTAGAAAATGCCAAATGAAGCTGTTTTAAGGAAGTTTCCCTAGGTGATTCTGAAGTGTGCACCTTTTGTTTTATAAGTGGATTATCTGCAATCCAGAAGGGTGAAGTGATTTAACATTTCATTGCTAGCTTGTGCACAGGTCGGGACTAGAGCACAGGTCTTCCCATTCACTGACTAGTATTCTTTATCCCCCCAATAGTTTCAGCAGAGACAGCTGGTTATTTCTCCTACAGAAAGTCATGGACATGGTGAGAATACACTGGTTCTTTCTGCCTTTAGGCTCTGCTCCTTAGATCTCAACCTAGTTGTGCTAGCCTCTTGTTTTGTCTCAAGTTGTAACATCCAGGCCTCCATGCTGGGTTATTCTGTTTGACCATTCATCAGGCATTTTCTGCTGAGAGCCAGTGACTTGGCTCCCTTCTCTGCCTTGTACCAGGGAGTTTCATTTGGGCTGATTACCCCACACTTCACATAAAAGTCATTAAGAATTCTGTTTCAGTGAATAAAAGAATGTAAATGAGGTAATTATGAGCTTCACTTACCTAACTAACTCTGTGCATTGTGTAATCATTAATGCTTTCACATGATCTGTTCAGTGGAAAAATCAGGAAGATGGAAAGCAGTATTGTTGGGAAAGAAAACAGTAGTGAGGTTTATTCTGTGGTGGATTTTTTTTTTTTTTAATTTTAGGGGAGTTAGGGAGGGTCTTTTAATGTAAGCTGTGAAAAAGACAGCTTGAGAAATGGCTGTGTATTGCTGCTTTTAACCCCCACCTACCCTTTGCATAAATTAACTTCAAGTTGCAGAGGTTTTCTTATAACAACATTTCACACTTGGAAAGCAGCATTCATCTGAAAAACTCTTTAAAATATATCCATATGATTGTTTTCACTTACTGCGCAAATGCATCTTCCCACATAGCATAAATTGGCTGTTAAGTGTGAGAGAGTAGGATGACGCTGGGTGCTTAAATGATACCATGGACGGGGGACAATGCAGTAGCCAAACCTAGCCTTGGCCAAGCTCCCCATCTTCCCTACCTATAGTGAGAACATTGCTTTTTTTGTCCCAGTTCTTCTGCCTTGTGAATCTACTTCCAACCTCCATGTGATATTGATGTGTCTGTCCAGGCGGCCCACCACCCTTGCCACCGGAGTGGGTACCATATGACCTAACTGATCTAATCATATGTGTTCCTCCCTTTGATCAACATGAGTTGTCCAAGTGGAATCAGATGACCCCAGCAATTTTACTAGAATGGAGATTTGGATAGATTGGATATGTGGATATGGAAGACAGATGGTCTCTCTTCCTGTTGGATTGCAAGTCCTAAAAATGTAGACTTGGGGCTGCCAGAAACCATCTTCCCTGACACAGGGAAAGAACCTGATTGAGAATGATTCCATCATGCAGAGAGGAGCAGAGCCAAGAGATAGAGAAAGTTAGCATCCTGGTGACAGCCTTTGCATCCTTGGATGTGCCCAAAGTCTGAACAATCCTTAGACATTCCGGTCAAATAGGAAAATAAACTTTGATTTTTGGAAAACCTGTTTTAATAAAGCTTTTAAAATTACAACTAAAAGAGTTCTCATTAATATCGAAATTGGTAGTTTCATGTAAGGTGTTGCAAATGATAGAGTCTGAAATAGGAACTAGGTTGAGATCAGGTGAAGGTCAGTGTGGTGTCCCCAATTCTCAGCCAGAAAATAGATCTTCTTTGTGATGTGGGAGTGAAGCAATTGGTTAAACTTCTCACTATTTTATCTTACTGTTCTCAGTGCTACCTGGACTAGATCACTGAGATATTTGGTAAGAAATATTGAGATGTTAAATTCTGTTTTGGCCTTTGGTAAGGTACAAAAAAAGATATATTAGTCTTAGTTGCCTTCTTGAAAAGGAATAGGTTGTATCAGAATGGCCCTTTCTCTTTATAACTAATGAAACATCACTACCAAAGGCCAGATGATAATTGGGAAGCACCAAATTTTGTGTCCTACACTGTAGTTGATATGAGCAAAGGTGGGATGATGGAAAACAAGCCAGGAAATAAGATTTAGAGCCAGAAAATAAAGAAATGGAAGAGGCCATATATACCTTACCCTTCCAAACTTCCTGTGTGCATGAACTCATAGTCTGATAGATGATATTCCCTTGTAAAGCATTCTCCACAATAATCCAGTCAGGTGAAAGAGGACAAATGATCTCTGCTTTAAACACTGAAGTGATTCCAAGATGGAGACTATTATTGGAAGGTTTAGGAAGTGGCCAAAGACTTGTTGCTAAAAGGTAGAAACCATAAAGGTAAATACCTTACCACCAGAAATCTGGTGAAGTATTTACCCTTACAGTTTTCAAGCAGGCACATTGCAAGATTTCTCCCCAAGTCTGATAAACAAGGATGTGTGACTGCAATCTAAAAACCCACGAATTACCACCTCATCACATGTATTGTTATGAAGAACAATAAACTCTGGAGAGCTTCTAAAGTGTAGAACAAGAGTCAGCTGATTGACTAACTAGTTGACACCCTAGATTGTATATAAGATACCCATTCTACTCCCCTGTCGTCTTCCTAACAAAATCTGGGTTTTGTTCAAGTATTCCTGATTTCTCCACACAGTATATAATTCAGAAGATACTGAACACTGACTGTGATTTATTTAGGTATATGCATATGACCAATCCTTGGGAACTGAATTAAAAAAAAATGGGGGTGGGCAATGAGAGTTGTGTTGGAAAATTCTGGGGAAAATTTTTATTAAGAGAGATTTGTGAAAAGAGATAACTCCTCTGGAGTTCCAAACATATAAAATCTCAACACATACCTGAATGAGACACCTGGGATTACAGGAACCCTCTTTCTACAAACCTGAGGATGAAGCCATCACACTGAGGAGAGCAAAGACAAGACAATGTTATCCGGATCCCTGAGATACTGTGACAACCTACAGATTTCTTGTTTTATTAAATACTAAATCCCTTATTGTTTAAACTGATTTCAATAGGGCTTTTTTCTATTTACTGCTGAATTCTTCCTAGCTGATAAATTATCAAGGAATCCACTGCATTTCCAGTGGAGAGAATCTTTGTTTTCCCTATCTACTAAGAAGCAATAAATTCTACAAACTGTTGCCACTTGCCTATATGATAGTTTAACTGTAATTATTTTCTCTCCATCATTATTTATTGTGAATTGTTGGAGTAAGTAATGTTTCCATTTATCCATCCATAGATAGCTAGATGCTAAGGAACTACATCTAGGCTTCATAAGTGCAATGCATCACACTTAGAGAGTCTGTATATGAAACTGAATAGAATAAAATAGTATGTCTTTTATTTCTGTTTGGGAATAGAAAGGGAGCAAATGTTTTTGTATGGTGGTGGTTATTTATGCTATGAAAGATAGAAAAGGAACTAGTTCGAATTAGGTTTTATGCAGATGACATTACAGTCTGCCAAACTCCAATCCTAGGGCAAACAGCCACTCCCCCAGTGCAGGACTTGCCTATCTCAGCCCTACCCCTCACTCCTACCGCCCCTACCACAGGCATGTAGCCTAAGCCAGACCAACCATTGTACCTGGAAGAAGTGTACAACACATTGTTCATGAATGGAGTGATGTGTAAGGGCGAGGAAATATCCAAAGCAGGTACAGTCATAGTCCTTATTTGAGAAGATACAGACATTTGAAGACAGAAGGTCTAATTGTTTCGATTGGCAGACAATATGGGTATAGGCTTATAGTTTTTAACAGCCATGTTTTCTACCATATAGAGAGAACCAGCCTGAGAATAAATCCAACATATAGAGAGAAGCACAGACAAGAGAGAAAAAGAGAAATAAACATCATGACATTGTTTGAGCTTCTGTATCCATCCATGCCTAATGGTCTCCAACTATATGAGACAACAAATCCATTGTTTGGCCTAAACTATTTCTTGTTGGGTTTTTCCAACTTAAAAAACAAAAACAGTCTTGACTAATAGAACACCTAGTAAAATACATGGGGAAAAATGTCAAATAATGGCAGAATAGGTAAATACAAGACCAAAAAAATGTTTTATTGGCTGAAATTTTATATTCCAAACTCAAGTCAACAACTTTAGTAACCTGGAGTATACTAAATGTTGGATCATGTTTCCTGTGATAATTAGATAAAAAGGGAATTTGTCTCTCTTACCTTCCATTGTCAAATATAGAAACCTGATTTTGGCACTGTGATATCCAGAAAGACCAAATTCAATGCACATCCATCAAACTAAGTTAAATAAACCCAAAAAGAAGGATTTTCCTCTCTGTAAGCTATTTATAATCCCAAATTCATCCATTAGTAAACTTGAGCAAATGAATATATTTAAATATGGCTCCTTAATGGAGGTATAAAAAAGGTGGGTCAGAGAAAGTTACTTTCTCTGGATCTAATATAGATATGGAAAACAAGGGATCGATCTGATCCCTCAAAAAAATGAGCTTTGTAGATCAAAGACTGGATCAACTATCTGCCCAGAAATCACAGAGAATGCTTATAAGGACAAAGCATTTGGTATGCCAAGTGTTTTGCTGACTTTGTTACATGTGTCTATAAATTGGAATCTAGATTCATCAAAGATGAATCTTTCAAAATCCCTGATTTATTATCTGATTGCAATAAGAGAATCTCTAAAATCTTGTCTTTAAATTTTCTTTGTTAATCTTTTGAACTCCTCTATAGATCTATGGGAAAATAATTTGGTTAGAAGGCATGGGAATTTGCTCAGGCATTTTCCCCCTTAACTCTAGTCCAGAATGGGTCTCACTGTCCCCGGCTCCTGATCTCCGTTGCTCCAGCACTCTCTGCAGACCTTGCTGCCAGGGGGCTTGTTGTTGAGGTACAAAAGTAGGATGCTGTGCTGGAGTTTATGGCAGTGACTCCTTTAGATGATTAGCAACATTACAATTTACATAATGCTCCAAACTAGAAAATTCCAGTGCCCTTTTCAATGGCACTTTTCTGTTTAATAACCTCTGTTAGCTTCCCACTGCTTACTGCATTCAATTTATCTTACAAAGTCTGTTAACTATGCCCCAACATATAATTGCCATCTCATCTCCAGCCACCCACAAATGTTATATCCCTGCCGAACACTTTTTTTTTTTTTTGCCACATCAGTCTCTCTCACATTCTGTTTTCACTACCTAAAATTCTCTTGGCCTTATTTCTCTACCAAGAAAATTTCTAGTTACCATTCAAAAGATAACTTAAATGGCACCTCTTGCGTGAAGCCATCCTTCCTTTTCCAGTTAGTATTATGTTCTGATTTACATTACTTGTATCTTATATGACCCATTCCACATTATATTGCAATTTACTTGTTTACTTTATTTACCTTACTTAGTTTATTTATTTACATATCTGTCTACCACTAAGCTATGATTTCCTCAATGTCTGCAAGGATTTTTGGTCTTTACATCACATTATGTGGTATCTGACTCTTAAGAGACACTTGATAAGGATTTGCTGAATGAATGAATTTAAAAATTTGTTGAGAACATAGAGTTTTGGAAAGGAGTCAAGGGGTATGGCTAACTACACAGAAGCTGAAATGAAAATAAAATAGAGGGAGACAATGGAGGAGAAAGAGAACAAAGAACAAGCTTAAATATTCCAGAAACTCTTATCATCAAATGAATCCAAAACAGTAGTTACTGAAACCTGCTGTGTGCAAGGCATTTTTATTTTTCCCAAAGTGTTCATTCTCTGATAACTTTTAAATTTTATTATGCTGACCTGATTTAAATATAACTATTAAATGGCAATATAATGGAAAACAGACAGTAATTATTCAAAATAGATCAGCAAGAGTGAGCATAGTCAGAATAAGTTTTCATAAAGGAGGTAGAACTTGAGTTATGCATGGAAAGATACATGGGATTTACATAAAATTACTAAGTAGATAATATTAAAGTGAGAAAGATCTTTAATGATTCTCTGAAATGTGAGCTCCAGAAACTCTGTCTGTATTATTTGCTGTTTTATTCCCATTTTTTTAGAACTATATACCTGGACATGTTAGGTGCCTAATAAATACTCCGTGAAAGAATGAATGTAACCAGCCTAATGCCATTTCACTGTGAGTATGCCGATGTTCCAACATAAGTGAGATTATGGGAGATGAGAGCGTACTGGTTAGATCAAACACTCTTGATCTAGAATGCCCAGGTTCAAATCATGACTTCACTACTTATCTAACATCTTTCTGCCTCAGCTTTTCAATCTGCAAAATGAGTATAGCAATGGTATCTATTTCACAAAATTGTATGAGCGCTTATATGGTACCTAGACTATAATAGACACTCATTAAATGTTATCTGTTACTACTACATCACAATGATAATCAGTGTCAGGAATTGAACTAGATTCCAGATCTTCTAATTCTCACTTCAGACACATTTCAAATAGATTTTCAAAAAGTATTTCTTCACAAGAAAAACATTGTTTCAGTTGGGGTTGAGGAGTTATTTACTGAGATGGATTGACACAAGTCCTCTTTGATTACCAGGGAATGGAACCATTGACTGAACAGAGATCCTACCATCTATAAATGCCTGTGGTGACCCTGGATTGTTTGAATTTCAATTCACCTCATCTTGTTTCTGTCAGCCCTTACTTGCCGCAGTGGCTCAAACATGGGGACGCTGAAAGAGCAACCATCTTGCCAGAGGCCAGGAGTGGAACCCTGGCTGAGGTAAAGAATGAAAGGACAGCAAGTTGAATGAGGCTAAGTGGCTTGATCTAGAAAACGTGAAGGTCATAAGCAACCTTACTTAAATGTCAACTGAATGTCTGAAGGAACCATGATATTTTTATACTTGATACTGAAATTACGGAGATATCTGACATGAACCATAAGGGTGAGTTCCATATTTGTCAGAATCCCAAAAGGAAGATAGATGAAAATCATGAGGGAAAACATAATAGCAAAGGCTTTACAAACTTGAAGGAAGAGATTCTATGGGGAAAAAAAAATACATTGAATATGATTTAAAATCATTACTGCACACTTGAACCATGCTTACTTTGCATAATAAATGAGATAATAAGCACTCTGTGAGCCTGTTTCTTAAAGAAAATGTATTTTAAAAGCTCATTAAAGGGTAACCTAGTCTAGCTGGACATTGGAAAGCTCCCCAAAACCAAAATGTTGATGATTTAAGCATAAATGAGTCAGAAATGTGTGGTTGCAATTTTCTTTCAAATGAATAAGAAAAAGGGCTCCTGGCAAAACCCATTTTGCAATTCTACTGGACCAGAACCTCTAAAATATACTCTGAGGTACAAATCACCTGGAGCAATGTTGAAGGAGACAGCAAGGTGCTGGCAGAGGAGAGAAGGGAAGTGGAAGAGATTTACTTGGCTATGTGTCTTTTATTCAATCCTCTGACTGAGAGACTTATTCTGAAGACAGCTATTCTTTTTCTGCTGCCAGGAATGTGACAAAATAGAATTGTTCATTATTTCGCAGTCTTGTGGGAAACATATTTTGAACAGAGCTATGGAAATTGCAAACTCTTAGTAATGGCATTATTTAATAAAATATGAGGGGGGGCAGTCTTAATTTCAGCCTTCTTAAGATCAAGAGAATTAGTAACAGTTCAGTTAATTTCAAATTGGTGTCTTAGAAACTTTAGAAATCATTTCTACAGCCAGCATAGGAGACTTACTTAGAGGCACTGCGATTTTGTCAGTCACTTTCCAAACTGGAATGGAGTTTAAAAATGGTTTTATTTTCTGTTTCCTAAGTTGACTTGAGTTTTTATTTGAGAGTGAAAGATATTACCCTCATGAGGTTGTGAGACTTTATCTAATTGGATTTGAATATGACTCTGATCAAGAAATATATATTTTCCCATTTGGAAGTCAGGACTGCAGAGAATTTCAGGAGATTGAGAGTACACATTGGTGATTTTCAACACAGACACAAAGAGATTAGTATTGAGGTTAAACCTCTTCTCTATACAGTATTTAAATGACTTACGTGATGAAATCAGATCCCAAAGGGCATCTTAATTTGCTAATAATGGAAAACCACATGGAGGATAAACCCCTTCCCATTGACATCGAAAGGATTTAGCAGGATTTGTGCAGATTAGAAATGGTAAGTATCAAGGAACAGATGTTATTACCTCCCAGTTTCATCAAATGGCAAAATTAGTTTCTGCCTTATAAGAAGGTGTGAGAATATCATTCCAGTGGTAGATGAGTGGGAAGAGGGAAGTAGAGGTAAGGGTTGAATTTGAGAAATAGAAAACATATATTATAATATCAGCTTTACTTTCTCTTGATTCCTCAAAATGTGTATGTATTATTAGGATTGTAATCTGATCTGGTATTTTAAATCTTTGCCTAAGGAAAATTGATATATAAATAATCTGCCTCATATTTAGCACTCAATTGGACAAGGAGCGCATATATATATATATATATTTTAATCATTTCCAGGTTTTCCCTGAAATTGGTGCCAATATTTGATTACCTGCCCTAACAGAAAGGGATAGGAATGCAGAGAGATCCCAAAGCCATTTATATTTAGCTTTCAAGTATAATGATAACTTTTCAATTTTCACCCTTTTTTATGTGGTTTTATTTAACTTAATATTAAAATGAGTTTGTGTTCCCAAGAAGACATGCTGATTGGCTGTCAAGAAAAAAAGTAGTTCAGTATTAAAGTTTTGTGGTAGATAATCTACAATGTAGAAAAGCTATCACAAGATACTCAAGAATTGGTAAAGCTAAACTGATTTTTATTTGGAGGAAAAATTCTTGTGTTCCTTCTGTGGAAACTGGCTGCATGATTTGACTCAGTAGATTCATCAACATAGGGAAATTTAGGGCCACCTCAGTATATACATGTCATATGGTGTGTCCTAAATTTCCCCATGTCTTGTTGATTTGCTTAAATTGAGAAGTTCCAGTCTGTTTCTTAAATGAGAAAGCAAAACAGCAGCTATCCCTCCAAGGTAGATGTAGGTGAGTGCTCTGCACTTCCTAGTTTGGTGGGGGGGGGGGGGGGAGTTGCTTGAAGCACGTCAGAAAGTATAGGCAAAGGAGTAAGATCAGAAATACTTGCTCATAGAGGAGCGAATTTTATCTATGCAAGCTTACTTCCAAGTTCCACACAATCATTTCCCTTGAAAGGGGGAGTCTGCATTGGTTTTCAAAGTGTCTGGTGTTTTGGGATAGAGGTTATGCCCCTTTGCATCAAGAGTCCTCCATCAACGCAAGGAAAACAGTATATCTGGAGAAATTTACTTGAGATATATTTGTAGGTTGCATGTATTGAATATCTATGATTGTGAATGTCTGTATCTTTCCCTAAGATGAATACCCTATAATATAGCTTTTACAGATCATCTGACTCCCTCCCGCTGTGCCAACCAACATTATTTCCTAGTGCCTAATCCAAATTAGAAGGCAAAGATAAAGTTGGACTCAGAAACCAATTTCTCCTGTTTTCCATTTGTATTTGTATTTGCATTCTTGAAGTTTTTCCTGCCACTCAGAAAGAGGGCTGTGCATAGTGCTGCATACTCTACGTAGGTGAAAAATGGTAAAAAAAAAAAAAAAATAGTGTGAAAAAAGAAGTTAAATGTGAGTAGTCATGTGTGGCTATTGGTCAACTTAATAAGTCTTACCAGCACATATTTTATCTTCAAAATGGGAGAAATATATCTGGCTGAACTTCCAGTATTGGCAACCTCATTCAGGAGTAAGGATTCCCTGCATTTTTTCTTAGCGTATCACCACCCATATTTATTTTCAGCATTAATTCAAGAACAACTAAAGCTGAAAATGCTGAAAAGTCAAAACGAGGAAAACCTAGCCAAATGGGAAAGCATGTAAATGCAAAAGCAAATGAATTATTCACACACTCTGCAGGTTTCCTTTTTCTCTTAAAAAAATAAAAAGAAATTTCTAAGGAATGAAAGTTGTTAAACATTAGAACATATTATAGGGGTGGCTGTGGAATCTCTTTAGGAGGCCAGTAGCATGGATGAATACTCACTGACCTCACAAACTTGCAATATGATTTGGTGGGTAGATTAGAAAAATTTTCAAGTCTCTTAGGCTATTTACTTGTTAAATTTGACAATATCTTGGCCACTTGACATAAATTTTATTCACTTTATATACATATATTTCTATACATATGGTTGTGTGTGTGTGTATTTGTGTGTAAACAGGGTGCTACCAAAGAGGCCCAATGTCAGGGCGTAAATCCAATAAGCTGGAGTGAGAGTTGGGTAGTCTGTGAAAGGTGACCAGGAGCAGAAAGAGCCAGAAAAGGAGCTTGGATGACATCCATGAGTGAGCACTGGGCCAATGATACATGAGTGGAGCAGGTTAGACATTTTAGAGTCCCCAGGAAAAATGTATTTTTAAGTTATCACACTGCAAAACTGTAACTGAACGCAAGCCATTCTTTTACAAGTTAGGCTTTCAAAGTGTTCATTGTACTTCTGGGGAAATGTAGGGGAAATAAAACAAATGTGTCAAAGATCTAGGTGGAATAGTGAGTATTTTTAAGAGTGGTTGGGAGACAAGAAATAGATGAAAATAAGTCCATCAGAGGGATGGGAGGGAACACATACAACTCAAGAAAATATGAGAAAGGACAAATGGGAAGTAGAAAGCATTGTTGGGAGTCTCATAGCTGAAACTACATTGACATGGCCTCCAACAGTAATGAGCCTTGGGGGACAGCTCTAAAGAATATGAATTGTTCCTGAGAAGTAGGGAAGGTAAACCAAAGCTGAAAATGAACTAACCAATGAAAGATTAAAAATAAGTAATATTTAATATGCTTTGGAGTTTATGAATGCTCTAAAATATGTTCTGTCTTTGGAAACGTTCAGTTCTTGTCCCATGTTGGTAAGCCAATATCTTTATAACTACTTAAAGATTTAAATGTTTTCCCAAGGTCATATGGTCAATAGATGGTCGATCGTGATTCAAGTCCAAGTCCTCAGACAATAATTCTCATACTCTTTTCTAACATATGTGTATAAATGCACATACTATGAATACATTTAAAATTGAAATTCATAGTATTTCAACTGGAATATATCTGCAACCATGCCTATAGATGCTGCTGAATACAAACAAAGGTCAGGATCATTAGGATTTTTTTTTTTTAAGTTGTCCAGGTAGGTCACATAAAGTAAACAAAGAAACCCCATGCCCAGGTGATAACCACTTTAGCTGATTTATTTAGTCCATAAACAAACACATTGAACCCCAGGACTCCAAATCTGGGACATCATATCTCTGGAGAAAGCATGACCTTGAAATAAGATTTAACAACTTTAGAAGGGAAAGGGCAATGCTTTTTCTTTAATGACCACACATGGAAACAGAAACTCTCCACCCTGGCTATAGCCTGACCCCTTCTGGCAGGCAGGTCCAACAAGGGGCTAGAATAAAAGATCATCTCTCAAGTGGGCTCTGCAGATGTAAGGTGTCTTACCTGGTATCAAAAACAAAAAACAAAAAACAAAAAAAACAGTGCATGGAAATCTGCTCTGTATGAATGTTAAAAGCTCAGAGTTGAGAAATGTTACCTCCTAAAGTTTCAATCAATCAATCTTCGGGCTTTTCTGTTTTTAATATATTTAAAATTTATATTTCTGTCTTTAATATATTTTAACATATAACACCCATTGGTTATCAGTTTGAATCCCAAAGATGGGCTTTAACACAATACATATAGAGAGATTTATGTGTATCGATACATTCTAATATACCAGCTATATACCATATTCTATTCTAGAAGTTCTTAATCATTTTAATAGACTATTGCCATACTTTACTTATTAACTTATATATTTCATCATAAACACAATTAAAACTCTTGTTCTTCTCTGATGCACCATTTAATGAGTCCAATTATCTAGTTATTGAGAACAAAATAGAGTTTCCATGATTAAATACAGATTTCAGAGAGAATAGGTAGATTCTATCAAAAGTTTGTCCCTATCAGGCATAGAAGTGTTATAATCATTACTATAAATTTCATACACAATGTTATGTTCAAGACAAAAGTTTACCATTACTCTGTAGAAATGCTCAGACTAACTATTAAAAGATTAGGTAAATGAATGCCCAAAAGAACAAAGAATTATTAATACTTACACATCACTTGACAGTCTCACCAATGATAAAGGATATGATGGTTTTCATATGACCATTGAATATATACTGGTTTATTAGCTGGAGTGATCATATGAAACTATGTCTACCTGAACCCTGAGGAAACATTCTGGATTACTGTGGATAAATGTGAAACAATTCCACTTGTTTCTCGATTGATGTGCCATGGCACATTTGTGGTACATGACCTTTTCATAGGGAAATTACTAAATGTATTATTATTCTTGTTGTTGTTTATTGTCTTTAATGTTCATTTTGTATCTAAGTAAACACAATTTTTTTAATCAAAAGTTGCTAAAGGCTTATAACAATAATAGCAACAACAAAACCAAAAATCCTCTGTTCTTATCGCTCCTCACCCATTTCTTGTACCCTACAGTAAACTAATTTCAACTTAATATTTGTACTTATTATGTGTATACTGCAATCTCTTTATTCATTGAATTTAGACATTGTCAATAAACTATTGTACTAGTTCTATTAAATCTTCCTTTCATTTCCCCCATCATGAAAACACAATACTGTTTCAACTTTTGGTTAATTCCATATTAATTACATTTTTTATGACCATGAACATGTTATTTACAAGGGCATCTTGTACACTACTGTTAAAATAATCCCTTTCTTATACAACAACTTCCCCTCCACCAGCCCCAAAGAAGTTAACACTGTCCCTTTGTTTTTCTTTGAATCTCTTGTCAAACCTTTTCTTCCCCACTAACAACTTTGTAAAATGTCAGTTGATACAATTTTCCACTTAGTGAAATCTGTTTGTTCAATTACTATCCTTTTATTCCCTTGAAATATTCCCCTGAAATCTCCCCATCTACTGCTTTCATCTTGGTTGCTCTAAAGGGCTGCAGTAGAGTTTTCCATTTCCAGGGCTTGTCTCTATAATTAATCCTGAGAATTTCCTTCACTATCTTTCCAAAAGGAGGATCTTTTTTTCCCCCCAGCTTCAGTGGAGCCCAGAGACAGAGTTCTAAGAAGTAAACATGTTGAGGCATATGTATCAGAAAATGCTTTTATTGTGTCTTCTAATTAGACTCTTAGTTTGGCTGGGTATAGAATTCAAGCCCCTTTTCCTCAGCACTTTGCAGATACGCTTCCATCTACCTTCCAGTGGGGCAAGTGCAATACTATTCTTACTTACTTCTTACTCTTCTCTCATTGTGTATTTTGAATTTTCTCCAGAAGGGTTCTCTTTTCTCCCTTTGCATTCTTCTTTTCACTTGTTCTCTTTCAATTTGAAGTAATATTCTTCAGTTCTAGGAGTTTTTATATTGAATTGTGTAATGATTTCCTCCCATAATTTTTTTCTTTTTTTTTTTTTTTGAGAGGGGAAGTAGGTGGAAACTCCTTTTAAGTTGTGTGTTAAAACTTCTGAATAGTTTCGTTATTTTTATCTTTCATTGTACATTTAAACAATTCTACCTCCTTGGGCATTTTCTCTACTTATCAAATGCTTTTAATGATATTTTTATTGAAATAAACTTCTTATGTTAGAATATTTTTAGACTTCTAGAAAAAAATGCAAAGATGGTATAGAAAATTCTCCAATGCCCCACATCCAATTTCCTTTACTGTTAACATCTTACAGGGTGTTAACATGGCACATTTATCACAAATAACAAATATTGATATATTATTATTAAATAAACCCCATATTTTATTCATGTTTTATGAGACTGATGTGGTGCCCACTGTGCTAAGAAGGCACTTATTTGTATTTAATTAGTTTCTTCCCTAACTTCATTTTTGTGTTCCAGAATTTCATCCAGGATACCATATTACATTTAATATCATATATCTTTAGGCTTTTCTGGGCATGACAGCTTCTCAGATTTTCTTTGCTTATGATGACCTTGATAGTACTGGTGATGACCATGAGGGGTAGGGAGCAGGTATTTTCTAGAATGTCCCTCAATTTGGCTTTATCTGTTGTTTTATCTCATTGTTAAATTGAAGCTATAGATTTTTTAGAGGAGGATGACAGAGGTGAAAAACCATTTCCCACACATTGTATCATGGGTATATGTAATTAATATGACTTATTACTGATGATGTTAACCTGGGTCACCTGGCTGAGGTACAGTTTACCAGATTTTCCTGCTGAATAGTTTCCTTTTTTTCTTTCCATATGGTACCCATGGAAAGAAAGTCTCTAGGCAAAATCTACACTTAAAGGGTGAGAATTCCATTTTACCTCTTTGAGGACGTAGTATCTATTTACATAGCTTGGGAATTTTGCATGAGAGATTTGTTTCTTCTCCCCCACTTAGTTAAGTGTTCAATCACTTATTTAAATCAGTATGGACACATGGGCATTTATTTTATCCCAGAGTTATGATCTAGTAGTATGGCATTTATTTTGTTACTCAAATTATTCTGGGTTTGGGCAGTGGGAGCTTTCTCAATTGGCTTTGTGTGCCTTTGAGATATCCATCATTGTGCTTTTTGTTTTTGTGGGTTTTTTTTTTTTTGCTTTTTGTTTGTTCATTTTAGCACTTCTTTCCTTTCTGGTGCTATAGGATGCTCCAGGTTCATCTTGTATATTGCTTCCCCTGCCCTAGAATCTTCAATTTCTCCAAGAAGCCCATATTCCTTTATTGGAGAATAGTATTAGAAAACAAGATCTGGGCACTGGGTGTCTTCACTGGTATGGGGGATCATGGCTCCTAGGTCCTTGAGGTAGACAGAGCTAGGAAATATATGTATGTATACTGACTGTCTATGCACACAAGTTTATAATTATTTCTACATCTAGATATCAGTGTCCATTTTAGGCTAAACATGAAATCATACTGATGACTCTGTCTCTCCAGTGCCCAGTGCTTCATGGTTCATTCTAAACTCCTCCTCTCCTTGCTAATCTGTGAATTCCTCCTCCAGCATTGAGAAACCAGGCTCTCACAATGTGCCATTTATTTACTTATTTGTTCAATTCCAGCATACAGTTACAGCAGTTTAAGAACTCTTAACCCATACCTTTGTGAGAAATAATTTTATCAGCTAGAATTCTATGCTTATATTATGTAGTTCTTTTTTTTTTTTTTAACTCATCCCCCCCCCCCCCCCCCAGCCTCCCCTCCGGTAACCATCTGTTTGTTCTCTATAGTTAAGACTCTGTTTTTTTGGTTTGTCTCTTTTTTCCCCCTTTGTTCATTTGTTTCTTAAATTCTGCATATGAGTGAAATAATATGGTACTTATCTTACTCTGACTTATTTCACTTAGCATTAAACTCTCTAGATCAATCTGTGTTGTTGTAAATGGCAATATTCATTCTTTTTTTATTCCTGAATAATATTCCTGTGTGTGTGTGTGTGTGTGTGTGTGTGTGTGTACCACATCTTCTTTACCCATTATCTATTGATGGACACAGATTGCTTCCATAATTTGGCTATTGTAAATAATGCTGCAGTAAACATAGGTATACATGTATCCCTTTGAATTACTCTTTTTGTGTTCTTTGGGTAAATACCCAGTAGTGCAATTAGTGGATCATGGAGTTGTTCTATTTTTAATTTTTTGACAGACCTCCGTACTGTCTTCCACTGTGGTTGCAGCAGTTTGCATTCCCACCAACAATGCAAGACTGTTCCTATTTCTCCACATCCTCACCAATACTTTGTGTTTCTTGTGTTTTAGATTTTAGCCATTCTGACAGGTATAAGGGGATACCTTATCATAGTTTTGATTTGCATTTCCCTGATGATGAGCATCTTTGAGCATCTTTTCATGTGTCTGTTGGTCATCTCCATCTTCTTTGGAGAAATGTCTGCTCGTCTTCTGCCCATTTTTAATTGGATTTTGTTTTTTTGGTGTTGAATTGTAGAAGTTCTTTATATATTTTGGATACTAACCATTTATCAGATATGTCATTTGCAAATATCTTCTCCCATTCAGTAGGTTGTCTTTCAGTTTTGTTGGTTGTTTCCTTTACTGTGGAGAAGACTTTTATTCTGATGTAGTCCCAATAGTTTATTTTTGCTTTTGTTTCCCTTGCCTCTAGACATATCTAGAAAGATGTTGTTATGGCTGATGTCAAGAGAAATTACTGCTTGTGTTCTCTTCTAGGATTTTTATAATGTCAGTTCTCACATTTATGTTTTTAATCCATTTTGAGTTTATGTTTATATATGGTGTAAAAATGGGGTACAGTTTCATTCTTTTGCATATAGCTGTCCAGTTTTTCCAACACCATTTGTTGAAGGGACTGTCTTTCTCCTATTGTATACTCCTACCTCATTTGTCGAAGAGTACTGGGTCCTATAATTGTGGGTTTCCTTCCGGATTTTCTGTTCTATTGATCTAGGTATCTATTTTTGTGCCAGTACGATACTGTTTTCATTACTGCAGTTTTATAATAAAACTTGAAGTCTGGAATTGTGTAGTTCTTTTTGTCTTTAGTCTTATAGTTTCCAGTGATTTCCATAGTCACTTAGGTAGCAGCACTTTTTGCCCACTGTCTTCAGTGGGGTTCTGCCATACATTTGTAATACAATTAGATTCTTCTGTCAGTGTGTATTACACTCTGGATTATCCATCCTCCCAGTTAGATTTTTAAAACTTTGCATATGTATAGTTTTCTTTTCATCTAAGTTTTTATTTAAATTCTAGCTAGTTAACATACAGTGTAATATTATTTTCAGGTACAGAATTTAGTGATTCAACACTTACATACAACACGCAGTGCTCATCACAACAAGTGTCCTCCTTAATCCCCATCATCTATTTAACCTATCCTCTGCCCACCTCCCCTTTTATAACCATCAGTTTGTTCCCTATAGTTAAGAGTCTCTTTCTTGATTTGCCTCTTTTTTTTTCAGCTAACATCTATTTTTAATTTATATTCAATGAGCCAACATCTAGTACATCATTAGTTTCAGATGAAGAGTTCAGTAATTCATCAGTTGTATATAACACCCAGTACTCATCATATCATGTGCCCTCTTTAATGCCCATCACCCAGTTTCCCCATCCCCCTACCCACCTCCCCTCCAGCAACCCTCAGTTTGTTTCCTATAGTTACGAGTCTCATGGTTTGTCTCCCTCTCTGATTTCTTACCATTCAGTTTTCCCTCCTTTCCCCTATGATCCTCTGTGCTGTTTCTTATATTCCACATATGAGTGAAACCATATGATAATTGTCTTCCTCCAATTGACTTATTTCACTCAACATAATACCCTCCAGTTCCATACACGTCAATGTAAATGGTAAGTGTTCATCCTTTCTGATGGCAATAATATTCTATTGTATATATATACTACATCTTCTTTATCCATTCCTCTGTCAATGGACATCTGGCCTCTTTCCATAGTTTGGCTATTGTGGACATTGCTGCTATAAACATTGGGGTTCAGTTGCCATTTTGGATCACTAGCTTTGTATCTTTGGGGTAAATACCTAGTAGTGCAATTGCTGGGTCATAGGGTAGCTCTATTTTTAACTTCTCTTCCCCCTACCCCCATGTATAGTTTCTTTGGTGTTTTTTTGTTTTGTTTTGTTTTTAATTTTAACCATTTTATTAAGTGTATAGTAGATCTCATTGTTTTCCATTTACTTATTTTTAAATTTCAGCAATTTAACAATTTTTTAAACCTGGCCAATGTCTATAATTGAGTATTTTATATATAAAATTAGGGCACAAATCTTAAGCCATATGCAAAGGTAACCCTTATTCTGATCCATATCACCATGGATTATTTTACTTGCCCTTGACCTATATAAATAGAATCATACAGTTTGAATTCTTTTATATTTCACTTCTTTCACTCAGTATTATGTTTATGAGATTCATCTATGTCATTGTCTCTGTAACAGTAGTCTCTTTTTGTACTTTGGGATAGTACCCTATTTTATGTACATGTCATAAATATCTACTCTATTATTTATAGACACTTGGGTTGTTTCCACTTTGGCAGTACCATGAAGTATTCCTCTATGCACATTATTGTACATGTCATTTAATCAACATATTCATGCATTTCTGCTTGGAATAAACTTACAAGTGGAATTGCTGGATAATAGGATACATTTATGTTCAGATTTAGTAAATACTATCAAACAATTCCAAAGTAATTGACCTAATTTACCCTTCCATGGGTAGTCAGAATATCAGTTGGTACATATTCTCATCAATTGTTATTTCCAGAGTGTGTGTGTGTTTTCAATATTAATCATTCTGAGGTGTATGTACTGGTATATGTTTACCTAACTGTGGCCTTAATTTGCTTTTAGCTGATAACTAATGAAATCAAAACACCTTTTCTAATGTTTCCTGGCCACAGGGTTATCTCTTGTGAACTGGTGTTAAAGGTTTTGCCCAATTGATTGGATTTTTTGTAATTCTGATTGATTCTTAAGCATTCTGTATGTATTCTGTATATAATCCCTTGACAATGTATGCATTACAAATGCCTTCCATTTATAGCTTATTTTTAGGCTCTTTTCCTGTGGAATTTTGATGAATAAAAGTTCTTAACTTTAATAGAATCTATTATATCTATTGTTTCATGAATAGCTAATGCTTTTTGAGGTCCTATTTAAGAAATCTGCTTACTCATAATTATGAAGATAATAGCTGTTTTTTCCTAGGACCTTTGTATTACTATCATTCTTATTTAGGTCTGTATAATATCTGAAATTTACTTTTGTATGATATCAGAGAAGAGAAAGTTTGTGCTTCTTTTTATATGGAAATCTAATTAACCCAACATTATTTATTAACTAGATTATATTTTCTCAAAACATTGTTTGGCACTTTGCCATAAATCTGGTTAGCATGTAAGTAAGGGTCTATTCTCAATCTTCTATTCTTTTCCATTAAATTAGTTGTGTAGGCTTTTGCCAATACCAGAGCTTTATCAATGAATCATGGAACACTACATCAAAAACTAATGATGTAATGTCTGGTGATTAACATAACATAATAAAATTTAAAAAATGACAGAAAAAATACTATCTCAATATCTGTTATTACAAGTATTTCAACTTTGTTCTGTCTCTAAGAATTTCTATATTAATTCCACATATTACTGACCTTACCACTTTCCTTTAAGAAAATGGTGCTGGGATTTTAATTGGAGCAGCTTTGAATATAAGGATCAATTTGGGAAGAATTGACATCTTTACAATATTATTTCTTCCAATCTATAAGCCCTTTATTCCTGCATGCACTTAGGTCATCTTTAATTTCTCTCTGTAGTGCTTTTAGTTTTATGTATATAGCTCTTCAATACCTTTCATTACATTTATTACTAAGTGTTTGATGTTTCTTTCATGCTCTTGTAAATAGTATAGCTTCTGTTTTATGTTCTAATTGATTTTTGCTGATATGAAAAAAATCCAATTGGTATTTTGTATCTTTGACCTTGTATCTCGTTACCTTGTTTAATTCACATTTTAATTCCAAACGCTATATGTAGATTATTTTTGAATGTCCAATGCATAATGACAATTATTCTTCTTTCCTGATACTTACAGTTTTTATTTATTTTTGTGACTTATCCTGTCTAAAACCATCACTACAATGATGAATAGAATTGGTGATAGCAGGCATCCTTATCTTCTTGCAGTCTCAAAAGGAAATATTTTTTAAAATAATCTTTAAGTCTAATATTTGTTGTAGAGTTTTTTTAAAAATAATCTCTATCATGTTAAGAAATATTTCTCCCTATTTTCTTAAGAATGCTAGGAATTTTTTTTTTTTTTGGTGATCATGAATTGATGTTGAATTCTATTAAATACTTTCTTTGTATTCATTAAGATGATCATGTGGTTTTCTTCAGTATTCTATTAATGTGGTGAATTACACTGATTTTCTAATATTGAAACAATTTTGCATCTCTGGAATCAACTATACTTGGAAATGATGTTTTAGTTTTGAATTTGATTTTGTATTCTGTTTAGAACCTTTCAACTATATTCATAAGAGAAATTGCCTCTATTTTTTCCCTTTTAAAAATATTTCTGTCACCTTTGGTGTCCTTTAAAGTGCTTCAATGTCCTTTAAGGTGACTTTTAAAAATTGTGTTGGGAAGTGTTCTCAATCTGTTCTCTGGAAGAGTATAAAAGGTGGGTGTTATTTCCTCCAATAAAATATGAAAGCATTTACTCATGAAGTCATCTGGGTCTGAAATTATTCTTGTAGGGAAGTATTTAATTAGGGATCAGGTTCAATAATGCATATAGAAATATTCTATTTTTCCAATTCTTGCCAGTTTTGGCAAATTGCTGTTTACAAGGAATTTACTCATTTTTTTTTTAATTTTCAAGTTTATTGACAAAAACAGATTCTTACCTATTTATTACATTATCTTGTTACTTAGTAATGTCTGCAGATCAATTGTGATCCTGATATAGTTAACATGTTTTATCTCTTTTTCTTGTTCAGTCTAAGAGTGTTATTATTCTCATTGATCTGTTCAAAGAATTAACCTTCAACTTGATGTTTTTTATTCTATATCTTTTTTTCATTTAATAGATTTTTTGCTCTTATCTTTATTATTTTTTTCTTCCACTTTATTTGGTATTAATTTGCTCTTCTATTTCCACTTTCTTTACATGATGATCACCTTATTTATTTTCAGTTTTTCTATTTTCTAATGTGTACATATAAGGCTGTAAATTTTTCTTTAAGTTCAGCTTTAGTTGCATTCTGAAAGTTATGCTATATTTAATTTTCCTTATGACTCAGTTCAAAACACATTCTAATTTCATGCTTAATTTTCAAGCATTTGGGGGTTTTCTGATGAAGTTTTTGCTAATGATTCCTAGTTTCATTCCACTGTGACAAGAGACTATGCTTTGTATGATATCAATCCTTTGAAACTTTTTCAGATGTGCTTTGTAGCTCAATATATGGTCTATTTTGGAACACATTCTAGGTGCATTTGAAAAATATTGATTCTTCAGTTGATGGGTGCAGTGTTCTATCCTATATCAATTAGGTTAATTTCACTAATCATTAGTGCAAATCTCATTTATGCTTACTGATTTTTATATCTGCTTTTTACTAGGTGGTAAGAGAAATGTGTTAAAATCTCCAACTATGATTTTTGATTTTTATTTCTTCTTTCTGTTCATTGTCTCTTGCTTTATACATTTCCAGGCTACATTCTTAGGTACATGCAAAGTTTAGAATTGTTATATTTTTATGTAGAGTGGACCCTTTATGGTTATGAAATGTCTTTTCTTTAGTAATACTTCTTTCCTTACAGACTAATTTTCAGACATTAGATTAGTTATACCTGTGTTTTTTGTTTCTCTGGGTTTTTTGTTGTTGTTGTTAGAGATTGCATGGAACATTTTTTCTATCCCTTTATTTACAATCCTTTTGTGTTTTTATCTTTAAAATGTGTTATTTGTAAAAATAATAAAGTTGTATTTTGTTAGTTATTCTGTGTGGTCATTTTTATATATTAATATATTAGAGTATTTAGTCCATGACATTTATTTTATTTTTTTAAGATTCTGTTTATTTATTTATTTGAGAGAGAGAGAGAGGGAGAAAACAAGCCAAGGGAGAAGCAGACTCCCCACTGAGCAGGGAGCCCAACTGGGGGCTTGATCCCTGGATCCCCAGATCATGACCTTAGCAAAGGCAGATGCTTAACCAACTGAGTCACTCAGGCATCCCAGTCCATGATATTTAATCATTCCTAATTCATTTGATTTTATAGCTACAGTGGCACTATTTGTTTTATATTTGTCTAATTTTTTCTAGTCTTTTTTCTCTATAATTGCATTCTTTTAGAATTATCAAGTAATGTTTGTTATTCCGTTCACCTCATTTTATTAGCTTTTTTTCTGATATTTATTACTCCAAAGATTACAACCTTTATCCTTTACATATTATTTAATTTTTACTGCTTATAATGCAAATACTATGGAACCCTTTATTTCCTAATGGACTTTTTTTTACATAGCACATCCTAAAATAAATCTATTATCTATTTATCATCTATCTATCATCTGTCCACCTATCAATTTTTATTAAATGTAGTAAACCGTCAGTGTTATAGTAGTTTCTTTTGTACAACATAGTGATTTGTCAGTTCTATACATTACTCAATGCTCACCATGAATTTTTTGCTATGCTTTTGTGTGTTTTAGTTCTACACTCTATCAGGCATGTTACTTATATCTCTTTTACTTAGATCTCTGGCCGTGGCCTTGTCTTGTTCTTTCATTTGGGATCAATTTCTCTGTCCCCTCCTTTTTCCTGCCTCTCTCTGTCTGTTCCTCTGTGTTAAGAAAGTCAGCTAGTCTTTTGCTCTTGAAAGTAGTGACTTTATGAAGAAGAGGTCCTGGAGGGTCCCGCAGTCCATCCCCTGTTTCCCAGAACCTGGCACCTCAGGAGAATATCTTCTGTGTGTTGCTTATGCCCTGCTATTGTGTCTGAGTCCCTTTTCCTTTTCCCTCCTTCAACTTCACTGACTTCTGACTGGTGTGGGGTGTACTCTCTGTGGTGTTCCTGAGACCCAAGCAGGCTAGGTCGGAGGGCGGTGTGCCTGCCAGGGAAGTTGGGAGCAGGTAGCGCTGTTAGCAGAATTTGCGCTGGGGGGCAGCAGAGGAAAATAGTGCCTGCTAGCCCCCCCATTTTCTGAGAAGTCCCCCAACATGCTCCAAAATCAGTATGAAGCGATCTCTCTCCCTTTGTCCCCAGTGTTGTGTAAACTGCCCATGTTGTTACGTTGCCTCTCTGTGCATGCAGGCTGCTGCGTCTTTAAGGGCAGTGACCCCACTAACACTTGCCTTCCCAGCTTACCCAGGCTCCAAGTCCCACCAGTTCTACAGGCTCACAGAATTCAGCCCCTCTGGTTTTCAAAGCCAAATGCTCTGCTTTTTCTTCCCCTTGTGAGCTCCCCAGAGCGAGGGCCTGGTTCCTCTGCCTTCTCCATGCACACAGCTCCCTCCTTCTCGCAGGCTCCCTCAGCCTTTCTGAGCTTCCTAACATTTCAGATGCAGCTTCTTCTCTAAATTTAGTTGTGGAGTTTGTTCTGCCAGTCGTGGGATTGCTGTCCAGTTCGTTAGCTTGGACGTGGATGATATCTGGTTGTAAACCTGGGGCAGGGTGAGTTCAGGGTCCTCCTACTTTGCCCGCCATCTTCCCAAGCTCCCCCTCTGTTGTTTTTTTTTTAACGTTTTCTCTTTGTCCTTGATTTTCAGAAGTTTTACCATGATATGCTTATATGTACTCTTTGTACTTATACCTCTGAGGCTTTATAGACCTTGAATCTGTTGATTGATATTTTAAAAATCAGATTTGAAAAAGTTTAGATCAAAATCTATTAAAATCTTGCTTTCTCTCCTTTTACTGTCACTGTTCAATCTGCTACTCAGATTACATGTCTTAGACTTTTTCATGATGTCTCATTTGGTTCTTATGCTCTTTTCTGTATTTGTTATTTTTTTCTTTCTATCCTTTCATCATTTTTTAAAAATGAAATAATTTCTTCTTTTATCTCTGTGAGAATTATTTTAAGAGGTTTTTCTTTTTCAAAATAATTTTCTTCTCCATATCTTGTCTTTCCTACCTTCAAATTTATTTTTCCTGTTTGTTTCCCATTTTCTTACTTTGCACCCTTTTTCTTGTTGGAAGCTTTTGTCAACTAACTAATGACTCTTGGTGGATGGATGGAGAAATAATAAATAGGCAGGGGCGCCTGGGTGGCTCAGTCATTAAGCGTCTGCCTTCGGCTCAGGTCATGATCCCGGGGTCCTGGGATCGAGCCCCGCATCGGGCTCGCTGCTCAGCGGGACGCCTGCTTCTCCCTCTCCCACTTCCCCTGCTTGTGTTCCCTCTCTTGCTGTGTCTCTCTCTGTCAAATAAATAAATAAAATCTTTAAAAAAAAATAGCAGACAGAGAGATAGATAGATGATAGATAGATAGATAAATGCTTAGATACATACTTACGTAGATATTTAAGAAGGAGACACCCAAATGTAATTGAAAACAGAAGGCACAGGGACATGTCTTGTGGACTGGTGAGCATCATTCTAGAGTGGTAATTGGGTGTCCAACTTTTTTTTTTAATCAAAGACTCTCA
Organism: Phoca vitulina; assembly: GCF_004348235.1. Lineage (NCBI taxonomy): Eukaryota > Metazoa > Chordata > Mammalia > Carnivora > Phocidae > Phoca > Phoca vitulina. Next base: position 3,274,509 of record NW_022589737.1, read on the forward strand.
CACATCAGTATCTAAAACTCATTTCTTAGAGATTTTCAGTTTTCCTGAACATGCCCTCTTGCTTCTCTTGCCAAGGCAAAGAGGATGTATAGACCTTGTGATTAGTAGTTGTCTCTCTTTGCTGTGTGTAGATAGTCCCCTAGGAGCTTTGAAGCACCTGTTATAGATTTTTAACTAAGTCCCCTTTATTCACCCCTACATTTATCATGCTTCCATCTGTACAGAATACAGTAATAGGAAGTGTAAGAAATTCCCAGTATTTGGAACCAAGGTCCTTGGAGCTATTGCTTTCTTGTAATCTAATTGGAACCAGGCACAGTTAAGCTGGTAATGTCACACCCATCCAGCTCCACAGACACCCAGTGGGCTTGCCTGTCCCTGAGACTGTCCTCAGCTTTCCCAGTTCTGTCTTTTCCCTAGTTCTATGTACTGTGTTTTTTTGTTCTTGAGCAAAGACTCCAGATAAGAGAAGGAGGCAATCTGAGGTTGCCTTTTCACATTAGGCAGTTTGAGAATCCTTGAAGTTCAGAGACTCTATAAGCATAAATCTGTAAACATCAAAATTTTAACTATATTATTAATCATGTCTAGTGGAACTTGTATTAGATATTCACTAATTTATGATACTACTTATAATAGTAAGATTATTTTATAGATTCAAACTGCATCTCTTCCACTTAGCCAAATTAGTGAATTTCTTCAATAACCATACATATTTATTGGGCACTTTTCATGTGGTGGGCACTGAACATGTAAGAAAGGGGAGGAAAAGGAATGATTGTTGCCATTCTATTGAGTGACATTGGTGGATTTTAAAAAAATATAAGTATACTGATTTGAAACAATAATTTTTTTCTAGGGGTGCCTGGGTGTCTCAGTCATTTAAGCATCTGCCTTCGCCTTAGGTCATGACCCCAGGGTACTGGGATCAGCCCCGCATCAGGCTCCCTGCTCAGCTGGGAGCCTGCTTCTCCCTCTCCCTCTGCCTCCCCACCCCCCACACTCATGCTCACTAGCAAGCACACGCTCGCTCTCATAAATAAAAAATCTTTAAAAAATATTTTTTTTTCTAAATTTTCAAACAAAACAATGAAAGCTCACCAAAGATTTCCCTAAGGCGATTATAGGACTGTTCTGTTTGTTAACCTATTCCATATTCATTACTCATCTAGCTTTATTTTCAGGCAGTGATTCATAAACTAACACACAACATGAGGAATACCTACTTGAGTTGTCAAAACTTTTAGTTTTCATTCTCAACTTGTTTTGTTTGTATTTCACATATTTCTGAGGTTAGGAGTGAGAAAGCATTTTAATTAAAAGCATTTCTGCAATGAATGATTAATTACTTTTAAAAAATAAACAGGAGAGAATAGTAAACATTAGAACTGTCACCTTATTATGCCAAAAAACCATGTAAAAAATATTGTTCCAAAATAAAAGCCTTAAGTTTGACTGTCAACAATTATATCAGCAATTAATACTCAGAAACTGGCTAATAGGTAAGTTAATCTAGACAGCATGGTAAATGTTCAGTTGTAAATTACATTTTTAAATTAGGGGTATTGGATGAAGGTGGTCAAAAGGTACAAACTTCCAGTTATAAGATAAATAAGTACTGGGGATGGCAGGTAAAACAGGATGACTGTAGCTAACAGTGCTGTAGGATATATAGGAAAGGTGTTAAGAGAATAAATCCTAAGTGTTCTCATCACAAGGAAATTTTTTTCTTTTCTTTATATTGTATCTGTATAAGTTGATAGATATTAACTAAACCTGATGTGGTAATCATTTCTCTATATCTGAAATAAAAGCATCACGCTGTACATCTTAAACTTATACAGTGATGTAGTCAATTGTTTCTCGATAAAACTGGAAGAAAAATCCAAATACTTAAATGAAGAAACAAACTACCTTTGATCATGTAGATTTTTCATTTGTGATTGACATAGCCAATCCTGTCCCCCTCCTAGGGACAGTGCTGATAGGGTATGGAGGTGAAGGTAGGAAGCCCGAGATAAGCTTTCTTGGGATATTATTTACTGAACAGCACTAATTCATGCATACAAATACAAATAATATAACTTTTATATACATATATACCTACCCATAGACTACCCTTAGTGGTGTTTCTAAAAGTGTGGTCCACAAATGACCTGCATCGAAATAGCTGGAATGCTTGATAAATACGGATTCTTAGGCTTCACCCCCAACTGACCCAGTCAGAATCTCTGAGACTGAGACCAAAGAATCTGCATTTATACAACAACCCTTGGTGGTTCTTACATACAATAACATTTGAAAACCACCTGTGGGATAGGATAGAGGAGGACGGGTGAGCTCATCAATAGAATTGTTCAAGTTGCTGAAGTAAAGAAATCCTGAGAAGGGGAAAACGAAACACGCCAAGTCCTGTAGTGCATCTGGTAGATGAACTGTAATCTCTTCCCTATTCAGGCCTCATTTCCTTTCTCAACAATGCCTACTGCTGTAATCAGGAACCATTCACAGAGCGGTTCCTTTGGTGTTGTTGTTTTTTTTTTTTTTTTTTTATTTGTGCCTATCAGCTTGATGGATAGAGGAGCAGGTCGGGAGCACAGACACACATGACCTACTTTGCCTTGCCAGTCTCTCTTGCCTTTGCTTTCCCCCTGTGGGGGAATCTGCAGTGGACCGTTGATTTTAAGTTGGTTTAGACTAGAGATGGCAGAATTAGTCTCAATTTAGTCTTTGTAATTGTATTCAGTAACCAATCAGGAAGGGCTTTGTGAAATAAAAATATGCTTGCCTTTCACATTCTCTCGTTACATTAAAGATTTCAAGCTATCAAGAAACATGAGAAAATATATCCCTCCTTCCTTACTCTCCACCCCTACCCCCTCAACAAACAACAACCTTGAACTTGATTTAATTTTCTTCAAAGAACTTGACTTTTCATCTATTTTTAGCTTTAGCCTTCTGGCCTTTGTTACTGAACTTGTGAATTACAGCCTCCTGAAGCCATGGGAGCTTTAAGCCCTCACTGAGAGTCTCTTTATGCTGCTCTTATAGACATCCATTCTCACTAAACCCTGTTTCTCACGTTGCTGGAGCAAGTGGCGCCCATTCTCTTCCCAACACTTTCCTGCCTCCCTGGATTTATGTATCACCTGAGTTCATCACAGCCTTGCCTTGGGGTATATTTCCTAATGAAATTTTAAAATGTACAGGCCATTCTATTGTTAAGGAACCAAAATGACTTTTTACATTTGTGTGAGACTTGTCCGCAGTGCTGACAGAAGAAGGGGTAGGGATGGATGTCAGGTGATGCTGCTTTGTATACAGTTAGAGGCAGAAGTGAGAGGCTTGGGTGTGATTCAGTTCTAGGCACAGTTCCGGAAACTGGATTGAGGACTCACTGATGACTCAGACTGTAGGCATCTAAAAATAAGTCATCTTTGTGCTTCTAATTGAACTTGCTGAAGAGGGAGTGAGGTATAATCACTAAGAATTTTGGTTGTGGTGTCCAGTTACCCAGGTTTAAGATTCTGACTTGACCATTTGCAAATTGTGGCCTTCGGTGCCTTGTTTTATGTCTTTGTTCCTTTTCTGTGATGTAAGGTAAATCATCAGCATCCCTGATTTATAAGGTTGTTTGTGGGATTAACTGAAATAGTGAGTTTCAGCATCTGGCACCTAATAAGTGCTCAAAAAGCAATACCAGTCATGCTTATTAATAAGGAAGAATTGCAGGCATGATGTGATGTCAATAACAAAACTTTTATGAATCATTTGTTATCTGTGATTTGAAATTTGGGTCATAGTTTCTTTTAAATGTAGTTTAGATTGACATACATAAAGTTGCTGGTATTCAGCTGTTCTGACCATAAAATATTGTGATATCATTTGATTGAACTTTTAAATATATATATATATTTATATATTATATATTTTTATATGTATATATTATATATAAAATCATATGTAGTCTTAGTATATTCAGTTCTTTTAAGAGCACTTTTAGGTAAATATTATTTTCATTTTAGAAATTAAATCTCAGAAAAGTGAAGTGAACTTCCCCAGTCACACAAGATAATAATGAGGAGAGAACCCTGCTTCCAACTTCAGTCTTTGGCTTCAAATCCTACTTTCTAAGACATAAAGGGCTTAAAGAGTATTACAAAAGGGGCACCTGAGTGGCTTGGTTGGTTAAGCGTCTGACTCTTGGTTTCAGCTCAGGTCATGATCTCAGGGTCTTGAGATGGAGCCCCTCATCAGGCTCCGTACTCAGCGTGGAGTCTGCTTGAGATTCTCTCTCTCCCTCTCCCTTTGCCCCTCCCCCTGCTCACACACACACTGTCTCTCTCAAAATAAATATATAAAATCTTAAAAAAGTGTGATAAAATGAAATGAGAGAGATATATTGATGCATTTAATTTTGCCAAGATAAATATTTTCCCCTTGCCTAGAGTGTATGATATTGTGTATTAGAGTTATCCAAAGAAACAAAACCAATAGGATGTGTGTATGTGTGTGTGTGTATGACATATATAGAGTGAAATAGATGATATACATATATGATATGTTATAAGGAATAAGCTCATGTGATTACAAAGGCTGAGCAAGTCCAAATCTGCACTGTGAGCCAGTAGGCTTGAGACAGGAGAGCCAATGGTGTAGTTCCAGTCTGAAAGCAGCAGCCTAGAAATCTAGGAGAGCCAAAGGTGCAGATGAAGTCTAAAGTCAGTCTACTGGACAATTCCATCTTGCTCAGGGAGGCCATCTTTTTGACATAATTCAGGCCTTCAACTGACTGGATGAGGCCCATCCACATTATGGACAGCAACCTGCTTTACCCAAAGTTCACCAATTTAAATGTGAGACTCATTCAAAACACCTTCCATGTTGACACAGTAACCATCAAGAGTCCACCCCTTGTCAACTTACCACCCATATGTACCTCCTTGAACCACATTTAATCTCCATATAAAGATAGTAACAAAGTCATACTTCCACCTAACATGATAAAACTATCCTGCGTACAACTGAAAACACACTGTCTCTCCCCCCAGAAGAGGATGCAGGATCCTTGGTTGATATTTACTGTTTTTCCTGATATCTCATAACTTAAATACTATGATGTAAAGTTAACAATATTAAATACTATGATATGTAAATACATCTTTTGTTACATGATAAGGGGATAAGAGAGGGAAAATATATTCGATACACATACACAAATATTCATAACAAAATAGGGAAGAAATATTAATGATAATTACAGTTCTCTTTCTGTAACTCTCATGTCATCATAGTTGGTATTCTCACAAGGAGAGCATCTGCAGAGGATGGTGGGGCCTTGCTCTAAAATCCTAAGGGCCTGCTCTGTGATTTACCTATAGGATCCTGCCAGAGGCTCCAAACAGCATCCCTGTCTGCCACTGAAACTTCAAGCACCATTGGATCTGCCGAATCATGTGGCCCAAGTGGCAGAGTAGTTTCCATGGCAGCTTGGCCTTGTTGCAAAGCCTTCTCTTATTCTGAGTCACAATCAAAACTAGCAGCTTTTTGGGTCACTCAGCAAATGGGTCAGAGTAACATATCCAAATGAGGACTTTGTTGCTTCCAAAATCCAAAGAGGCCCATTAGGCACCGTGCCTGTTTTGGTTGTAGAAGGGACTAGATGCAACTTGTCTTCCTCCTTATGAAGGAAACTCAGTATGCCTCATTCCACTGGACCCCTGAAAATTTCACTGAGGTAAAAGACCCCTGAATTTTTGTTGAATTTATTCCCACCTCCTGGCACATAAATGTCTGACCAGTAAGTCTAGAGTAGTTGCTACTTCATGCTCACTAGGTCCAATTACAATAATGTCATCAATGTAACAGACTAGTGTGATATCTTGTGGAAGGGAAAGGTGATCCAAGACTCTTGCAAAATAATTATAATGCAAAATTGGAGAGCTGATATCTCTGTGAGGTAAGAGAATACAGATGTATTGCTGGCCTTGTCAGCTGAAAGCAAACTGCTTCTGATGGTCCTTATTGACAAGTGTGGGGAAAAAAACAAAACAAAACAAAATAAAACAAAACAAAAAACATTTGCCAGATTGGGCTGTGATTCTCTGCTTTTATGATTCAGGTTAAACTTAAACAGCCATTCCAGAAATCCCAGAACCACACCAGAAAATTCATCCTTAAGATTCTATTCCTCTAGAATCAGTGTCAGTGCCACAATTCCTATCAGCCTGCTAGAGCTGCCATAGCAAAATATCACAGACTGGGTGGCTTAAAAAACACCAATATATTTTCTCACAAATCAAGGTGCCAGGAGGGTTGTTTTCTAGTGAATCCTCTCTCTTCATCTTTCAAATGTCTATCTTCTGGCTTATCCTCACATAGCCTTTTCTATGTGTGCACTTCTGCTCTCTTTTCCTCTTATTATGACAACAACAGTCCTATTAGATTAAGGACCCATCCTTATGACCTTATTTAACCTTAATTACCTCCTTAAAATCTGAATCTCTAAATATAGGCACATTTGGGGTTAGGGCCTTAACATATGGATGAGGCGGGGAACATATTCAGTCCATAATATGTCTGTATGAGGCAAATATTCTATAAACAATGCAAGAAATAGTGGGTAAAATTCCTTTTCAAGAAAGCAGGGGGCTGAGAATATTTACATTTCCTTATTCTCAGGTATAACTCAGGGAAAACCTAGTTCTCATTTGTTTTGACTCCTTGAGAATTGCAGGTCTATCTAATAGCTGAGTAATGTTAACAACAATAATAATAGTACAGTGATGCTAATGAAATAGCCACTTTTTACTGAAGGTTTATTTTTTTGCCACACAATATGTTGCATGATTTCCATGTATAAATAGCTCTCTTTACAAAAACCGTATATAAAACAACACAGTTTTGTGGCTGATCAAAAATGAAGCCAGCAATGAACAAGTAGAATTTAAAATTAAAATCCCAATGCCATTTACATTAACACTCTAAAAAATTATATAATCAAATAAAATATGTACCAAATCAAGATAGGAAAACTACAAAATTTTGATGAAAGAAATCAAAGAAAACTAAATAAATGGAGAGATATTCCATGTTCATGGAAGACTCGGTATTGCCAAAGATCAGTTCTTCCCATCTTGATCTACAGATTCAATGAAATCCCAAACAAAAATCCAGCAAGTCATTTGGTGGATATTGTTGAACTGATTCTGAAGTTTATATGGAGAGGCAAAGGAGCCAGAATAACCAACACAAAATTGAGGGAGAAGAAAAAACACAGTTGGAAGACTGACACTACCTGATTTTAGGACTTACTACAAAGCACAGTGATCAAGATAGTATGCTATTTGTGGAAGAATAAACAAATAGATCAATGGAACACAATAGAAAGCCTAGAAATGGACCCACATTAAATGTAATCAACTGATCTTTGAAAATGGAATAAAGGCAATACAAAGGAGAAAAAAAGTAGCCATTCTAATAAATGATACTGGAACAACTGAATAGCCAACATAAAAAAATAAATCTGGACACAGACCTTACACCCTTCAGAAAATTTAACACAAAATGCATCACATACCTAAATGCAATATGCACAACTACAGACTTCCTAGAAGATAATGTAGGAGAAAATCTAAATGACCTTGGGTTTGGTAATGACTTTTTTGATATGTTAAAAGCAGGATTCATGGAAAAAATTGATGAGGTGGACTTTATTAAAATTAAAAATTTCTGCTCCACAAAAGACACTCTCAAGAGAATGAAAGACAGACCATGAGAAAATATTTGCAAAAGACATATCTGATAAAGGACTGTTATCCAAAAAAAAAAAAAAAGAAGAACCAAAAACACTTAAAATTCAACAGTACGAAAACAAGTATCTTGATTTTAAAAAATGGACAAAAGATTGACTAGACATCTCACCAAATATATAGAGATGGCAAATAAACATATGGAGAGATGTTCAAAATCATATATCTTCAGAAAAATGCAAATTAAAACAACAGTGAAATACTACTACACCTATTTTTTTTTTTTTTTTTAAAGATTTTATTTATTTATTTGAGAGAGAGAATGAGAGAGAGAGAGAGAGCATGAGAGGGGGAGGGTCAGAGGGAGAAGCAGACTCCCTGCCGAGCAGGGAGCCCGATGCGGGACTCGATCCTGGGACTCCAGGATCATGACCTGAGCCGAAGGCAGTCGCTTAACCAACTGAGCCACCCAGGCGCCCCACTACTACACCTATTTTTGCCAGAACACTGATAATACCAAATGTTGGTGAAGATGTAGAGCAAAAGGAATTCTCATTTATTGATGGTGGGAATGCTAAATGGTATGACTGCTTTGGAGGATGGTTTGTCAGTTTCTTAAGAAACTAAACATACCCAGCATATAATCCATCCATCATACTTCTTGGTATTTATCCAGAGGAGTTGAAAACTTATGTCCACATGAAAACCTGCCCAGAAATGTCTCAAACAGCTTTATTCATATTTGCCAAAACTTGTCTTTCAGTAGGTGAAGGGATAAATAAGCTGTGGTACATCCATACAATGGAAAATTATTTAGTGCTAAGACGAAATGATCTCTCAAGCCATGAAAAGACAGGAGGAAAACTAAAATACATATTACTAAGTGAAAGAAGCCAATCAGAAAAAGCAACTTAGGTATGATTCCAACTATATAACTTTCTGGAAAAGACAGACTATGGAGAAAAAAAATAAAAGTTCAGTGGTTGCCAGGGATTAGGAAAGAGGAAGAGAAGAGTTAAGTGGGTAGATGGAGCACAGAGGATTTGGGGGCGGGGGTTGTGATAATACTTTGGATGGTACTTTAATGATGGTTGCATGGCATTATATGTTTGTCCAAACCCACAGAAAGTACAACACTCAGAGTGGGCCTTAATGTAAACTATGGACTTTGAATGATGATGTGTCAATGTAAGCTCATCAATTGTAACAGATGTCCCACTTTGGCAGGAGGGGGGTGGTGTTGACAATGGGGAAGGCTATGCATATGTGGGAGAATATAGCATATGAGAAATCTCTGTATTTTCCCCTCAATTTTGCTGGGAAGCTAAAACTGCTCTAAAAAAAATTAAGTTTTTAAAATAAAAGTACAACACAAAACATGAGGCTCAGCAAGGCTAAATAACTTGCCCAAGACCAAATACCTCTTAAGTAGCTGACACGTGAAACCAATCCAGATCTGACTGGGGCCAAAGCCCAGGATGTACAACCAACCACTTTCTCTGATCTGTGCAATGGATCCTTAAAAGACAAAGTACATTTTTTCCCACACATTTCCATTGATTTAAAAATAAATAAAATTCAGGGACACCTGAATGGCTCAGTTGGTTAAGCCTTAGGCTCGGGTCATGATCCCAGGGTCAGCGGGGAGCCTGCTTCTCCCTCAGCCTGCCACTCCCCCTGCTCATGCTCTCTCTCTCTCTCTGACAAATAAATATATAAAATCTTTAAAAAAAATAAATAAAATTCATATCTTATTCCTTTTATATTATACTTGGAACCCAGTGACCTCCCCCTACTTAAGCATGACTGCTTAAAAACCTTTTGTGAGCATGGACTGTGTCCCAGAACATGTTTAACAGGATGAAGCTAAACATCTGAAATGAAAATATGTCTTATTTGCCTACTAATGGTTGCCTTTTTTCTGTTTATCTTTCTATTTTTGTACATATCTTTAAAAAAATACATCTTTCTAAAAAATCACTATCAGCCATGAGTTGACAGTTCTGGAGGAACCAAGATATTCCATAAAATATTAGGAAATATCACCTCCAGTCTGTAATGCAGATGGTTATCAGTTTCAATTGACTATCAACATCCTGGTTGGATATTTGTATATATTGTGAAATAATCATACTAAGTCTAGTTAACATCTGTCACTATACATAGTCACAATTTTTTTTCTTGTGATGAGGGCTTTTAAGACCTGTCTTAGCAACTTTCAAATATGCAATATAATATTAATGACTATAGTCACCATGTTGTATATTACATGTACATTCCCCATGACTTATTTATTTTATAACTGGAAATTTGTACTTTTTGACCACCTTTACCTATTCTACCCACCTCCCATCCTCCAAACCCTGGCAACCACCAATGTGTTCTCTGTGTTTATTAACTCATTTCTTTGTTGTTTGTTTTTAGATTCCACATATAAGTAAGATAATAGGGTATTTGTCTTTCTCTGAGTTATTTTATAATAATGCCTTATTATTTTATAATGCCTTCAGGGTCCATCCATGTTATCACAAATGGCAAGATTTCATTGTTTATGGCTGAGTAATATTCCATTGTGTATATATCCCACATCCTCTTTATCCATTCATCCATTGATGGATACTTGGGTTGTTTTCACATCTTGGTTATTGTGAATAATGCTGCAGTGAACATGGGAGTGCCTATATCTTTCCAAGTTAGTGTTTTCATTTTCTTTAGGTAAATACCCAGAAGTAGAATCACTAGATCATAGGGTAGTTTTGTTTTTTTATTTTTTTAAAGAATTTATTATTTATTTGAGAGAGAGTGCAGAGCAAGAGAGAGAGAGAGAGAGAGAGAGAGCATGAGCAGGGGGGAGGGGCAGAAGGAGAGAGAAAAGCAGACTCCCTACTGAGCAGGGAGCCCGACGCGGGGCTCAATACCAGGGCCCTGGGATCATGACCTGAGCTGAAGGCAGATGCTTAACTGACTGAGCCACCCAGGTGTCCCTATTTTTTAATTTTTTGAAGAACTTCCATACTGTTTTCTATAGTAGCTGCAACAATTTGCATTCCCACCGACAGTGTTCCCTTTAATCCACCTCCTTGCCAACATTTATTATTTCTTGTCTTTTTGGTAATAGCCATCTGACAGGTGTGAGGTGATATCTAATTATAGTTTCGATTTCCATTTCCTTGATGTTTAGTGATGTTGAGCATCTTTTCATGTGCCTATTGGCCATTCGTATGTCTTCCTTGGAAAAAAACATATTCAGATCTGCCCATTTTTAATCAGAATGTTTAGTTTTTATTGAGTTTTCTGAGTTCTTTGCATATTTTGGATATTAACCCTTTATCAGATATATGACTTGCAAATATTTTCTCCCACTCAGTGGGTTGCCTTTCATTTTGTTGATGATTTTCTTTGCAGAAACTTTTTAGTTTGATATAGTCATACTTGTTTATTTTTGCTTTTGTCACCTGTACTTTTGGACCTAGATTCAAAAAAATAATCACCAAGACCTATGTCAAGGAGCTTACTGCCTATGTTTGATTCTAGGGGTTTCATGATTTCAGGTCTTACATTCAGGTCTTTAATCCATTTTGAGTTAACTTTTTGTATATGGTGCAAATTGTGGTCCAGTTTCATTCCTTTGCATGTGGCTGTCAAAGCAATTTTTATCTCAATCTCATAAAAACTTAAAAACAAAAGTAAAGCAATGGGTTGTTTAAAACCTTGGAGATCATTCGGGTCTGCCCTTCTGATGCTCTGAGTCTAGTTGACCCTTTTACATATCTTAGTAGGTCTGACACCTATTAACCAGCCTCAGATCAGAGAATTTAACTTAGTGGACCCAGTTACTTTCAAACTGAAGCATTTTCTGTCTTCCTAATCTTCTGATATCTCTTTTCTTATCCTCAATTTCACCATCTAATTTTGCCGTTTTTGAATTCAACTCTGTTCTGGTTTGGTTCAACCTTGTAACTGAATTTCTCTAAATTCTGAGTCCCCACAGCTCTCAAAAGGGATCCTTTACAGCATCTAGGCTAGACTGACCAAATATCCCGGGCCAATCACCAGCCCTGTTAATGAGATGAAATTGGAAAAATAGATTTTTTATTCTTGCGTTTTATATATTAAAAATTCAAACCAAATGAAAAACAAGATTAGAGCAAACTCAGAAAGAGAGTGACCACTAGACCCACTGTTATTTTCATTTTGCCATGTCTCAGAAAAACATAAAAATGTATTTTAAGGGGTGCCTGGGTGACTCAGTCATTAAGTGTCTGCCTTCGGCTCAGGTCATGTTCCCAGGGTCCTGGGATCAAACCCCGCACCGGGCTCCCTGCTCAGCGGGAAGCCTGCTTCTCCCTCTCCCACTCCCCCTGCTTGTGTTCCCTTTCTCACTGTGTCTCTCTCTGTCAAATAAATAAATAAAATCTTTAAAAAAATGTATTTTAAATGATAATTTTTAAATACACAAAGATCATTAATCATGTTATAAGCCTAATCTTAGTGCAATACTAAAACTATACTTTCTGATTTTAAAATTATGAAGTCAGATAGTTGATTTCTGTTCCCTGCAATATGATCGATTAATATTCAGAGAAAACTTCTCTAGATAAAACATCAAAAAAGACTATGATGTGCGTGAGTGTGCATGCGTTTGTGTACGCTTAAAGGAAAATTTTAGGAGTCATTATTGCATTATCAAATAGAAATTCAAAGAAGTAAGTCACCTCTTTAGCCAGTGTGTGTTCTGAGTGCATCTTGCAATTGCTGATCACTTAGAGCTTTGGATTTAATGGACCGCATGCACAGTGAACTGGAGACAAATCTGCAAAAGTTGAGTTTACAGGAACTCCACGTTGCACTCACAATAGGTGAAAATATAAACCTGACCAGTGGAGGGAGATGGTGAGGACGCCTTTCTGTTTTGGTCGTAGGTCAGGACGGAAGGCAGCAACTGATGAAGGGTGAGGTGGCCTAAGAATTCCTAATCACAAGCTCTTACAGACGAAAGTCAGTTCCAGAATTCTAAAAACTTCGAACCAAAATTTTAATCTGAAGTCATTCTGGATTGTGAATGGCCTCTGTTTTTGGAAGAACTAAAGAAAAATTATCTCTAGGGAAACTACTTTAAATACAGGCTTCAAGTTTTCAAATAAATTAAGTTCTGGAAAAGGGGCTACAATAAGAAAATTACAAAATACATAAGGAAACAAGCCATCATGAAAAAGAGTCATCATTTACAACTGGGCTTGGGGCACCTGGGTGGCTCAGTTGGTTAAATGTCTGCCTTTGGCTCAGGTCATGATCTCAGGGTCCTGGGATCGAGTCCCGCATTGGGCTCCCTGCTCAGTGAGGAGTCTGCTTCTCCCTCTCCCGCTGCCCCTCCTTCCTGCCCCTACCTTCTGCTCATGCTCACTCTCTCTCTCTCTCAAATAAATAAAATCTTAAAAAAAAAAAAAAATGGCACAGGTTGGCCCCACTGGCTCTGTCAGTGGAACATGCCACTCTTGATCTCAGGGTTGTGAGTTTGAGTCCCATGTGGTGTAGAGATTACTTAAAAATAAAAGCTTAAAACAAACAAAAACAACAGTATACAAAATCAGATGTGCAAGACTGTGTAAAACAGGTATTTATAAAGTAGTTTAAAAAACAGTTATAAAATAGAGTACATATTTAATGGAAATGACAGCTATTAAAATAAGCTTTATTAAAAGAACAATGGACTACTAAAATAACATACTTGATAACCAAGTATAAAAACTAGAGAGGAAAATACAATTACTGAAATAAAATTTACTGACTTGGCTAAATAGTAAACTAGTGAATCAGTAAACTAGAATATGGAGCAAAAGAAATAATTCAAAATATAGAGAAGAAACAATGGAATGTATGAAAGAGAAGTTGAGATGTAGAGGTTAGGGTGCTAAAGTATTAGCAAATAATAAAAAATGGAAAAATTATCTGAAGAGAACATGACATAAAATTTTCCATAACTGATGAAAAATATAGATCTTTAGATTTAAGGAGATTAATGGATCACACGCTGAAGTGTTGTACAGAAACTCACTCTCAGTGGATAAATGTGAAAATACAGAAAAGAAAAGTAAATCTTAGAAATCTGAAATGCATTTGTAAGAAAAATCAGATTTCCCCCCGAAGAGATAAGAATACACTGACGGCTGACACTTTGCTGGTGACAGTGGGAGCCACAAAAGAATGCGATAGTATCTTCAAAGTCTTGGGAGAAAAATAAGGTAAGTAAAGATACTTTAAGATGAAAACAGAGAGTTTGTCAAGAGCAGACTTTATTTAAGGACTTTAAGAAATTTACTTCAGAAAAAAGAAATAGGCTTATAGAAGGAAGGTACAGATGCAAACAGAATGGTCAGTAAGGAAATAGTGAACATATACACTGATGTACAAAATAATAATTACATTGCAATTGCGGGATAAAATAAAACTAATGTACTGGAGAGAAAATAGATATTTGGTTAAGGTAAATAAGTTTGTTAAAATTGTTAGTGTAACTTCTAAAAAAGTAAAAGTCAAGGGTGTAATTTCCAAACCAGGAAAACAAAACAAAACAAAACCTAAAACAAAAGCACCCCCCCCCACACACACACACAGACACATTCCATCCAGATGAAAATTAAGGGAGAGAAAAGAACATAGAAACATAAGAAAAAATATAAAGAACAAAAATAGGGGTAAAAATTGTTCCAAATCTATTTGAAATCACATTAATGTATAGGAGCATTCAGTTAAAAGGCAATGATTAGGGGCGCCTGGGTGGCTCAGTCGTTGAGCGTCTGCCTTCGGCTCAGGTAATGATCCCAGGGTCCTGGGATCGAGCCCCGCATCGGGCTCCCTGCTCCGTGGGAAGCCTGCTTCTCCCTCTCCCACTCCCCCTGCTTGTGTTCCCTCTCTCACTGTATCTATCTCTGTCAAATATAAATAAAATCTTAAAAAAAAAAAGGTAATGATTGTTAGATTTGTTTAAAAAATCCAGTTACATGGGGCATCTGGGTGGCTCAGTTAAGTGTTTGCCTTCAGCTCAGGTCATGATCCCAGGGTCCTGGGATGGAGCACCACGTCACCTTCCCTGCTCAGCAGAGAGTCTGCTTCTCTCCTTCCCGCTCGTGCTCTCTCTCGCTATTTCTTTTTTTTTTTTTAGTTTTATTATGTTATGTTAATCACCATACATTACATCATTAGTTTTTGATGTAGTGCTCCATGATTCATTGTTTGTGCATAACACCCAGTGCTCCATGCAGTACGTGCTCTCTTTAATACCCATCACCAGGCTAACCCATCCTCCCCCACCACCTCTAGAACCCTCAGTTTGTTTTTCAGAGTCCATCGTCTCTCATGGTTTGTCTCCCCCTCCGATTTCCCCCCCTTCATTCTTCCCCTCCTGCTATCTTCTTCTTTCTTTTTTTTTCTTAACATATATTGCATTATTTGTTTCAGAGGTACAGATCTGTGATTCAACAGTCTTGCACAATTCACAGTGCTCACCATAGCACATACCCTCCCCAATGTCTATCACACAGCCACCCCATCCCTCCCACCCCCCACCACTCCAGCAACCCTCAGTTTGTTTCCTGAGATTAAGAATTCCTCATAGCTATCTCTGTCTCCCTCATATAAATAAATAAATAAATAAATAAATAAATAAATAAAATCTTTAAAAAATAAAATCCAGTTACAGACAACTTAGAGTCACATGTCACAACCTTACGCACCCATACATGTGAAACATAAAAAAGAAATAGAAAAAAGATATACAGGAAAATACGAATGGAAAGAAAGATGCTCCCTCTATATAAATATCAAACAAAAGAGAGTTTGTAGCAAAAAGCATTACTTTAGATAGAGTTCCTCATATTGATTAAAGTTTAAATTCACCAAGAAAATTCTAAACTTTTATACAATAGCATAGTTTTAGAACTTCAAAATAACACTTGACTGAATTGCCAGGAGGAAGTGATAAAATGAACATCGTTCAAGATATTTTACCATACCTTTCTCAGTAATCGATAAACTGAGCAAACAAAGAGTAGGAAGGATATAGAATATGTGAAAGAAAAGAAAACCCGATTGTATGGAAGACTGCATCCAATTACTGGTGACTGTACTTTCTTCTCAGGTAGGCAGGGGGCATTTTTTTTTTTAATTGAAGAATCATTATCAGACAAAATGCATTATTTGGCCATCTCATAATTTAAATATCTATGATAAGGAGAGAACTTTAAAACTACAGAACTGAGTATTTGTAAACATTTAAAAAGTAATTTATGATTCAAAGTAGAAACCATTTGGGAAACTGGAAACATTGAACAAAATGATTACAAAAATCCTACCTATAAAATGTCGACATTTCTTCAGAATGGTAACTAGAAATGTATAAGTTTAAATATTCAGATTAAAAAAGAAGAAAGTCTAAAATGTATTGGACAAAGGGATTACCTTAAAAAGATAGGGATATATAAAAATATAAGATAAAACCAAAGAAATAAAAATGGTAAAATTAAAGTTAAAAACAAATTAGTAAAATTAAAATAAGTAAAATTAAAAATAAGGATAAAATAGATATGCTTACACAGCCATAACTGGGTTCTTCGCAAAGTCCAATAAAGCAGACAAATGTCCAGCAGGACTGATCCAAAAAGAGAAAAAAGAAAAAGAAAAGAAAGAAGGTACAATGACCAGTAGTAGAAATATTTTTAATATTATATTTAAAAAGAGCCCTAAGGACAGATGTAGCCAAGGTTAAAAATAAATAATATCATGGAGAGATATGTGCAAAAAATAGAAAGTGTGGGTAAAATGGGGAAGTTCTTAATGGAAAATTAGCAAAATAAGACTAAATAAAATATGTGAATGCAAATAAATTGATCAGTAGTAAAAACAACAACAAAAAATCTTCCTGCAAAAAGAAAAGACAGATAAATCTGGGGTGCCTGACTGGCTCAGTGGGTTAAGAGTCTGCCTTCAGCTCAGGTCATGATCTTAGGATCCTGGGATCGAACCCTGAGTCAGGTTCCCTGCTCAGTGAGGAGTCTGCTTCTCCCTTTCCCCCTGCCCCTCCCTGCTCTTTCACATGCTCACTCTCTCTCTCTTTCTTTCTCTCTCTCTCAAATAAATAAATAAGATCTTTAAAAAAAGAAAAACAGATAATTTTAATCATTTTCAAATTCTTTAAAGAACGGGTAACAGGAAAACGTTTATTTCTGAGATCGATTTCAAAACCAGAAAAGAGACCATGAGAAAGACAAAAAACCTTATAGACCAATCTCATTCAATAACACAGATTCAAAAATCCTCAACAAAATATTAGCAAACCTATTCCACCATTGAATAAAAAAAAGGTAAGTTGGCTTTTTATGAGGAATGCAATGCCAGCTCAAATTGAGACACTCTATCAATACAATTTACCATATTCATATATGATAGGAGAAAAACTTCATGATGATTTCAAAAGATGAAGAAAGAACATGAGATAAAATCAACATTAATTCATGATTTTTTAAAAAAAAAAGCAACCAAGAACTAATTGATTAAAGACATTCATTTTAGAATTTTTTAACAAAATTAATTTCATTCAGTGGTGAAACATTGAAAATATTCTCTTAAAGTGCAGGAAAAAGGTCAAGAGTGCCCAGTGTTATCACATTTATTTAACACTATAAAAATGGTTCTAACATTTAAAAAAAAGTCATTTAAAAAGTTACAAATTAGGGGCACCTGTGTGGCTCACTTGGTTAAGTGTCTGCCTTCGGCGCAGGTCATGATCCTGGGGTCCTGGGATCGAGCCCCGCATTGGGCTCCCTGCTCAGCCAGGAGACTGCTTCTCCCTCTCCCTCTGCCCCTCCCCTGCTTGTGCTGTCTCTCAAATAAATAAAATCTTTTTTAAAAAAGTTAAAAATTACGAAGAGGAAAAAAACTGCCATCATTTGCAGATGTCATGACTGTCCTCAAAGGAAACCAAATCAAAACAAAACAAAAACACAGGAAACAAATAATTTGAATTAATAAAATAATATTTTGCAATTCTGACATATTGAAGTTAAATAGCAAAATAATGCATATATATTTTATATTAGGAAAAAATTTACAAAAGGTAAAAAAAAAAATTAAGGATCCTAAGAAAAAATATAATAAATATGTTTGAGATTATTGTGATATAAGAAATTATAAATCTTAGTGAAAGATATTAAAGGGGAGAGATAGCATTGATAAATAGAAAGAATGAATATCATATAAAATATCACTTTACCCCAAAATGACCCACAGATTAAATTCGGTTCCAACCAAAGAACCTACAAGATTTTTATGAAACCCACAAGGTGATTCTATAATTTATTTGAAAAATGAAGTGCCAAGACCTAATTCTGAAAAATAGTGGGGGTTTTTCCCCTACAATTTATCATGAGCTATTAAGAATCATAGATAAGTTAGCCAATGGAAAAAAATAGAGAAACAAACCCATGCTTATATGAAAACTTAAAATATGGTGGAGATGACAATGCAGAACTTAAAATTTGATGAGATTACATCCAGAGATGGAATATTTAATTATTATTATTATTTTTTAATCCCAATGAATCAACAACTATGATGTAAAAGGCAAGGCTGTAAAAATTTAGAAGATAAATACAGGATGATATTTTCATAATGGCATATAGATAGAGTATTGTAAACAATTCCTCAAAACACTAACCATTAAAAAATTTGATAAATGAACTACATTAAAAGTAAGCCCTTCTTTTCATCAAGAGATACCATAAAGAGAGTGAAAAGGCAAGTCAAAAGCTAGGAGAAAATATTTGCCACAGATGTTAGTGACAAATGGTTCATATCTAGAACTTGTAAATAATTTCTCATGGTAAATTTTTTAAAAGGCAATCAACCCAACCGGAAAGTGAGCTAAGAATATAAAAGGCTATTATTAGGAGATGAAAAGTCAAATAGTTAGTATATGTATAAAAAAATGCGTGGGGCGCCTAGGTGGCTCAGTCGTTAGGTGTCTGCCTTCTGCTCAGGTCATGATCCCAGGGTCCTGGGATTGAGCCCTGCATTGGGCTCCTTCCTCTGTGGGAAGCCTGCTTCTCACTCTCCCACTCCCCCTGTTTGTGTTCCCTCTCTCGCTGTGTCTCTCTACGTCAAATAAATAAATAAAATCTTTAAAAAAAAATTGCTGAACTGCATTAGTAAAATAAGGAAATACAGATTAAAACTATAATGAGATACCATTTTGAAATCAAATATTCACCAAAAATCCAGATCTCCCAGGTCTGGTATGGGTGACCTTGCTGAGCAATATGGAATCTGTTACTCTGCTGGTGGAATTATAAGTAGTCAGAACTACTTGAAAGGCAGTCTGAATCACTAATCTTGAAAGATGATTATATATATCCTATAATCTAGCGATTGCACTGTCAGATGCATACCTTAGAGAAAACCTTGCATGTGTACAGGAATAATATACAAGAATAACCCAGCAGCATTATTTACGATTGAAAAATAAAAGGAAAACAAAATGTTCTTTAACGTTATGGTTAATTATTATCGGTTAATTATTATTAATTTTGGAGCCTGCATAGGAAGGAAATATTATACAGCACTGAAAAGGAAGTACCGACAGCACCACATAGATGCATCCGTCAGCACTCTAGCATGCCCAAACTGGGTAACGTGGAGATAGTGCAGAATAACACAGAAAGTATTGAAGGTAGGGTATTTGCAAAGTGTGGGCTGGATGTGTATTACACGAAGGCTAGTGGTAGCGTGGGCTGAAATCTCCCTTAGACCCAAAGGAACGAGGGAGAGAAGCACTTGCTGTAACGCAGAGGGCAGCTATGTGAAGAGGCCCACGTGGCTGGATCTGCGGCCTGCAGTCTACGGAAGCACACCCCGGGGAGACTCCCTCACCTCACTCTCCTTCCTCCAGTGGCCTGCCCGCAGATGTATGCTCTCCAAAAAAAAGCCTCAAATTACACCATTTGCAAAGCGGTATAAAAGTCCCCCTTCCCCGGGGCTGATGAGACAGGAGATCACTGGGTGTTCCTGTGAATGAAGAAGAGATCTAGGATGAGCTCTGAGGGCCTCTAGGTTGGAGATTGGGGGGAGAGAGAAGGAGGAGACTGCTCTGTAGAACACCTAAGAGAGAGGATGGTTCTAGAAGCAAAATGAAGGAGCTTTCTGAGTTGGGGGTCACCAGCTGTGTCACGGGCCGCTGACTGGTCAGGGAGGCAAGGAGCAACCCAGAAGTGACCACTGTGTTCATGCAGCCGGGGTCCTCGGTGACGAGATGGGTCTGTTCCTGTGGAGGGCGGGGTGGGGTGAATGCTGGGGGGAGTGTACTGAAAAGAGATGGGAAAAGGGGCCGTTGCACTTCCTCTGGAGGGGAGGAGAGTTCTTTCACTGGGCACAGGGGACCAGTGGCAAGGGCTGGATGAAGATGTGCGGGAAAACTCTTTTTTGTTTTAAGAATGAAGATATTACAGCATCTGTACATGGATGTGTATTATCAAAATGTGTTATGTAACTTCTTTTTGATGCTTGAAGAAATACAGATTTGGGGAATGTCTTTGTAGCTTGTTTTCAAAGATGAGAAATAATTTTTCTTTCTTTTGAAAATAGCCAGAACCGTATTTTCTTTTACTGACCATATCGTTTGTTTGTTCACATATAAGCATTCCTGTCTGAACTTGTAGGATACCACCTTAAAATAATTCTAAAGAAAGAGAACTCTGTTTTACCTTTTTTTTCTCTATGATGTAAGTACTGTTTAAGAACGGTAAATTGGATATTGCTGCCAAAGGAAAAATCATACAGAAACCTGATTAGTCATCCAAGGAAGGGCCAGCTACAGATTGCTTCGTTCAGGTCCCATTCATCTTCATTTATTCAACCTTCCTGAATTTTTCTGGTAGGGAAAGAGTCATTAAAGATCTCCTACCCATGGAATGGTTCCTATTAAAGCAGTGAGAAGGGGAGGGAGGAAGAGGAGTAAGGGAGAGGGAAGGAGTGGGAGAGAGGGGGAGTGGGGGAGGAAGTGGGGGAGGCGGAGAGGGGGAGAGAGAAGGGAAGGGAATGGGAGAGGGGGAAGGGGAGAGGGAGGGGGAGAAGGAATAGAGGAGGGAATGGGGGGGGGGGGGGGGAAAGAGAAGGGAAGGGGATGGGAGGGGGGGAAGGAGAGGGAGGGGCATAGGGAGTGGAGGAGGGAATGAGGGAGGGGAAGAGGAGAAAAGAGAAGGGAAGGGCATGGGGGGGGGGAAGGAGAGGGAGGGGGAGAGGGAGAGGGAGTGACATGATAAGGAATTGGCTCAGAGAAAAAGAGAGTATAAGGAATAGGTCCCTGTGCTTGTGGAGACTGAGGAGCCTGGAAGTTGACGACCCAGGAAAGAAGTGGTGGAGTTCAGTCTGCGTCCAAGAGCCTGAGAGCCAGAGTGCTGATGGTGTACAACGCATTCCCAGTGCAGAAGACCAGTCCCCCACTTGAAGCAGCTAGGCAAAGATAGCCCAGGTTCTTCCTTCCCCCATCTTTGGTCTATTCAGGCCCTCAGTGGAGTAGGTGATGTGCACGCACCCTGGGGAGGGCTGCTTGCTTTACTGAGGCCCCAGATTCAGGCACTAACCTCTTCTGGAAACCTTCTCACAGACCTACCCAAAAACCATGTTTAGCCAAATATCTGGGCACCCAGTGACCTAGAGACCTAGTCAACTGGACAAAAAAATCAATCATCACAGTCTTCAAGTAGTTTAGCATCTGATAACCGAGATGAAACATTTACATAAATATGTTTTGGTTTGGTTTTTATTTGGGGGAATAGAAAGTATAACATCACCTAAAAAAAGACGACAGGGACTTCAGGAGTTTGTAGGAGGGAGTGTTTATCTGAGCTGCCGTGTAGCAGGGAAGCTGAGGTGGATGATGTAACATTTGACTCGTGCCTTGAAGGACTGTTATGTTTTGGTCATGCAGAGATGGGGAGTTGGGGAGCAGTCCTTCTGGCAGGAAAAAAGGGGATTCGTGTCAAGAAGGATAAACAGAGGGACACATGGGTGCCTCAGTCCGTTAAGCATCCGACTCTTGATTTTGGCTCAGGTCATGATCTCAGGGGCCTGAGATCAAGCCCCGGGGCAGGCTCTGCGCTCAGCAGGGCGTCTGCTTAAGATTCTCCCTCTTCCTCTGACCTTCCCCACCTCTCTCCCTCAAATAAATAAATAAAATATTTAGAAAAAAAGAAGGATAAACAAAAAACAGTGCAGTAGGCTGAGAGTTGATATAGCAAAAAAAAAAAAAAAAAAAAAAATCTGCAGGAGCTTTTATCAGGTAGAGATTCAATTACTGGAAGTTTAAGACTTTATATTCAATATGTAAGATAGTTCACTTTAAATCTAAGCACTTACAGAGATACTTCCTTCACTTTTGAACTTTTAACAATTATAAAATCTTTTAAAATATATATATGTATGTAACTTTACATGCATTACCTGTGTGTAAATGTGTGTATATGTATATAAATACATGCAATTTAAAGTATGAAGATGCTTCAAAAAATCATAAATACACAATGAAAGGAAAATTTTCGTGCCCCAATTTCTCCATCCTAGTTTAATACCTCTGAGATAATCACTTTTAATCCTTCTCCGTTTGGTTCTAGAACTTGTCACCACATCTTAAATAGAGTCTTTATTCCTCCATTTTTAATTTATCAGATTTAGAGAATATCTCTTCATTCACTGGCATGAAAGATGAGAATTTTAGCCTGTGTACATTAGTCTCCCTCTCTCACCTCTTCTTTCTTTTTCCAATTTTAGCTATTATACTTAATTTTTTTCTTAATAACCACTTTCACATCTTTTGTTACAAACTTTTCTTTATTGAATAATGAGTAAACCTAAGGAAAATGCATGAAAATGTATGAAATGTATCAAATATATGTATATCTTTTAGATTTCCTTCCTGTACATTTCCGACCCCACTCCCTATTTGGTCACTTCATAAGTGACTACTGTTCTGCATTATAAGTTTATCATTCCTCTGCTTGGTTTATAATCCTACCAAATATTTGTCCTTCTAAACAATATAATTTTGTCATGCTATCGCCTTTGCATACCTACACTTACACTGACTATTTCTCTGCAGTGTGCGCTGGCTGCTTCATTTTTGTCTCTGAGATCCACCTAGGATATAGCTGTTGCTATAAGTCTTTCAGTTTTTTCTATTCAATAGAATTTCTTTTTCTCAGCTTTATTGAGGTATCATTGACAAAACTGGAAGATATGTAAAGTGTACATTTGATGTACATATACATTGTGAAAGTATTCCCACCGTCTAGTCAATCAGTACATCCATCACATCTCATATTTACTTTTTTTTTGATCAGAATATTTAAATTCTACTCTTTTTACAAATTAAAACCATATAAGTCAGTGTAATCAACTCTAGCCACCATGTTTTATATTATATTCTCAGAACTTACTCATCTTATAGCTGAAATTTCATCTTTTACAAACCTCACTCTATTTCTGCCACACCCCCAGCCTTTGGCAACCACTTTTATATAGCTGTCTTTAAGAGTTTGACATTTTTTTTTTTAAGTTTCCACTATAAGTGATATCATGTTGGGCTCTGTCATCTATGTCTGTCTGGCTTATTTTACTTAGCATAATGCCCTTAAGGTGCACCCATGCTGTTGCAAATGGCAGGATTTCCTTCTTTCTCATGGCTGAATAATATTCCACTATATATCTTGGTTTCCATATCTTGGCAATTGTAAATAATTCCACAATGAACGTGGGGGTTCAGATATCTCTTTAATATCCTGTTTTCAACTCCTTTGGATATATATACCCAGGAATGAGGTTGCTGATCACATGGTAGTTCTATTTTAAATATTTTGGGAAACATCCATACTGTTTTTCATAGTGGTTGCACCAATTTGCAATCCTACCAGCAGTGCACGAGGGTTCCTTATTTTCCACATCCTTGCCAACCAACACTTGTTATCTCGTCTTTTTGTTGATAACCATTTTAACAGGTGTGAAGTGATGTGTCACTGTGGTTTTGAATTGCATTTGCCTAATGATTACTGATGTCAGGCATTTTTGCATGTATGTGTTGAACATTTGTATGTTGTTTTGGAAAAATGGTTTTTTTTTTATTATGTTCAATTAGTCAACATATAATACATCATTAGTTTTTGATGTAGTGTTCAATGATTCATTAGTTGCGTATAACACCCAGTGCCGAAAAATGTATATTCAGTTTCTCCATGCATTTTTAAATCTGATTGTTTGCTTTTTGTTATTGAGGTATATGAGTTTCTTATATATTTTGGATATTAACTCATTGTCAGATATATGGATTGTAAATATTTTCTCCCATTCTACAGGTTGCTTGTTCAATTTGTTGATGATTTTCTTTGCTGTGAAGAAGCTTTATAGTAGGTTGTGGTCTTATTTATTTTTGCTTTTTTGCCCTTGCTTTTGG
Organism: Phoca vitulina; assembly: GCF_004348235.1. Lineage (NCBI taxonomy): Eukaryota > Metazoa > Chordata > Mammalia > Carnivora > Phocidae > Phoca > Phoca vitulina. The sequence goes on from NW_022589737.1 coordinate 3,298,752, forward strand.
TGTTATAGCAAAATACCTATACCAAAATAGCAAAAAACAAAAATAATTGCCAAAACCAACGTCAAGGTGCTAACCTCTGATGTTTCCTTCTGCGAGTTTTATGGTTTCAAATCTTATGTCCAAATCTTTAATCCATTTTAGTTGATTTTTGTGTATGGTATAAGATTGTAGTCCAGTTTCATTCTTTTGCATATGACTGTCCAGTTTTCCCAACACCATTTATTAAAGAGATTATCCTTTTCCCACTGTATATTCTTGGCTCCTTTGTTGTAAATTAATATACACATAAGTTTGTTTCTGGGCTCCCTATTCTGTTCCATTGATTTGTGTCACTTTTTTATGTCAATACCATGCTATTTTGATTGCTATAGTTTTAATTTTATAATATAGCTTGAAAGAAGGGAACATGATGCTTCCAGCTTTGTTCTTTTTTCTTAAGATTGTTTTGGATATTTGGGGTATGTTGTGATTTCATACAAATTTTAGGATTCTGTGTTCTACGAACAATGCCATTGGAGTTTTGATAAAGATTTCACTAAATCTGTAGGTGACATTGGGTAGTATGGATATTCTAACAATATTAATTCTTCTAATCCATGAGCAAGAAAATCTTTCCATTTATGTGTGTCATCCTTGATTTCTTTCATCAATGTCTTATGATTTTTAGTGGACAGATCTTTCACCTCCTTGGTTAATTTTATTGTTAAATATTTCATTTTTTGATGCAATTGTAAATGGGAATGTTTACTTACTTTTTCTTTCTGATTGTTAGAATATAAAAGCACAAATGATTTTTGTATATTGATTTTGAAAAACTGTAACTTTAGTAAATTCATTTATTAGTTTTAACAGTTTTTTGGTGGAGTCTAGGGTTTCCATATATAATACCATGTCATCTGCAAATAGATACAATTTTACTTCTGTTTCAATTTGAGTGCCTTTTATTTCTTTTTCTTGCCTAATTGCTCTGGCTGGGCTTCCACTACTATATTGAATAAAAGTGGTGAGAATGGGCATCCTTGTCTTCTCCTCGATGTTGCTTTTCACCATGAAGTATTTGATGTGAGCTGTGGGCTTGTCATATATAGCCTTTATCATGTGGAGATAGGTTTATCTATACTGACCTTTTAAGAGTTTTTATCATGAATGGGTATTAATATTATCAATTTTTTCTGCATCTATGGAAATGATTATATGAGTTTTATCCTTTATTATATTAATGTAGTATAACATTTTGGTTAATTTGTGAATGTTGACCCATCCTTGAATCCTTGGAATAAATCCCACTTGACCATGGTGTATGACACTTTTAATGTTCTTTTTAGAGATTTATTTATTTATTTGAGAGAGAGAGAGAAGGGGGGAGGAGCAGAGGGAGAGTGTCACCAAGCAGACCCCCACTAAGCATGGAGCCTGATGCTGACCTTGATCCCAGAACCCATGAGATCATGACCTGAGCAAAAAGCAAGCACTGGATGCTCAACCAACCGAGCCACCCAGGCGCCACTCTTTTTTTTTTTAGGATTTTGTTTATTTATTTGTCAAAGAGAAAGAGAGAGAGAGAGCGCACACACAAGCAGGGGGAGCGGCAGAGGGGCAGGGAGAAGCAGGCTCCCTGCTGAGCAAGGAGCCCAATGCGGGACTCGATCCCAAGACCCCAGGATCGTGACCTGAGCCGAAGGCAAATGCTCAACTGACTGAGCCACCCAGGCATCCCAAGGCATCCCTCTTTTAATGTTTTAATGTATTGTTGAATTTGGTTTGTTAATATTTTGTTGAGGATTTTTGCATCTATGTTCAACAAAAGTGTTGGCCTTTAATTTTCTTTTCTTTTAACATCCTTGTCTGGTTTTGGTGTGAGACTAATGCTGGCCTCATAAAATGAGTTTGGAAGTGTTCCCTTCTCTTTTATTTTTTGGAAGAGTTTGAGAAGGATTCGAATTAATTATTCTTTAAATATTTGGTAGAATTCACCAGTGAAGCCATATGGTCCTTGACTTTTCTCTTTCGGAAGGTTTTTGATTGCTGATTCAATCTTCTTCGTAGTAATTGGTTTGTTCAGATTTTCTGTCTATTCATGATTCCATCTTGGTAAGTTTTATGTTTACAGGAATTTATTTCTTCTAGATTTCCAAATTGTTGGTAATAATTGTTCATAGTAGGCTCTTATATCCTTTATATTGCTGTGGTATTGACTGTAATGCCTTCTCTCTATTTGTAATTTTATTTGAGTTCTCTCTTTTTTCTTGTAAAGTCTATCTGAAGGTTTTCCTATTGCATTTATAATTTCAAAACCAAAAAACAAAAATACCAAAAAGCTAGAAATACACCATCTGTCTTGTTAATTGATCTTTTCAGTTGTCTTTCAGACTGTATTTCACTTATTTCCACTATGATCTTTGTTTATTCCCTTTCTTCTACTAACTTGGGGCTTCTTTTTTTAGTTCCTTGAGTTTCTGACTTAGATTATTTGCTGGAGCTCTTTCTTTTCTTAGTGTTAACATTTATCATTGTAAACTTTCTTAGAACTGCTTTTGTTGTATTAAATAAGTTTTGTATGTTGTATTTCCATTTGCATTTGTTTCAAGATTTTTTTCCCCCTTTTAATTTTTGACTCTTTGGCTGTGTAGTAGCATGTTGTATATTTTCCACATACTTGTGAATTTTCCAATTTTCTCCATGTAATTGATTTCTATTATACCACTGTGGTCAGAAAAGAGGCTTGATGTGTTTTTAATCCTCTTAAATTTATTAACACTGGTTTTATAGCTTAACATGTGATATATCCTAGAGGGTGTTTCATGTACACTTGAGAAGAATATATTCTGCTGCTGTTGGAAGTAACATGTGAATATCTGTTAAGTCCATCTGGTTTAACATGTAGCTTAAGTCCAAAGTTTTTTTGTTAATTTTTTTTGTCTGGATGACAGACATATCCATTGTGAAAAGTTGGGTATTAAGGTCCCCTACTATTATTGTGTTACTGTCTACTTCTCCTTTTAGGACTGTTAATATTTACTTTATAAATTTAGGTGTTCCTATGTTGGGGGGGGCATAGACATTTACAAAAGTTATGTCCTCCCATTGTATTGAAACTTTTCATTATATAATGACCTTCTTTGTCTTTTAGTATAGTCTTTGGCTTAAAGTCTGTTTTTTTCCAGTATGAGTATAGGTACCTCTGCTTTCTTTTGGTTTCCATGGCATGGAATGTCTTTTTCCATCCCTTCACTTTGGGTCTGTATATGTCCTTCAAGCCAAAGTGAGTCACTTGTAGGTGGCATGGAATTGGGTCTTGTTTTTACATCCATTCCGCCACTATGTCTATGGATTGGAGCATTTAGTACATTAACACTTAAAGTAATTAACGATAGGTATAGACTTACTATTGCCATTTTCTTTCATTGTTTTCTGGCTGTTTTATAATTCCTTTGTTCCTTTCATCTTCTCTTTGACTCTTTATGATTTGATGATTTTCTGTAGTGGTATGCTTAGATTTCTTCCTCTTTATCTCTTGTGTGTCTATCATCAGTGTTTACTTTGTGGTTATCAGGAAGCTTAAATAAAACATCTTGCATTAAAAGCAGTCTGTTTTAAGCTCCTAGCAACTTAAATTCTAATGCCTACTAAAGCTCTATATTTTTAGTCTCCCCGCCCCTGTTCTCAGTGTCAAAATTTACATTTTTACCTTGTATATCCTTTAACAAACTGTTGTAGCTATAGCTACTTTTACTGTTTTTGTCTTTTAACCTTCATACTAGGTTTATCAGTGATTCACCTTCACAATTACAACATTTGAGTATTCTGAAATGAAGTATGTATTTATCTTTATCATTTCGACTTATACTTTCATATTTTCTTGTTACTACTTAGCATCATTTTGTTTCAGTCTCAAGAAGTCCCTATAACATTTCTTGTAAGGCCAATCTAGTGACAATGAACACCTTCAGCCTTTGCATGTCTCAAAAACTCTTTATTTGTCCTTCAATTCTAAAGGACAATTTTGTCAGGTAGAGTATTCTTTATCAGGTAAATAATTTATCTCCATGTTATTAAGTTTTTTTTTCCCCCTGAGGTGGCTTTATCTTGTTCTTCTATTCGGAACATATTCCTCTGTTTCTTCATTTTTCTTGAGTCTGTGTTGGTTTCCACTCAGTACACGAGACAACTGCCTCTTCCAGTCTTGAAGGAGTGGCCTCATGTAGGAGGTGAATTTTGTTGTCAACCCTGACCTAGGACTTGGTTTCTCTCAAAACTTTGTGCCTGTTCAAGCAGCCTATTATATTTTTAATAAATCCCAGTAGTTAAGTTTGTGCCAAGAGCTGGCAGGGTCCCAAAGGGGAGGATCTCAGCATCTCGATTCAGGCTGATTGGAAGCCAGACTCTCAGGCACTAGCTTTTAAAAATACCCAAATATATCCAGACCTATGGTACTCTAAGGGTAACCCCACTGGCCACCAGAGGCAGGTAAGCTGGAGGTGTCCCCTGGGTGGCGGTTGCAAAAATTGGGGCCCCCAGACATGTGTGTAAGCTCTTTTCTGGTAGATACCATTGAGCTGGAGCAAGGCAGAGGGAGAGCACCAAGATGGGGTCCACAGCCTACAGACCTTGGGAACGGCTCTATAGGCTACTTGGTAAGTGCCACCTCTGAAGCCCCCCTCAGGCTGACGCACCAGGGCAAGCAAAACCTTCACAGAGAGAACAGGTGCATGCCTCTGTCTGCTGTTTATGGAGTGACCTGGGGGTGGTAGCTTGCCAAGCACTGTCTCCTCAATTGCCACAGTCCCGTGGGACCCCAAAACACAAGCCCTCCTGGTCACTAGAGCCAGGCAGTCAAGAGACATTCCCTGGGCTACAGCTGCAAAAAAGGCAGCCCCAGGTATGAAAACAGGGTGCCACATGCACGTAAAGCACCCCTCTAGGGAACACCGGCATTCTGGAGTGGGGCAGATGGAGAGCACGAAGATCACATCCACCCTCCGAGATACCCACAAAAGGTTACTTACAGTCAGCCTCTAGATGTGTGCTTAGTTAGAAGCCTACCCCTCTGGCTTGCAGCCATGATAATCAGGTAATAGGCCTCTTTCACAAAAAGAATGAGCTCCGGGGTCTGTTGCCTCTTGCTGTGCTCTGGGGGTAGGAGCTATTTGAAAACTCTTTCTCCACTGATGACTGTCCTGTGGGACTTACGAGTGAGCATAATCCTCATTAGCCATTAGACTTCGGTGGTATGGAAGTGTCCCCTGGCGGCAGCTGCAAAAATTGGGGCCCAAGACAAGAATATGAGCGTCTTTCTGGGTGACTGCAATTGCTATAGTCTCACAGGAGAAGGAACACAAGCTCCAGACCCAGGTGATCTAGAGGGGTCCTTCTGGCAGTGGCTACAAAAATCGAGTTACCAGACATGTGTAAAAGCTCCTTCCAGAGACACTGCTTCTCTAGAGCCCAGCAAAGGAAGAGTGTAAAGACGGCACCCGCCGGTCTCCATCCCTGGAGAGTGTTCCAGCAGGTTCCTAGATGTGTGCTAAATTAGATGCCTGCCCCTCAGGCTGAGCGTTTAATAGAAGCAGGTGAGCCTCCTTCACTTTCCATGGGGACACCATCAGCTGCCTCTGAGATGGACCCTGGGGTGGGGGAGTCTAAACACATCGGCCCTTTAAGAACCATTTCTCAGATCGCTACTGTCTTGTGGGTCTCAGAACAAGGGCCCTGTTGGTTTTCAAAATTAGATGTTTTGAGGGCTTGCTTTTCAGGTGCAGGTCTAAAAAGTTTGGGTGCCTACCGTGGGGTTCAAACCCTTCACTTCCCATGAAGAAGCTCTAGGTTTTGTGCTTCCTCTTGGTTGTAGGTCCTGCGATGGGGGGAGTTATGGTGAGATAGTGTCCTAGCCTTTCCTATCTGCTTTGATGTGTTTTGCTTTGTTTTTCAATGACCTGATGTCAATCATCGCTCAGCCAGACTTTAGGTTTCTCAAGAGAAAACTGTTCCATATGTTAGCTGTAGATCCTGGGTGTTCTTGGGAGGTGAGTTCAGGTGAGTTCTTGGGAGGTGAGTTCAGGATCTTCCTATATTGCCATCTTGAACCATTCTCTGGTTTCAATTTCTTTTTCTAAATTTTGATTATGGTAAAGTACACATACCATAAAATTTACCATTGTAACCACTTGTAAGTATACAGTGTCATGGTACTAATTGCATTCATGTTCTTGTACACCTATTATTATTGTCCATCTTCAGAATTGTTTTGATCTTGTGAAATTGAAACTTTGTATACATGAAACAATAAGTCCCTATTCCCCCCGCTCCTCCCAGCCCCTGGCAACTGCCATTGTACTCTCTGTCTCTATGAATTTGACTATGTTAAGTATCTCACATAAATGGAATCATACAGTATGCATCCTTTTATGACTGGTTTATTTCACTTAGCATACTGCCCTCAAGGTTCATCTATAGTGTATATTGTAGCTCAAGTCTTAACCTTTTATTGTCCTGAACTCTTTAATTTTGATCTTTTTTTTTTTTTAAGGCAAACAGGATTTCATGTGGGAGACCTCACTGTGGGTACTTATTCCACAGTGTCCTTTTCTGCACGTCGACTGATATTTTTTTCTTAACCCCTCATACCATTAAGGAGGCCAGCTGGATTGTATGACTTACCAAGAAAATATGGTTTGTCATGGAAGTCCCCTGGGAGTTTACTGTTGGTTCTCCCAAACCTTGTAGTAGGAAGCCAGATGGAACACTTCTAAGAAGCTAATAAACTGAAACTTAGATCCCCTTACTTGTGCAGGATCAACTTCACATTGTAATGTTGTATTCTTTTTCTTAAAAGCAGCCTTAAAAATTGTATATGCTTCAGCAAACCCCAAACTGTCTGGGCGCAGCCCCCTGATTTTTGATACACCCTATTCTCCTTGGCCCTGGGCTCTATCTTTCCCCCATGCCTTGCCAGGCTTTGAATAGCATAGCTCAGCTCCTTCTGTTTTAACAAATGCCCTTAAGGCAAAAGCTGGCTTTATGTTTTGGTAATCTCTGTAAGATTCTTGCTTTCACTTAGTCTTTGGCCTCTAAGTATTTATTTTCTTGCCCACTCATTGATATATTTAAAATTATTTTAAGTATATTTTAATTTAGCATAGTTAATTATTTCAGATGGATGATTAGTTAGGTCAGCTAAACCAATTGTGCTGAAAATGGAAGACTCTGTTGTAATGTAATTTAGCTTATATGTCTTGATCTATTAACTGATATAATTATTTTGACTCATAATTAGGCTGAATGAGAACTGTTGAACCCCTAACTTTTCCCCAACTGACCTTTCTCACCCACCGCCCAATTTCTGTGAGAACATATACGGTCTTTTCTATAACATTTATACTATAATTAGGGCATCTGTGCTTCATTTGTAAGTTGATTTTAACATTAAAAGCTAATAAATGGCATTTAAAACATTATATTTATGTAACTGTTATTTCAAAATTAAATATTATCACTTAAGTTGTAAAAAAGTAAATCCTCTCCAATATCACTTAAATCTTACAGTTCAAGCATTCAACATCATTCCATATTGAGGCTTTAGACAAACTGGTTGGAAAACCATGTATATATAAATATATGTGTTCATACACACACACACACACACAAACACTGATCCTCATTTTTTGCAGATTCCATATTTGCAAATTCACGTATTTGCTAACATTTATTTGTAAGCCCCCAAATTAATATTGGAACCCTTTCTTCTTTATTCAGGAACATATACAGAATGACAAAAAATTTGAGTTGCCCTACTTGCCTTTTCCCTTCTGAATTCAAACAAGGCAATGTTCTGCTTTCTGCTTTAAGTTCTCTTATCATAAACAAGTGTCCTTTTTGCTATGTATTTAATGCCATATTTTTTAGTTTTGTGTTTTTTGGCTGTGGGTGTAGTTTTGCTGTTGAAAATGGCCTCCAGGGGCGCTGCTGGACACTGCCTAGTGTACCTAAGTGACAGGAGGCTGTGATAGGATTTACGGAGAAAAAAAAAAAAATGTTATCAGACGAGCTTCATTCAGGCATAAGCTGTAATGCCGTTGGTTATGAATTCACTATTAATGAATAAGATTATGGGACATCCAAAAGAGGAAGAGGAAATTTGCAGATCTGTCCATGGGTCTGCCCTGAAAAGTACTAAGGTAACATCTATAGTGTGCAATGAAATGATGGAAAAGATTTTAAAGTGGTTAAATCTGTGGATTCGTGAAATGATGACAAATTAAAAAAAAAAAAAAAAAAAAGCGTGTACTGGGCAGCATTGCGGTGAGGCTGGGAGCCAAAGAAATTCACAGTCACATTACCCTGGGTCAGGAAAATGTTAAGCCCTTCTCAGCTAGTGTGACTTGGCTAGCACTTTTAAAAGATAATGTGGTGTAAAAAAATATTAAACTTATGGGAGAGGCAGGTTCCATAATAAGGAGGCTGCAGAAGAATTTTTAAAAATAACTGCTGAGTGTTATAAAGCAAAAGAGAAAGGTTAGATAGAAATGCAGGAAATGTTTTTATTGCTGTGGTATTAGATTACATGAAGAAATGATTAATTCTGAGGGTTAATACATTTTTGGCCATGTTGAAAAATGTTTTTATTTTAGAGAAGAATACTGGACTCTCTAGTGATGGTTTGTCATACTGTCCATAACTCATTTTAAAATAATTCAGTATAAAATTAAAGTAATTAAAATGATTGAAACTTGACGTCTTTTCCAGTCTTGGAAATTATTTTCCACTTTCACATTGATTAACACCATCCCTCTATGTTACTGACTGTTCATTATTCTCTCTGTTTCCCTCTGCCTGCCTACTTCCTTTTTCCTCTTTTTCTTGAACACTTCTTGGACTTTGAAGATAACTACACTGATTCTTCCATGTCTCTTAAATTTTATTTCATATTTGCCATCTTCTTTTTACTTTTGGGTCTCTTTTTATGTCTCCACCCTGGAGATTTTTTTTTAATTTCCAGCTCTTCTACTGGAAATTAATTAATTTGTTTTTAATTTAATCAATCATAGCTCACATTTTCAACACTTTGCAATTTTTCTCCAATGTTCCTTTTTCATAGTACTCATTCTTATATTATGAATATATTTTTTAATTTTTAATTTTTTTAAAGTAAGCTCTAAGCCCAATGTGGCACTTGAACTCATGACCCTGAGATCAAGAGTCCCATGTTCACTAACCAAGCCAGACACCACATTTGTAATACAGTTTAAAAAAAAAAATCTCTGAAGTTGTTAACTATATATTATTAACTTGAGACATTTTAAAATATATTATATATAACTATATGTAACTATATAACTATATAGTTATATAGCACATAATATAGATGCTATGTGCCCCATCACTTCATGAATGTGGGCAGGCTATGTTTTCTAGCATGTTAAAGCATGTGGAGAGAGAGAAGGTAGGCTGGTTGTGCCCCACCTTTACCTCAAATACCAGGATAAGAAGGGTTTTATTCTGGACTGCTAACCTTCATACAGGGATTATTTTTCTTTTGAGTATATTGTTATTATTCATATTTTTAAGTAACACACATTTTTTTTATAAAAGAAAAATCTGAAAACTACCAAATCATACAAGGTATAATGTCAATGCCCCTTTTCCCCCTCGCATTTAACTCCATTTGATAGAAACAATCATTGTTTTACACTGTGTTGTGTGTCTATTCAGGCATTTTCTATGCAGATACTCATATCATATATCATTTTTATGTCCCAACAAATAATTGAATCACACTGTTTCTGTGACTTGCATTTTTAAAATTTAACAATACTCCTTGAATATTTTTGGTTATGTGTTAGAATATATAGAAATGAGTTCTTTTTTTAATTTTCAGATTTTTATTTTGAAATTAAAACACAATTGCAAACTCTTTAAAAAGTCGCAAGAATGCCATGAACAATGCCTGTGTCCTCTACACATAATGAATTAGTCTGCTAGGGCTGCCATAATAAAAACCACAGAATGGGTAGCTTAAATAATAGAAATTTATGTTCTCATAGTTCTGGAGCCTGGAAGTCCCTCTCAAGTGTCAGCAGGTTTGGTTTCTCCTGAGCCTTCTCTCCTTGGCTCGCAGATGCTACCTTCTCTAGGTGTCCTCACATAGTTCTTCCTCTATGCACACACCTCCCTGGTGTATGTATATGTTACATTTCCTCTTCTTATAAGGACACAAGTTATACTGGGTTAGGGCACCCCATATGACCTCATTTAACCTTAATTACATCTTCAAAGGCCTTATCTCCAAATATAGCTACACTCTGAGATATTGGGGGTTAGGCCTTCAACATATGAAGTTTGGAAGGACACAGTTCAGTCCCTAATACCCAGGCCCACCATTGTTCACATACTGCCATATTTACCTTATCACTCTATTTCTTTATACATGTTGCTTTTTTTTTTTTTTAATTCCTGACCATTTGGGAATAAGCTGCAGATATGGGGCTTCATTATTTTTTGGTATTTCAGTGTGCACATCCTTAAAACAAGGATATGCTCCCCTAGAAAGCCACAATCTAACTCTCAGAATCAGAAAATCAGCATTGAGATAATACTACCTTCTAATTCAAAGACCTGTTCAAATTTTGTTGTTTGTCCCCAAAATACCCTTTACAGGTTGATGATTCTATCCAAAATCCTATGACATGGTTAGCTGTCAAATGTCTTTGACAGACTTCCATTTGGAAAGTATTTTCAGTCTTTTGCTTATTTCCTATGACCTTGACATTTTTTAATAGTGCAGGGCATTTGTTTACAGAACATCTCTTAAATAGGTTTGTGTGAAGTTGCTCATGATTAGGTTCTGATTATGTAATTTGCGTGGTGTTGACCAAAAAGACTACCAGGCTGTAAAGCAACCAAAAACACTTACTTGGGGTTTTAGGAATTGCAATGCTGGAGACATGGAGTCCACTGAAGTGGAAAGTGTGCTGGTAGTTGAGGAGTACAAGCTTATAAAAGCAAAAGCCACAAGGTTACATAAGTTGTTTTGGAAAAATTATGATCCCAGGTGGCAGTTAAACCGACTACCTAATGCAGGAATGGCTATTTAGCTATCAGGTGTTACATTATCTCTATTTTAGTCCAAAGGAGGAGGATATGTTCCAGCAGGTGGTCCACTTGCAATTGACAAGTTGCAATTGACAAGTCAACAAACAGTTCAGAATGTTGGGAAAATTGAAACAGGAGATGTACATAGGCCCTCCTTCCTCAGTATTCTTCCCAGTCCTATTTTGAATGACTCTTAGCAATGCTTATTTCACTTTGGAATATTCTTTCACAGTAGAAATACCAGGACAGTGAGCTGGTTTCCCTTAGCACACTGCATCAGAAGATGCTCAGTGACCATCTGTCTCATTACTGGTGATATTAAGTTTTGTCACATGTTTTAGATGGTGTCTTCAATGTTTTTCACTCTACTGCTAATTGGTATTTTTATTTATCAGTTAATATTGTTTGACATTTTGCTGTATGGTAGACTTTATTTTATTTATTTATTTATTTATTTAGTTAGTTAGTTAGTTATATCCATGTGGATCCATGTACTCCTACTTTATCCAATATATTATAATGTGTTTCAATAATTACTTATTTTGATTCTCAAGTTGCTCTGCATTGGCCTTTGAACAGGTTCCCATGTCCTTTTGGTATATTTAACTTATTTTTAGGGGGCAAATGGGTTGTTGCTTGTCTCACTCCATGGACAGAGATTGAGGGGGAAGGAGAAGGTAGGGAATGTGGCCCAAATGTTTCATATAGTGTCATCTTTATAATTAATCTTCTTCTGACCCAGAGCCCAGTCATGCTTCCTGGACCTGCCAGAGTAGGTCTTGGAGCATCCCTGGAACTCTGCCTAGAAGAGTAACTTTCACCTCTGCTGCCATCTGTTTTTCTTTGCCACTGAGCTTTCTTTCCTCCACTCTGATTTTGTTCCTCATTGAGAATCCTTTTATGTCTCTCTTCCAGAAATATTTCTGGTTTTCTCCTACCCTACTTTTTATTCAAAGTAAAAATAACATACTTTTGAAACATGGTTACTATTATGATTGGTATACAATGGTGCTACATATCTACATAGCATGTTTTACAGCTTAAAAGGAGAAACCTTTTTGTTCGTCTTTATGCTCTGGTGAAGGAAGGATAAGCATTATTATTCCTACATTTTAAAATATGAATATTTTTGAGATTGAATGTATTTACTGTATTTCCAAGTTCATAAAATAGGCAAAGAGGGCGGCCAAGGGCTAAAATTCATGGTTTTTGACTTTGACCTTTCTGGGTTTCAGTTTCTTTATTTGTTGGAAGGAAGGATCAGTATATGGTTTTCACTTTGAGATTTGATGACTAAAGAAGTTCTTAGCTATTTTCCACCTATGTTAGGAATTCTTACCCTCGTTTTTTATAAAGAAAGTCAGGATTATTAAATATCCTTGGCAAAACATATAAATTAGGGGGCCTGGGTGGCTCAGTCATTGGGCATCTGCCTTTGGCTCGGTCATGATCCTAGGGTCCTGGGATTGAGCCCCTCATCGGGCTCCCTGCCCGTCGGGAGGCCTGCTTCTCCCTGTCCCACTCCCTCTGCTTGTGTTCCTTCTCTTGCTGTGTCTCTCTCTGTCAAATAAATAAATACAATCTTAAAAAATGCATATAAATTATTACCAAGATATTATGTGCTTGTTTTAGAATGCAGATTCAATAATTTGAGTATGAAACTTCAAATCAAAATTTTCTAAGAATAAAATGGCCCCAGGTCAATGATCTCTTTTGTCATTTTCCCCATAGGAGGAAAGGTGAAAGAAACATCTGTGTACCTCCTGAGAATGGCCTTAGCACACACTCATATTTGTAAAGTGTTTCAAATAAACAAAGGGCTAACTTAATGGTGGGGAAGGTTGGATAAATATGAAAAGTACTCTGCTGTGATAGCAATATTCCACTAAATGGCAAGTCTGAAAGGGTGATGAATCAGGCTCTGTATCCTGACCTGATTATTAAAACCTGAAATGACTGTGCTCAGTTTCTCCAATCACAACCTAATACAATGGGAGGTTAGCCCGAACCAGCTAAGATCAGTTAGAGGGCTCAAAACCCTGTGTTCCTATAACAGGAGCAGAATGCAATTAAATCCTTTTTTTTTTTTTTTTTTAACATTGAAAACAATTTTATCTAACCGGAAAAAGCCACGATGGTGTGGCCGGACTTTGGGTATTAAAAATATTGCTCAAGTTTAAATGACGTCATTTATTATCTGTGATCATTCCACTGGTGCATTTGGGAAGGGGGAGATAAAAGTGGTTTTTATCTCATTAGCATGTCTTCACTGGTAACTGTTTGTAATATTAGTTCCCTTTGATCTTCCTTTTGATTATAGTGTGGAAAGCTGATATAATCTGTTATTATTTCCATTAATAACTAAGTATCTCTCGTGGTTGACAAAGCAATTTGTTATTATCAGGCTGCCTTTGTGCAGTGTAAAGAGGTTTACACCCGCTCCCCTACCAGGCCAGTGTAAAACAACAGGCGTTTATCTGCTCTCGACAGCCTCAAGATGCTGCCCTCTTCAAAGGGGCTCCCTGGTTGCTGCTGGACAAAGACAGGAAGCACCTTGACAGTGAGATGGAGAATCAACAGTGGAGATTCTAATCTGGACACAATTTCTGCTTTAGAGGCTTCAGCAAATTGGGCAATCTCACCCCAAGCATATTCTGCTGACCCTGAATTGTTTTCCCGAGCTTTAAGTTGGGCAAGAAAAAGCAGCGCGGGGGGGGGGGGGGGGCGGGTGGTTAAGGACAGGAGTGAGATAGTGGAAGTAGAGCTGAAGTTTCTCTTGCAGCAAGGGAAGTGTTTCTCATTGCAGTGTCCTTAGTATTTCAGGCTCCCAGAATTTGAGTTTTGGCAGATGAGGAAGGTGAAAGATTTGCAACTCAACTTTATTGTCAAGTTTCTATATTTGCCTTGAGTTTAATGTGTCTGCCATTCTCATTCCCAGAGACTTTGAAAAATTTGGGGATAATATTCGAGGATAATATTCCTCCATTTCCAAAATGACTCCACCTCCAAGAATAATACAGTGGTGGTTGATTCATTAAGGGAAAAGACTGTGAGTGGAATTGAGTTCAAGATGTGACAACTTCATAAGATTTAAATAGAATGGGAGGATTTCAAAACACAAACTTTTCCTAATGGATGGAGTTGACACCTTGATTCTGTCGTCTGCCGGCAGAAGCTACATTTTTTTTTTTTTCTAAATCTGTTGGTTTGCAAGGCAGATTATATTCTTGGAAGCCTCACCTGTCCTATGAATTTTACCAAACTGCCTCTAACAACAGCACAAAAAAGGTGAGGAAGCTATTTAAAGTGCAAAGTCAGTTGGAGGCAGCTGTTGAGAACTATTGGTATTCCCCAAGGCAAGGTTTTGTTGGTGGATATATGTTCTGCTGCATAAGTAGACATTGATGATCTTTGCATGTGGTCATGAAAAGCCACGTGACACTATATTTGGGTCTGTTAGAAAGAACAGTGAGAGGAGAGTAATTTGATAAGTCAGATGGTCCGTCCTGTCCTATCCTTTCCGGGCCAGCGTTGCCCTGAGATAGCTGAGGTGCTTTTGGATTCTTTTTTGATCTAGAAGTTACAGGGGTCATAGCAGAGACCCCTAGTGGTCACAAGGGTAAATGCAGTTGCAGCAGGTCCTGAACACAGATCCAGCTCTTCTGTGGATCCATCCAGATCATGTCACAGTTGGTATTGGATCTGATGGGCTAGGTTAGAGCAAGCTAATCTTCCCTCCCTGTGAAGGACTCGCATGGTGAGAGCACTTTTTAACAAGAATGGTCAGTGGTTTAGGTGGTACTTGGCTGTGCTAAGACGTGTTCACTCACCCCATCCAAGAAGTGGAATGCAGCTACGTTTCCTTTAATACCCAATTATGGGCTTTCACTCAATTAGAAGCTTTGCTCATGCTTCTGTTTTCAGTTTAGGCCATGATTTGGGATGATTCTTGTATTCTTGCTATTTTAAAATAGTCCATAAAGCAGACATTTCAGGACTCTATTAAGAATCTAGACAAGTCAAAGTATTTTTTTTCTTGGGATCCTTTGTTATCTATACAAAATGGTATTAAACAATATTTGTATTTTACCCACATTGATTTCAGCCATTGTGCTTGTGAGATTTGTTCTTTTTCAAGCATCCAAGCAGTTCAGACCACCCGCTTTTTGGGGGGGGTGGGAAGTACAGACCCAGAGTTTTGTCCATACTAGTTGACTGCTCCCTCATGAGATAGTCTGACCTCTATTATTATCTCCCTGGATAGAGAAATGATTGGCAGCCTTGAGGCTTCCTTTGCGACTCCTTCACCTTTATCTCAGGGAAGTCAATCTGCAGACCCCTTGATCACTAAATAATAACATTAAGGACTAAACAGGGATTGCATGTCCCTTTGTTGCAAAGTGGGGAATTTATCTTCCGGGAAATATGCACACAGTTCTTGCTGTATCACTTTAATGTAACAGAAATCAGTCATGATTTGTTGATTTCATTAGTTTCTTTGCAAAAAAAGGAAAAATCATTAGTTGTGGGGTGTTGGCAGAGATTTTTCAGCCCATAAACTGAAAATTGACCGAAGTTCTTCCAGGATTCTTGGGAAGTAGATGCCATCATTCTAATTTTAAAAATATAAAGGAAACTTTGTTTAGAGAAACTAAGTAGCTTCCCCAAAGTTAGACCATTTCTAGAAGCGGAAACCCTTTTTAAAACCTAAAGCTAAAATTCTTCACACTAAAATAAATAAATAAATAAATAAATAAATAAATAAATAAAATAAAATTCTTCACACTAGTATAGTATTTTTCCCCTATTAATTTCTTTCTTGAAAGAGGAGGGGGAAAAGCTATAAAATTTGGAGTGAATTAAGCTCAGGGTGATTTTTGGAGTAATGGGTTTTTTTGACATAAACTATCTGACTTTTATTGAGTTGAATCATAACCTCTGTAGGAGGTGTCAGAGCGACTGAACAAGACTGAGGCTAACTATTAGATGTAATTATTTTGTTGAGCTGCTATTATTCTAACCACATGTCAGAGAACATTATTTAAAATCTATGTCAGTATATAATTTGTGTGAATTTACTTTATTGTTTATCAATATAAAAACACTCATTTTTAGCTTTGAGACATGCACTCTTTCATTTTTAGAAACCTGAAGAATATAGGCTCTTAGAAGCTATCAACTTTTAGAAATGTTTAAAGTTGAGTTCATCAGCTCATTTTATCATGTCCTATTCATCATGGATGGCTTGAAGGAGAAGGCTTACTGCCCTTGAAATGTACTGTGAACAACCTGGGCTGAATGCATTGGACTTGGAGTCAGATACAGGTTTGAAAACATGACCTTGGACAACTCATATGCCCTCTCAAAGTTCCAGTTTTCTCAGAAGCCAAACCTTAAAGAGGTACTAGAGAGATTAAATGGCATAAATATGTGAAAGAGTCTAACAACATTCTCCATAAATAGTAGGTGGCCAAAAAAAAAAAAAAAATGTTAGTTGAAGCTGAATCTATTTGCAAAGCTAACTGATTAGGAAAGCTTTTTTGGCTTCCCTTTACTCGGCAGCCAGATTACATTGGTTGGAGTACAACTGCCTTGAGGTTTAAGAAAAGCACAAAAGCTGCATGCATTTATGTGACAGCCCAGTTCTGAGAGGACAGATGTGAAATCGTAAAACACTGAAGAATAATGTATTCTGGCTAAGCGAGACCTATATAGCCTTCCAGGAGCTCCTGTTATTAGCCAGGCTTGTCAAGAACTAATCACTAGCTTTCAAGTTTTGTAAAGCTACTCTGAAGGTTTACTTTAACCTTACCATACACAAAAATGTTTGTATTGCTACCCACTGATAAGAAAACTATTAGCATTCATTAAGTACAGCCATAAATCTCTCTCTCGGAAGAGCAATAATGCAGACTTCCAGCTGCAGTGTTTAATCTCTCCTTGGGAGAGTGTCCTGACTTCAGACCTCTACTATAGTTAGACACTCTGGGAAGAGCATGGCATTCTGGGAATGAGACCGATGACAAAGGGGTTACATTCTTGCTTAAGTTGGGATCCAGAAAACCTCTGAGTTACAATTAATGCACAAGCCTCAATTAAAAAAAAAAAAAAGAAATGAAAAGCAACGTGTTCAAGAGGGTGGAGAGTTAACATTTATTGAGGACCTACTAAGGAATGACAGGCACTAGAAGAAGGAACTTTTTTTTCTGTATTAGCTCATTTTCACCTTATAACTTCCCTCCAAATTATTGCCCTACCAATGTTACAGAGGAGAAAAGAGAGACTCAGAGAGATTGACTTATCAGTCCAAGATCGGAGATAGAATAGCATAAGCAGAGTAGAAGTTTGAATTTAGTTGTCTCTGACTCTTGAGCCCAGAGTATGTCATGCCACTAGATGCTGTCCCTAAGGGCAGTACTTTATTTCTTAGTCTTAGGAATCAGACTTCCCTGGGTGAGTAGTGTATGATCTCCATGGTAGAACAGGAGGGTTGGAGCTGTGTTTCTATTTTAGAGAACATTTATAGCAGATAATGTGGAATCTTTTCTCTCACTTTGCTGACACACTGTTTCAGGTTTTCCACTGAAGAACAGCATCGCTGGGTTGAAATATTCTAAAACACACTTCCTCTGTGAGTTCTGCCTTCTACTTCCAAGTTCCCTCAGTGGGAAACACCTGGTGTCCCATATGATCTATTGTAGCTGCAAAGCTGAGATAGGGAGCATCAGAACCAATGGTCCAGGGACAGGGAAGGGTTTCTTTCTCTATGGAACAATGAGTCAGATAACCATCTGATGTGCTAAATTATCAAGACCTAGAGAATTGAACGGCTCCTTGTCTTCCCCTTCCATAAGTTTCTTCCACAGGAATCTAGATTTCCAACATCTTATAACCTCTGTGTTTCTTGAGCAGATGGCAATGAATGATCTTCGTGACCAAGGAGATCATTAAGAAAAGAAAATCCAACTCTTCCAAGTGGGAAAGCATAACCTTCCCATTGGCACTCAGTCAACCTCAGTAGTGACTATTCTCATGATGACCTTCTGTAGGCACTTTCCACCCGTGGGAGAAGAGGAGATATAGAGGTTATCATACTGGGATTGTTAAGCACCAGAGAGTATGGCTTTGATTATTTCATCTAGAAAAATTGAAAGTCACCTTAAACATAAGCTTCAGACTGCAGGACAGCATAGTATACACAAAACGGTGGATATTTGCCTTTTCGTTTAAGAAAGGAAACAAAAACAAAATAGAGACAAGCAAAATAAAATAGTTCAATATTTAAGAAAGCTAAATTGAAATTGACACTTGATAAACTTACTGACAAATCACATTAGAAGATGGAGGTCCTCTCTCTGGGGTAGAGAACTGGTGACCGGATTGGGGTTGCCTTCCCAGTGGAATGATGGCTCCATGCATTGCAACATGGCCTCTACCAGCTCAGTTTTGTTTCTCTGGCAGTTTGTCCCTGTTTGAGTCAATTCATAAATGTTATGCTGAAATATGAGCTTCAAGCAAGCTTCCTATGTGATCACTAGAGTTGGCCTAACACTTTATTTAAGCTTTACATGTTTTGCCTGCATGAATTCCCTTGTACAAGATTTCTATTCTGTAAGAGAGAAAAGGAAGTGGGAAATCCCAGTTAAAAGGAACTGTTCTTATAATTATTTCATTATCTCTGCAATTTTTAAGTCTCTAACTTGATTGTGAGTGATACTTGTACTGTTTCACTCCTCTAAGAAAGAAATAATAGGGTTATCCAGGCACTGTAAGGGGAGAAATGTGTGTGTGCGCACATGCGTGTGTGTCAGGGGATGGGACAAGATAAAATCCTCTCTTCAAATGAATTCAGAACCAAATCTGGGCGATATTATCATGCCTAGTAAACTACGGAAGTGGTATTTTAGTCTCAGTAGGAGTTAACCATTCGCATGTGCTTTCAGTTCCCTTAAAGAGCCTAAATAAATAAATAAATAAATAAATAAATAAATAAATAAATAAAAGAAGATTATTAGTTTCCTCTCCAGGAGAGAGCTGGATACATTCCACGGTTGAGGATGCGAAAGCCCTGAAAGGTCAGTGATTGGAAAGGGGCCAGAAACAGGTTCAGGTTTCACGTTTCTTTCAGGTCTAACACCTGCTTCAGGGAGGATCTTTCTGTTCTCTCCCTTGCGGCTTGTATTCCTGCTTCCTTACTGGTAGGAAACATATAGTTGAAAAAGAAAGGCACTCAGTTCCCTCTTACACCCTATTATGAGCATTTTTTACCTTTGGGAATGGCAATGTTATCATAAACCTGGACAAATTTTTTTTCCCTACTAATTTATGTTGTACAAGCAGAGATATTTGTTGAGGTTTTGAGGGGCTGGAAGAATAGACAAGTGATAGCATTAGGCAGGGGCCAGGGATTTTTCCAATAGACTGTTTACCCAGGATGAGGAATAACATTATAGCAGCTAGCCCCATAGAATGCTGGGACTCGCTTCTACGAATTAGGCTGTGGTGGATATTCATTCATCAGATAGCTGCAAACATATACACTTAGTGTACTCAGACCTCAAAATGCCTCCAGTTTGGTGTTTTACTTCTCGTTTTATTAATCCAATTATTTAAAAATTCTGAATATCATTTTGTTTGTGCATTTGTACATAGCACAAGGGGAGTTGGTAGTCAAACACTACTGATTGATTTTGGTTTAGTCGAAATACTGCCTCAATTTACCCATGTGTTATTCTCCAATCAGCTCGATTTTCCTTATTTACATTACATTAATCTAATATATGGATGGTACTGAAGCTGAGGGAAAAACTATATCCCTTGAGTACTTTCTCACATTTGCTGCATAATTAAAAGTGGCAAACAAGATGTGTGAATCAATAGGGTGACTTGATAATAGAAATTTTAAAAGAAAGAAAGTTCCATTTTTTCCCAGCCTCCCTTTATTGTGCCCCCAAGTTTTACTGAGAGCTTTTAGAATCATTATTAAAGATTATTAAAAGAACTATTAAAAATGAGAAAAAATATATGCTATGAGATCTGTTCTTTCGTATCAGAATCATAAAAGTATTTCAATTCATGCTCATTCATCTAACAGATGTGGAGGGGCATGTCCTTGTGGCTTTAACAAACATTTCTCTGTTGACTGTTGACATTGAGCATATTTACATTAAGCTTATTTATGAAAGATATATCTTCTTTGGTAAAGTGACTGCTCGAATATTTTGCTATTTTTATCGGGTTGTTTTCTTACTGAATTTTGAGAAATCTTTACATAATTGGATACAAAACCCTTACTGTGTATGTAATATACAAATATCTTCTCCCAGTTGGTAGTTTTTCTTTCCATTCTCTTAATGTGTTTCAAAGAGGTGAGTTCTTAATTTTGATAAAATCCCATTTATATATCTTTCTTTCGTGGATTGTGATTTTAATGTTTTCTATAAGAATTCTTGGACTGCCCTAAAGTCAAAATGTTTTTCTTTATTTTTTCTAATAGTTAAAGAATTTTAGGTTTTGCATTTTGGTCTCTAATCTATTTTGAGTTAATTTTTATAGATAGTGTGAGATAAGGATTGGACCTCATATTTTTGCATATTGATACACAATTATTCCAGTACGTTTGTTGAGAAGGCTGTCATTTCTTGACTAATTTAAATTGTATCTTTTCAAAGATGAGTTGTTCACATGTGTGGTCTGTTTCTGAACTTTTAATTATGTGTTAATGGTATGCCAATATCATAGTGCCTTGAAGTCAGGTAGTACGAGTCTTCCAACTTTGCTCTTTTTCCAGGTTCTTTTGGATATTCTGTTTACGTAATTATTTTAGAATTAACTTCTCAATTTTCAAGAAAGGTAGGATTTTGATTAATATGGTATTGAATGTATAAAATTAATTTGGAGGCAATTAACATCCTAAAATGCTGAATTTTATGACCCAAGCATATTGTATATCTCTCCATCTATTTGGGTCTTTTTAAATTTCCTTTCAGACTATTCTTTTTAGTTTTCAGTGTACAGGTTTTATTTACATCAGATTTACTTCTCAGGATTTTATATTTTTGATGCTATTGTAAATGGTATTTATTGCTTTAATTTACATTTCTGATTGTTCATTGCTAGTAGATAGAGATGTAATTGATATGTTGTATCCTCATTCATTTCAAAACCTTTTTAATTTCCCTTTTGATTTCTTCTTTGATCCATTGGTTATTTAGAAGTATATTAGTTTCCAAATATTTGGAGATTTTTCAAAGATCCTTCTGCTTCAATTTCTAATTTTATTCTATTATGGCTAGAGAAAATACTTTGTATGACTTGAAATATTTTAAAATTAATTTTTTATGGATTAAAATAGGGTTCACCTTGGAAAATGTTCAGTGTATATTTGGGAAAAAATGTATTTTGCTTTCTTGGGGTGTCAATTAGGTCAAATTGATTGATATTCAAGTGCTCCAATCCTTATTTTCTTTGTCCTTGTTCTATCAGTTATTGATATCAATTATTTATGGGAGGATATTGAAATCTGACAATAATTGTGGATTTGTCTATTTCTCCTTGAGGCTCTATTAGGTTTTTTCTTTTTATTTTTTTCATATTAGACATTTAGCTCTATTAGACTTTTTTCTAAAGAGCAGGTTTTGGTTCACAGCAAAGTTGAACAGAACATCAGAGAGTTCTCATATTCCCTGTATCCCTCCATCATGTATATAGTCTCCCTCATTAACAACCCTCATAAGAATGGTACATTTGTTAAAAATCCATGAACTATACTGACATACCATTATCACCCCAAATCCATAGTTTATATAAGTGTTGTACACTCAATGGGTTTTGGCAGATGTATAAAGATATGTATCTTCTGTAATACAGAAGAATTCCAATGCCCTAAAAATGCTTTATGCTTTGCCTATTTGTCCCTCCTCCCCATTAATCTCTGACAATCACTGATCTTTTATACTGTCTTTTGCCTTTTCCAGAATGTCATAGAGTTAGAATCATATAGTTTGTAACCTTTATGGATTGGTTTATTTCAGTTAGTGAGTGTTCCTTCATGTCATATCATGCTTGATAGCTTATTTCTTTTTAACACTGAATAATATTTCATTTTATGGATGTACCACATTTATCCATTCAGTTACAGAGTAGTATTTTGGTTGCTTCCAAGTTTTTGCAATTATGAATAAAACTGCTATAAACATCTGTGTGCAGGTTTTATTTGGACACAAATTTTCAATTCTTTTGGATAAATACCAAGGGCTGCAAAATCATATGGTAACAGTATGTTTCATTTTGTAAGAAACTGAAAAACTGTCTTCCAAAGTGGCCATTACCATTTTTTCATTGACACCAGAATAGAATGAGAGTCCCTATTGCTTCACATCCTTGCCAGCATTTGGTATTATCAGTGTTTTGGATTTTTGTCATTCTCATAAGTGTGTAGGGGTATCTCATTGTTGTTGTTTTTTTTATTATGTTATGTTAATCACCATACATTACATCATTAGTTTTTGATGTAGCGTTCCATGATTCATTGTTTGCGTGTAACACCCAGTGCTCCATGCAGAATGTGCCCTCCTTAATTCTCATTGTTGTTTTAATTTACAATTCCCTAATGACAAATAATGTGGAGCATCTTTTCATATGTCTATTTGCTATCTCTACACATTCTTCAGTGAAGTGTCTTTTCAAATTTTTTTGTTTTTTAATTGGGATGTTTGTTATCTTTTTGTTGGTTTTAAGAGTTCTTTGTGTATTTTGGATGGGCCTTTATCAGATATATCCTTGAAAGTACTTTATTCTGGTCTGTGGCTTGTCTTCTCATTCTTGACAGGGTCTTTCACAAAGCTGATGTTTTTTTTTAATTTTAATGAAGTCCAGTTAATCAAATATTTCTTTTTTAAAAGATTTGTTTATTTATTTTAGATAGAAAGAGAGAATGTGTGTGCACACTCGAGTAGGGGGAGGGGCAGAGGGAGAGAATCTTCAAGCAGAATCCCCACTGAGTGAGGTGCCTGATCGGGGCTCGATCTCATGACCCTTGAGATCATGACCTGAGCTGAAACCAAGAGTCAGACGCTCAACCGCCTGAGCCACCCAGGCACCCCATCAAATATTTCTTTATGGATTGTTCCATTGGTATTATATCTAAAAAAACCATCATCAGACCAAGGTCATCTAGATTTTTTTCCCAAGCTGTCCTCTAGGAGTTTTATAGTTTCACATTTTACATTTAAGCCTATGATTAATTTTGATTTAGTTTTCATGAAGGGTGTAAGATAGAGCCTAGATTATTTTTCTTACATGTAGACCTCCAGCTGTTCTAGCATCATGTTGAAAAGATTATCTTTCCTCTTTTGTATTACATTTACTCTTTTGTCAAAGGTCAATTAACCATATTTATGTGGGTCTATTTCTAGGCTCACTATTCTCTTTTATTGATCTAATTGTTCTTATGCCAGTTCCAATAGTGTCCTGATTACTGTGCCTTTATAGTAGGCCTTGAAATCAAGTAATATCAGTCTTCCATCTTTGTTCTTTTCTTTCAATTCTGTGTTACCTATTCTGAGTCTTTTGTCTCTCCCTATAACCTTTAGAATCAGTTTGTCTGTATCCACCAAATCACTTGCTGGGATTATGGTTGCATAGAACCTATGGATCAAGTTGGGGAGAACTGACATCTTGACAATATTGAGTCTTCCTGTTCACGAACATAAAGTATATCTTCATTTTTTAATTTCTTTTTTTTCATCAGAATTTTATAGTTTTTCTCCTACAGATCTTGTACATATGTTGTTAGATTTATTACCTATGAATGTCATTTTTGGGGGTACTAATGTAAATGGTGTTGTGTTTTAAATTTCAAATTGCATTTGTTCATTGCTGAAAGTAATTGAAAGTAATTACTGAAAGTAATCTACTTAGCTTCATATGAATGTAGCCACTCCCACTTTCTTTTGATTTTTAAAAATGTTTTTATTCTAATCCATTTGTTTCTTTGTATTTACAGTATATTTGTTGACAGAATATAGTTGGATATTCCTTTTTTAAAAAAGATTTATCTACTTATTTTGAGAGAGAGAGCATGCATGCAAGTCGGGGGTGGGGGGCAGAGGGAGAGAACCTTCAAGCAGATTCCCCGCTGAGCGAGGGGCCTGACCATGGGTCTAGACCCATGGGATCGTGACCTAAGCCAACAACAAGAGTCAAATGCTCAACCGACTGAGCCACTGAGGCGCCCTGGATTTTACTTTTTAAAACCAAAATGATTATCCCTGCCTTTTAATTGGAGTAGTTTATTTATATTTAATGTGATTACAATGTGGTTAGGTTTTGCTAATTGTTTACCACTTGTCTTCTCTTACTTTGCTTCCCTTTTCCTATTTTTCTGCCTTCTTTTTGAATCATTGAATATTTTTATGACTCAGTTTTATTTCTTCTGTTTAATGGCTATAACTATTTGATCATTTTACTGGTATCTTTGGAGTTTCTAGCATATGTCTTTAACTTACCAAAGTTCACCTTCATGTGATATTATGCCACATCACTTATTGTATCAGAACTTTATATTAGTATACTTTCATTTCTCCCCATGCCCTTTATGCTATTATGTATGTATTATATATATTACTTGTCTATATGCTATAAACTCTATACTAGTATTATCATTATTTAAACAATCACATGTATTTTTTATGTATTTAAACAATAATAAAAAAATCATATATTTACCCATGTAGTTTTGGTGCTTTTTGTTGCTATATCTCTATCTGGTATTAGATTCTTCCTACTTATAATACTTTCCTTAATATTTCTTGTTGTGGTAGTCTTTTGGTGAAGAACTTTTAGCTTTTGAATGTCTGAAAAAGTCTTTATTTTTCATTTATTTTTGAAGGATATTTTCACTGGGTATAGAATTACAGATTGGGGTATTTTTTCCTCTATCAACACTTTAAAGAAATAGCTCTACTATTTGCTCATTTGCATTGTTTCCTATAAAAAATCTTTAACCATCTATTTATTCTATGTTTTTTTTTTTTCCTGGCTACTTTTAAGATTGTCTATGTATGATTTGTGTTTGCAATCTTATTCTCATATGCTTTCAAGTAGTTTTCTATGCTGAGTGAAATAAGTCAATCAGAGAAAGACAATTATCATATGATCTCACTGATGTAAGGAATTTGAGAAACAAGACAGAGGATCATAGGGGAAGGGAGGGAAAAATGAAACAAGACAAAACTGGAGGGGGAGACAAACCATAAGAGACTCTTAATCTCAGGAAACAAACTGAGGGTTGCTGGAGTGGAGGGGGGTGGGAGGGATGGGGTGGCTGGGTGATGGACATTGGGGTGGGTATGTGCTATGGTGAGCGCTGTGAATTGTGTAAGACTAATGAATCACACCTGTACCCCTGAAACAAATAATACATTATGTTAATAAAAATAAATAATAAATAAAAAAATAAATAATAAAGTCATTTTCTTCAGATTTCATATATATAGAAATATATGACATTCACCTAACATTTTGATTCCATGTATTTCTGCTTATGAAATTCAGAAATGTTTTAGCCATTATTTCTTCAAATATCTTGTCCTTTACCTTTCAGGTATTATTACTACACATATTATTTAGGCTGAATGGAAATGACCCACAGATCATTGATAGTCTTTCATTTCATCAGATTTTTTAATCTCTGTGTTTTATTTTGGATGCTTTTTACTGCTGTGTCACGTTCATTGATTCTCCTAAAATATCTAATCTGCTTTTAGTCCTATGTATATTTCATGTCAGACATTATATATTTTTTGGTTTAAAAAGTTTGACTCAAAAAAATAAAAAAAAAATCAAAAGTTTGACTTGGTCTTTTATGTCTCCCTCATATCTGTTTAACTTCATGAACATAGAGAATGTAGTTATAACCACTGTTTCAAGATCCTTACTACTAATTCTAGCTTCTCTAGCTATTCTGGTTCCATCTTAATTGAATGTTTTTCTCCTATTTGTGGATTGTATTTCTTGCTTATTTTGATGCCTAATAATACTTGACTGCATAAATTTTACCTTGTTAGTTGCTGGATATTTTTGTAGTTTTATAAATATCTCTGAGATTTGTTTTAGGATGCAGTTAAATTACTTGGAAACAGTTTAATCCTTTGGTTTTTTTTTTAAAGATTTGTTATATGGGATTAGAGTGGGCTAATTATTTCCTACTACTGAGGCAGGATCCTTCTGTGTATTCTACATAATATCTCATGACTTAGATTTTGTACTGTGCTTAGTGTGAACAGACACTCTTTTCAGCTCATTTTGAGCCCCACAGACTATTGCACTCATTCTTTCAGGTGATTCTTTCATTAGTCTCTGAATTTCCCCACCCCCAGGCACACATCAATAGTCAGCTGAATTCCTAAGAGGGATCCTGGGGAGCCCTACAGAGCTTGTAATATATGTATAATTCTTCTCTTTGAAATTCTGCCCTAAATATTCTAGCCTCTTGGACTTCCTAGGACTCTCATTTTTATCTACTGAGCTCAGAAAGACCACCAGGCTCAGCATGGGTTCCTTCTTACTGTCCTGTGGACTGAAAACTCTCTCCACGCAGCAGAGAGAAGAGAGCATGAGTGAGGAAAGGGGCAGAGGGAGAGGGAAAGAGAGAATCTTAAGCAGACTCTGCACTGAGTGCAGAGCCTGATGTGAGGCTTGATCTCACAACCCTGAGATCATGACCTGAGCCGAAATCAAGAGTCAGACACTTAACCGACTGAGCCACCCAGGTGCCCTGACATACAGTGTTATATTTATTCAGTTTTTAAATTGTTTCAGTTGGGAATGTAAATCCAATCCCTGTACTTCATCTTGTCTAAAGGAAAAAGTGCATTTATGTGGGGTTCTGTTGCCATCTTTTAACTTAAATATAAGAGTAGCATTGATATAAATACATGTATAAATCATCACTGTATCACCAGTAGTTGTTTTTTTTTTTTTTTTACTTGAATGCACTAGAGTAACTCAACACCTAGGTCAATTTAATATTATAGTGTAAGCAATCAAGAAACATTTATTGTGATGCCTGCCAACCATCACTTCATATGAAGATAATCACTGTTTTGATTATCACTACATAAATTAATTTTGATTATATGTTTTATTATTGTATAATCCATATACCATATAATTCACCCATTAAAAGTATACAGTTTAATGTATTTAATATATTCAGAGATATGCAACCATCAGCACAGTCAATTTTAGAACATTTTCATCAACTCAAAAAGAAACTCCATACTTTTTAAAAACTAATGATGTAATGTATGGTGATTAACATAACATTAAAAAAAAAAAGCTATCATCTCCCCAATTAATAGGGGGATAAGGGATGATAGCCCTAAGCAAGCACTAATGTACTTTCTGTCTCTATAGATTTGACTATTCTGGACATGTCATATAAATAGAATCATATACTATGTGATTTTTGTGACTGGCATCTTTCACTTAGCATGATGTTTTCAAGGTTCATCCATGTTGTACCATGTATCTATACTTTATTTCTTTTTATATGAATGAATAACATTTTTATTCAATTTTATATGAGTAATAATATAAATAATATTCCATTGTATAGCTATACCACTCTTTGCTTAACATTTATCAGTTGATGAACGTTTGTTTTTTTCCACCTTTTGGATATTGTGAATAATGCTGTTATAAATGTTTCTGTACACATTATTGTATGGGCATATGTTTTTATTTCTCTTGGGTATAAACTAAAGAGTGAAATTGCTGGGTCATGTGGTAATTGTGTGTTTAGTTATTTGAGGAACTGCCAGATATTTTTTGTGAAGTGTCTATACCACTTTACATTCCCACTAGCAGTGTATGAGGGTTGCTATTCTTTCATATCCTTTCTAAAACTTGTTATTTTCTATTTTTTTCTTTTGCCATCATAGTAAGCATAAAATGGTTTTGATATCCATTTCCCTGAAGATGAAAGATGCCATGCATGTTTTAATGTGCTTATTGGCTATTTGTATATCTTGTTTGGAGAAATATCTATCCATATGGTTTGCCCATTTTTAATTGGGTTATTTGTATTTTTATTGTTGAATTGTAAAAGTTCTTTATATATCCTAGAGAAAATTTCCTTATTTAAAAAAAAATTATTTATTTGAGAAAGAGCATGAGTTGTGGGAGGAGTGGAGGGAGAGGGAGAAGCGGACTCCCCACTGAGAAGGGAGCTTGACTCGGGGCTTGATCCCAGGACAGGAAGTCAGGGTCACGACCTGAACCAAAGACAGACGCTTAACCAATTGAGCCACCCAGGAGCCCTGAGAAAAGTTCCTTAATAGATATATGATTTGCAAATATTTTTCTTCCATTTTATGGGTTGTCTGTTCACTTTCTTGATAGTGTCTTTTGAAGGAAAATATTTTTAATTTTTATGAAGTGCAATTTATCAATTTTTTGTTTTTCAATATTTGGTATCATATTTAAGAATCCATTTGCTTAATCTGAGTTCATAAAGGCTTATCTCCATATCTTTTATTAAGAGTTTTATCATTTTAGCTCTAACCTTTATGTCTTTGACCCATTTTGAGTTAATTTTGGTGCACAGTATAAAGAAAGAATAAATGTTTATTCTTTTGTATGTGTTCTCCAGACCATTTGTTGGAAAGGGTATTCTTTCCCTATTGAAGTGTACTACTCTTGGTACCCTTGTTAAAATCAGTTGACCATAGATGTCTTGTTTTACTTCCGGACTCTGAATTTATTCCACTTACCTATATTATCCTGCCAGTATGTCTTGATTACTATTGGTTTGTAGTAAGTTTTGAAATTGGGAAATGTGATTACTTTTCTTTTTAAAGACTGTTTTGGGGGTGCCTGGGTGGCTCAATTGGTTAAGTGTCTGCCTTGAGCTCAGGTAATGGTTCTGGAGTCCTGGGATCGAGCTCCGCGTCTGGCTCCCTGCTTATCGGGGAGTCTGCTTCTCCCACTCCCCCTCCCCCTGACTCATGCATGTGCTCGCTCTCTCTGTCTCAAATAAATAAATAAAATATTTTTAAAAAAGAGTATTTTGGATATTCTGGGTCTTTTGTAATTCCATAAAAATGCTGAAGTCAGCTAGTCAATTTCTACAAAGCAATCTACTGGGATTCTGACAGAGATTGCATTGAATATCAAACTAAATTAAGGAACATTGCCATCTTCACCATATTAACTCTTGATTCATGAACATGGGATTTTCCCCAATTTACTGGACCTGTAATTTCTTTCAGCAATATTTTGTATTTTTCAGAATATAAATTTTATACTTCTCATGTTAAATTTATTTTTATATATTTTATTAATTTTGATGTTATTATGAATGGAATTATTTGCTAAATTTTATTTTCAGATTGTTCATTGCTAGTGTAGAGAGATATAATTGACTTTCATATATTACTAATGTACCCTATACCTTTGCTGAATCATTTTATTAGTTCTAGTAGCTTTTTAGAGGACTCCTTAGGATTTTCTATATACAAAATCATGCCATCTGGGAATAGAGCTATTTTTACATCTTCCTTTCTAATCTGAATGCCTTTTATTTATGTTTCTTGCCCGGTTCCCCTGGCTAGAACCCCCAGTACAACATTGAATAAAGGTGGTAAAGGCAGACATCCTTGTTTCCTTTCTGATCTTAGGAGAAACATATCCAGTCTTTCACCAGTAAGTATGACATTAACTATGAAGGTTTTTTTGTAGATGCTCTTTATCAAGTTGAGGAAGTTTCCTTCTATTCCTAGATTATTGAACGTTCTTATCATGAAAGGATGTTGGATTTTTTAAAAATGTTCTTTCTGTATCTATTCAGATAATCATATGATTTTTATCCTTCTTTACATTAATGTGATTTTTGTTTTTTATTCTACTGATACGGTATATTACATTAATTGATTTTCAGATGTTAAACCAAGCTTAAGTATATGTGAAATAAATTCCACTTGTTCATGGTCTATGATCCTTTGCATATGTTGCTGGATTTCATTTGCTAGAGTTTTGTTAAGACTTTTTGCATACATATTCATAAGAGATTTTGGTCTGTAGTTTTCTTATGATGCTTTTGTCTGGTTTTGGCATCAGGGTAATAGAATGAGTTGGGAAGTGTACCATCTTTGTCTAGGTTTTGAAGAGTTTGTGAATTCTCCTCTAAATGTTTGATGGTATTCACCAATAAGGCATCTGGGCCTAGACTTTCCTTTGTAGGTAGGTTTCCTTTCTTTTCCTTTTTCTTTTTTTAAGTAGGCTCAGCACCCAACATTGGGCTCAAACTCACAACCCTGAGATCAAGAGTCAGATGCTCTACCAACTGAGCCAGCCAGGTGCCCCAGTAGGTTTCTTATTACAAATTCAATATAGGTCTATTCAGATTGCCTGTTTCTTCTTGAGTTAGTTTTGGTAGTTTATGTCTTGCTGAGAATCTGTCCATTTCATTCAACTTATCTAATATACTGCCATACAGTTGTTCACAGTGTTCCTTTTTAATTCTTATTTTTCTAAGGTTGGTAATAATGCCCCCTCTTTCACTTTTGATTATAATAATTCAAGTCTTATTTTTAAAAGTTTTATTGATATATTGAGGTATAATTGATTTGATACAAAACTTTGATTTGATACAAAAATGAGATATGGTTGATATGATACAAAAATTACATTAATGCATACATCTTGAATCTCTTTTTTTCTTTTTTTTTCTTGATCTAGTAAAAATTTATTAATTTTGTTATTTTTTCAAAGAACCAATATTCGGTTCTATTGATTTGCTCCATTGTCTCTATTTTTTTATTTCATTTATTTCTGTTCTAATGGTTATTATGTTTTTCCTTCTTTTTGCTATAAGATTTGTTTGGCCTTTTTTTTTCCATTGTCTTAAGGTGGAAGGTAAGACTATTGATTTGATTGCTTTTGCTTTTTAAAATATGGGCATTTAAAATATAAATTTTGGTATAAATTTTGGGATCCAATATCTTCATTTCCATTCATCTGGAAATATAAAATATTTTCTAATTTCCCTCTGATTTCCTGTTGACTATTGCTTATTTAGTAGTGTTTTGTTTTTTCCTCCCAAGTGCCCTTGACCATAACATCTTCTGTTGATATATGCTCTTAGGCTTGTACTTCTCTATATTGTGTTGCAAATGAAGTTAGATCCTTTGGGAAGAGTTTAGGAGCTCTGTGTTTTATATCCTGCTTCTTCTTTCAGGCAATTTTTGTGAGCCAGGGCTCTGGGGCTGGGATTAGGGACAATGGTACACTTCCCTCTGAGTGATATCCCAGTTTTAGGCTATGAGTGTTTGGTGGAGAAAGGGGTTAGTGGCCTCAGGTCTTAACATATCTCTCCTGATGTGAAGTCAGTACCTTAGAAGCAGGGACAGGGGTGATCAGGGCTCTAGTATTATCAATGGTTCTTGCTCAAGGTGGAGCCCCCAACCATTAAGTAAGGCTAGCTATTAAGAAGAAAAGCCTCATGTCCTGGCTATACTCACCTGGAACAGCCAGCTGGGCAACGAGGAGAAATGCTGATGTCCTGCACATTCCAGGAAGATAGGCCTCCAACTCAGAGCTTGTGGGAAGAGTATGTGTTCTTGTCTGACCCAGTGTGGAGTGAGACTTCCATCTTGCTGAGTCAGCAGGGGGAAGGAAGGGAATGGGTTTCATTCAAATAACACAGTATATTCCTATTCTTACTGAGTTTTAGTAGATTTTCTTGAAAAAAATCTTTCTTCTCTATGATATGCCTTTAGAGTCATTTCTAGAGACTGTAAGTGGTTATTATTTTAAAAATATTCACCAGTGTCATTGGGAAGTAGATCCATAGAACTCCTCAGACTAGATTTGTATTGTTTTTGAACTTTATATAAAGGTATTTTTTTATGATCACTGGTATGAGTTTTCTCTGTATTTGACTTCTTTCTCTCAATATTGATTAATTCATGACACTAGCAATCATTGATTTATTTTCATTATTGTTAGTATTCTAGTGTATGAATATATCACATTTAAAAATGTACTCCAGCATTGATATATGTTTGTGGTTGTTTTTTTTTTTTTTGGTTGTTTATTTAGTTCTTTTAGTTCATTTAGTATTTTTTTTTTGTAGTTTTTAATTTTATTATATTATGTTAGTCACCATACAATACATCATTAGTTTTTGATGTAGTGATCCACGATCCATTGTTTTCGTATAACACCCACGTGCCCTCCTTAATACCCATCACCGGGCTAACCAATCCCCCCTCCCCCTTCCCCTTTAGAACCCTGTTTGTTTCTCAGGTCCATAGTCTCTCATGGTTCATCTCTCCGTCCAATTCCCCCCCGCCCCATTTTTCCCTTCCTTCTCCTAATGTCCTCCATGTTATTCCTTATGTTCCACAAATAAGTGAAACCATATGATAATTGACTTTCTCTGCTTGACTTATTTCACTTAGCATAATCTCCTCCAGTCCCATCCATGTTGATGTAAAAGTTGGGTATTCATCTTTTCTGATGGCTGAGTAATATTCCGTTGTATATATGGACCACATCTTCTTTATCCATTCATCTGTTGAAGGGCATCTCAGCTCTTTGCACAGTTTGGCTATTGCGGACATTGCTGCTATGAACATTGGGGTGCATATGGCCCTTCTTTTGACTACATCTGTGTCTTTGGGGTAAATACCCAGTAGTGCAATTGCTGGGTCATAGGGTAGCTCTATTTTTAAATTTTTGAGGCACCTCCACACTGTTTTCCAAAGTGGCTGTACCAAATTGTGTTCCCACCAACAGTGTAAGAGGGTTCCCCTTTCTCCACAACCTCTCCAATATTTGTTGTTTCTTTCCCTGTCCATTTTGGCCATTCTAAACTGGTGTAAGGTGGTATCTCAGTGTGGTTTTGATTTGGATTTCCCTGATGGCTAATGATGATGAACATTTTTTCATGTGTCTGTTAACCATTTGTATGTCTTCTTCAGAGAAGTGTCTGTTCATCTCTTCTGCCACTTTTTGACTTGATTATTTGTT
This sequence comes from Phoca vitulina, assembly GCF_004348235.1. NCBI lineage: Eukaryota > Metazoa > Chordata > Mammalia > Carnivora > Phocidae > Phoca > Phoca vitulina. The sequence continues at coordinate 3,331,878 of NW_022589737.1, forward strand.
TTTTGGGTGTTGAGTTTGAGAAGTTCTTTATAGATTTTGGATACCAGCCCTTTATCTGTAGTGTCATTTGCAAATATCTTCTCCCATTCTGTGGGTTGCCTCTTTGTTTTGTTGACTGTTTCCTTTGCTGTGCAGAAGATTTTTATCTTGATGAAGTCCCAAAAGTTCATTTTTGCTTTTGTTTCACTAGCTTTTGGAGATGTATCTTGAAAGAAGTTGCTGTGGGCGATGTCAAAGAGGTTACTGCCTATGTTCTCCTCTAGGATTTGGATGGATTCCTGTCTCACATTGAGGTCTTTCATCCACTTTGAGTTTATCTTTGTGAATGGTGTTAGAGAATGGTCGAGTTTCATTCTTCTGCATGTGGCTGTCCAATTTTCCCAGCACCATTTATTGAAGAGACTGTCTTTTTTCCATTGCATGTTTTTTCCTGCTTTGTCAAAGATTATTTGACCATAGAGTTGAGGGTCCATATCTGGGTTCTGTATTCTGTTCCATTGGTCTGTATGTCTGTTTTTGTGCCAGTACCATGCTGTCTTGGTGATCACTGATTTGTAATATAGCTTGAAATCGGGCAACGTGATGCCCCCAGCTTTGTTTTTCTTTTTCAACATCTCCTTGGCGATTCGGGGTCTTTTCTGATTCCATACAAATTTTAGGATTGTTTGTTCCAGCACTTTGAAAAATGTCATTGGAATTTTGATCGGGATGGCATTGAAGGTATAGATTGCTCTGGGTAGCATAGACATTTTAACAATGTTTATTCTTCCGATCCATGAGCATGGAATATTTTTCCATCTTTTTGTGTCTTCCTCAATTTCTTTCATGAGTGTTTTGTAGTTCCTAGAGTATAGATCCTTTACCTCTTTGGTTAGGTTTATTCCGAGGTATCTTATGGTTTTTGGTGCTATTGTAAATGGAATCGTTTCTTTAATTTCTCTTTCTACAGTTGCGTTGTTAGTGTATAAGAAAGCAACTGATTTCTGTGCATTGATTTTGTATCCTCCCACATTACTGAATTGCTGGATGAGTTCTAGTAATTTGGGGGTGGAGTCTTGGGTTTTCCACATAAAGTATCATGTCGTCTGCGAAAAGAGAGAGTTTGACTTCTTCTTTGCCAATTTGAATACCTTTTATTTCTTTTTGTTGTCTGATTGCTGTTGCTAGGACTTCTACTACTATGTTGAACAACAGTGGTGAGAGTGGGCACCCTTGACGTGTTCCTGATCTTAAGGGAAAGGCTCTCAGCTTTTCCCCACTGAGGATGATATTCGCTGTGGGTTTTTCATAGATGGATTTTATGAGCTTGAGGAATGTTCCCTCTATCCCTATATTCTGGAGAGTTTTAATCAGGAAAGGATGTTGTATTTTGTCAAATGCTTTTTCTGCATCAATTGAGAGGACCATATGGTTCTTCTCCCTCCTCTTATTAATGTGTTCTATCACATTGATTGATTTGCAAATGTTGAACCACCCTTGCATCCCGGGGATAAATCCCACTTGGTTGTGGTGGATGATCCTTTTAATGTATTGTTGGATCCTATTAGCTAGGATTTTGTTGAGGATTTTGGAATCCATATTCATCAGGGATATCAGTCTGAAATTCTCCTTTTTGATGGGGTCTTTGCCTGGTTTGGGGATTAAGGTAATGCTGGCCTCATAGAATGAGTTTGGAAGTTTTCCTTCTGTTTGTATTTTTTGAAACAGCTTCAGTAGAATAGGTATTATTTCTTCTTTGAATGTTTGGTAGAATTCCCCAGGGAATCCATCAGGCCCTGGACTCTTGTTTTTTGGGAGGTTTTTGATCACTGCTTCAATCTCGTTACTGGTTATTGGCCTATTCAGGTTGTCAATTTCTTCCTGTTTCAGTCTTGGCAGCTTATAGGTTTCCAGGAAGGCCTCCATTTCATCCAGATTGCTCAGTTTATTGGCATATAGTTGTTGATAATAATTTCTAATAATTGTTTCTATTTCCTTGGTGTTAGTCGTGATCTCTCCCCTTTCATTCATAATTTTATTAATTTGGGTCCTTTCTCTCTTCTTTTGGATAAGTCTGGCCAGTGGTTTATCAATCTTATTAATTCTTTCAAAGAACCAACTTCTAGTTTCGTTGATCTGATCTACTGTGTTTCTGGTTTCTAATTCATTGATCTCTGCTCTAATTTTAATTATTTCTCTTCTCATGCGTGGCTTAGGCGTCGTTTGTTGCTTTTTCTCTAGTTCTTTAAGGTGTAGAGTTTGTTGGTGAATTCGGGATTTTTCTATTTTTTTGAGTGAGGCTTGGATGGCTATGTATTTCCCCCTTAGGACCACCTTTGCAGTATCCCAAAGGTTTTGGACCGATGTGTTTTCGTTCTCATTGATTTCCATGAATTGTTTAAGTTCTTCTTTGATTTCTTGGTTGACCCAAACATTCTTGAGCAGAGTGGTCTTTAGCTTCCAAGTGTTTGAAGTTCTGCCAAATTTTTTCTTGTGATTGAGTTCCAGTTTTAGAGCATTGTGGTCTGAGAATATGCAGGGAATAATCTCAATCTTTTGGTATCGGTTGAGACCTGATTTGTGACCCAGTATATGGTCTATTCTAGAGAAAGTTCCATGTGCACTCGAGAAGAATGAGTATTCTGTTGTTTTAGGGTGGAATGTTCTGTAAATATCTATGAGGTCCATCTGGTCCAATGTATCATTCAAAGCTCTTGTTTCCTTGTTGATTTTCTGCTTAGATGATCTGTCCATTGCTGAGAGTGGAGTATTGAGGTCTCCTACAATTAACGTATTATTATCAATATGACTCTTTATTTTGGTTAACAGTTGGCTTATGTAGATGGCTGCTCCCATGTTAGGGGCATAGATATTTACAATTGTTAGATCTTCTTGTTGGATAGACCCTTTACGAATGATATAGTGTCCTTCTGTGTCTCTTATTACAGACTTTAGTGTAAAATCTAATTTTTCTGATATAAGAATTGCTACCCCAGCTTTCTTTTGAGGTCCGCTGGCATGGAAGATGGATCTCCATCCTTTCACTTTCAGTCTGGATGTATCTTTAGGTTCAAAATGAGTCTCTTGTAGACAGCATATGGATGGGTCCTGTCTTTTTATCCAATCTGCAACCCTGTGCCGTTTTATGGGAGCGTTTAGGCCATTCACGTTGAGAGTGATTATTGAAAGATATGAATTAATTGTCATCATGTTGCCTGTGAAGACGTTGTTTTTATAGATTGTCCCTGTAAATTTCTGTTGTATATCACTCTTGGGGGCTTTCTCCTTTTATAGAACCCCCCTTAATATTTCTTGCAGGGCCGGCTTAGTGGTCACATATTCTTTCAACTTCTGCCGGTCGTGGAAGCTCTGCATCTCTCCATCCATTCTAAATGAAAGCCTTGCCAGATAAAGTATTCTTGGCTGCATGTTCTTCTCATTTAGTACTCTGAATATGTCTTGCCAGGCCTTTCTGGCTTGCCAGGTCTCTGTGGATAGGTCTGACGTTATTCTGATGTTCCTCCCTCTGTACGTAAGGAATCTCTTCCCCCTAAGTGCCCTTAAGATGGTTTCCTTGGTTCTAAGATTTGCAGGTTTTACTATTACATGCCAGGGTGTTGGCCTGTTTTCCTATCTTAGGAGGGGTCCTCTCTGCCTCTAGGACTCGAATGTTTGTTTCATTCCCCAGATTAGGGAAGTTCTCAGCTACGATTTGCTCAAATACATCTTCTAGCCCTCTCTCTCTCTCCACTCCCTCCGGGATTCCAATTATTCTGACATTCGAACGCCTCATGGTGTCACTTATTTCTCTGATTCTATTTTCATGGATTCTGAGTTGTTTTTCCCTGGCCTCCTCTTTTCCCTTTTTATCTATTATACTGTCTTCCAGATCGCTTATTCTCTCTTCTGTCTCAGTTACCCTAGCTGTTAGATTATCTAGATTGGATTGGATCTCATTGATAGCATTTTTAAGTTCTGCCAATTCACCTTTCATTTCTGCCCTTAGAGACTCTGTGTTGCCATTAATTGATTTCTCCATTCTAGCCATTGTCTTCACAATTGCTAGCCTGAATTCCATCTCTGACATCTTGGTTATGTCTGCATCCATTTGTAAATCTGCAGCATAAGTCATAATCTCTGAGTCTTTTCTGTTTTGGGGGCTCCTCCTCCTAGTCATTCTGTTAATGGGTGTTTGAGGGAATGTATAGAGTCGAAATTATTGACCAGAACCCAAGCAAGATGCACCTGTTTTCTTGGGACCTTAGGGTTGCTGGCCTCTTGTTTTCCCAGCCTGTCTTCTGCGGGAGGGGCCTGCCGCGCTGTTACTCAGGCAACCCTGTTTGGGCGGAGTTGCCCTGCGCCCCTGTGGTGGGGGATGGGCTCAGTGGGAATCAGTCTTTGGGGCTTTTGTTCTCTGGCGCCTTTCCCTGGCGGCTTTCCGTGTCTCTTCCGCGAGTCAGAGCAGAAGAGACCGTTTCCAACCCTCTGCCTCAGAGCAGAGAGACCGCAGTCTGTTCTTCAGTGAGCTCTCCAGGCCACATCGTGTCCGTTTCTGTCCGTGCTGCTATAAACTGCAGCGTCCTGGGTTGTGTGCGGCTTGGCAATGCTCCCAGTCCTGCCTCCAGGTCGGGCACATCTCTGCCCTTTGTGCTTCTAAAACCACCAGCCGCTCCCAGTTCGCGCGCGCGGGACTCCGCCGCTTGGGGTTTCCACCCCCGGGGGCTGCAGTTCACCAGCATGACCCCAGCACACCGGGTTTCCCTCTCGGAGGCTGCAGTTCGCGTGCGCGCGACCGTCGCTCCCAGTTTCTGTCTGGGGGGCTGCGGTTTGCGTGCGCGCGACCTGCCGCTCTGGTTTTCCACCCCGGGGGCTGCCCTAAAGTTCTTTCCCGACGCTACCGGTCTGCGAGTCTGTGCCCCGTCCGCAGCGCGCGAGGCTGTCACTCACCTGCGGTGTAGGATCCCCACGGCCAGGCTCCCTCCCGCTGCCGTTTATCCTCCGATATCTGCCCGCAGGATCACGGCTCTCCGCTTCGTACCTCAAAACCAACCGCCTGCGCTATTCTGTTTGTAGAGATCCAGATCTTCTTACATCTCAGGCTGGTTTCGTGGGTGCTCAGAGTGGTCTGGTAGTTATCCAGCTCAGTTCCGGGGACCATTGAAATAGGGTCCCCTACTCCTCCGCCATCTTTCCCCTCCTCCTCATTTAGTATTTTGGAGGGATATATGTAAATGGTATGTACCCAAGAGATTGCAAAAATAGTGATACCGATTTGTACCATAAGCAACAGTATATATTCTGGTGTCTCACATGTTCTCTGAAACATAATATTTTTTGTTTTGGCATTTTAGCCATTCTGGTGGGCATATAGTGGTTGCAGTGTGGGAGTTTACATTTCTTTGATGATTTATAAAGTAGATTATCTTTTCATATATTAATTAGCAATTCAATTTACTCTTTCCTGAATTATTTGTTCAAGTCTTTGCTCATTTTTCTATGGAGTTATCTTTTTTTCTTTTACTGACTTTTTGTATATAAACTCTGAATGTTAATCCTTTGTCAGACTTGTTTTGCAAATACCTTCTCCCACACTTAGGCTTGAATAACACTCTGTTAATGGCTTATTTTGATGACATGAAGGTCTTCCTTTTAATGTAGTGTAATTTAGTAATCTTTTGATTTATTGTTCGTGTCCTTTGTGTCCTGTTTATGAAATCTGTGCCACCTATTGTGAATTCATGAACTTCATGAATTCTTATGAGCTTCATTGGTTTTTATTTCATATTTTGGCTATAACTTAGTATGCAGTATGTAATTTATCTTTATTTTGGAATAAAGAAGCTTTATTGTTTTATGGTTCATATTTTGTTTTATAATTCATCTGTAATAATTTCCCCCAAAATAGATGTCTAGTTGTTCCAGCATCATTTATCAAAAATATTATCCCTTCCAAATTGTTCTACAATGGCAACTTTGCTCTAATTCACATTATTACATGTGTTGTGGGGGTGCGCATATGTGTATGTGTGTATTTGTGTGTGTGTTTCTGGACTTTATATTCTGATCTGTTGGTATGTATTTCCACAATTGGGCAATACTGCATTGTCAATTATTGTACCTCTGAAGCATCTCTTGACAATAGGTATTTTGTGTTCTGCAGTACTCTTCAACACCATATTTTGCTCTTCTTTGCTTAAGACTCCTGCATATTTCAGTCTTCAGTGTTTTATAAATCATGTAACTTTTTTAATTTTATTTTTTAAATTGTTTTTTTCTATTTATAGAAATATAATAGATATTGACTTTATATCCAGCCCTTGATAATTTTACTTATTGATTGCAGCAGTTTATTTCTATGCTGTTTTTGCAATTTTTTACATCCCCAATTATAACATCTGTGAATAACACTTTTCTGAACATTTTTAGTTCCAGTCTTTTTTCTTTTTCATACCTTATGTATGCAACAAACATTCCCTTACAGTGATGATTAAAAATGGGGCTAATGGACAGGCTTGCCTTGATTCCCCTTTTAAAGGGAAAATTTTCAGTATCTGCATATAGAAAGTTTTACTTCTTCTTTTCAGGTGTTTCAGGTACCTTTATTTATTTTTCTTGCTTTATTGCATTATCTAGGACCTCCACCACTTAATAGAAGTATTGAAGCAGACATTCATGCTTTTTTTTCTGTTTGATTTTAGCCAAAAATTAGTCATTCACTACTAAGTATGTTAGTTGAAAATTTATCACTGTAATTCTTTGTCATTTGAGAAAGTTCCACTTTATTCTTATTTTGCTGAGAGTTCAAGTGTGCAAGTGACTTTTATGCATCTATTTATATGATTATTTGATATTCCACTTTATAATTGTAGTGAATTAGATTTATTTTTGATTCTTTGCTTTCCCTGGAAAAACTTCTTTCCATATAGCTCCCTAGTTTTCAGTGAGCTAACCCAAACATTCCAAACTCATCAGCTCCCTTGAATTATAATTTTTTCTTCCTTAACTCTTAAGAGCCACCATGTTTCATTCTAGCTTACTTTGCTATAGTTAGAAAATGGAGCTCAAGTAAAGAATCATTTCAATCATGGGACTCAACCCATAAGTTTCCTTTTTCTCAAAGATTAAGTTTATATGCCTTGTGTTGTCAAAGAATTTCAAACAGCCCTCACATATTTTGTCCAGTTTACAATTGTTTGCAACAGGAGAGCCAGTCTTTTATGCCAGTTATTCTACCATTATCAAGTAGCAGAAATTCATCTGTAAGTACTGAAGGATATTCTTGGTTGGTACAGACTTGTAGGTTGGACATTATGTTTTTTAGCACTTTAAGAATATAATTATGACTTATTTCTGTCTGAGTGACAGCTGTTCGTCTTATTGTTACTTATTGAGGGTAATATCTCTCTTTTTCTCTGTTTTCAATATATCTTATTTGCCTTGGTATTTATCAGTTTAACAACAGAATGCTTAGGTGTGGTTTTATTCATAATTTTTATGCATGGAATTCAGAATGCTCCTTAAATATATGTCTTTATTTCCTTCATCAGTTTTGGAAAATTCTCAGCCACTGTTTCTTAAATAGTGTATCTTTTTTTCTTTTCAGTATTCTAATTACAATATGTTAAACTTTCAATATGTCTTAAAAGGTTCTGCTACTCTGTGTGCCTTTGTTGATATTTTTGACTTACCTGTCTCCCACTTAAACAATCTTCTCTTTTATCTAATCTACTGATATGTACACCTATTGAAGTCTTATTTTAATAATTATAGCTTTATTTTTAATTTTTCATGTCACTATGTTATTTATAGGCTATAGTTCTCTTGAGGAATTCTACATCTTTTCATTGATTTGTTGAATATTTTAAAGGTAGTTATTTTAAATTCTGTGTCAAATAACTCTTGTATTTAGGAATGCTTATGATTTTCTTCAAGTTATTTTTTTCATTTTTATTCATTTTTAGCCACTTGTTCCTGCATCCTGGTATTCCTGATAATTTTTATTTGACTGCTGTAATTATGTATGGGAAATTGTGTAGCCTTCAGATGATGTTTCTTCCTCCAGAATGAATTTTATTTTCTTCTGATTAGCAGCTTGAGAGACAGCACATCAAGTTTATTTATTTAGGGACTGAGATGATAATGCTGAATTTCAGACTTTTGATTGGACTTATTTCTAGTTTCCTTTATTTTTAAAACTTGACACTTCATACTTCTAAAATGAAATTTGGGGATATTTCCAGGGACCATCCTCCATGAAGGACATTTTGTATTTTATCCCTCTGCCCTATTATGCTGCCTAAAGCTCTGCTTACCTGTTTATCTTCTTGGAAACCATTTTCTTTTTGTTTTCTCTTATTTCTATGTAGCATAGGATACAGTAAAGCTTTGAGAACAAAAGTTACACAGAATTGTTTATATCACATCTTTCTGGTGACCCTTTCTCTATGTTCTTGGCCACACAAATCCTGACTAACTTATTAGCAATGATCCTTAATAGTTTGTTTTCTCTATCCCATGCTATTCCCAGAAGGCTTCGTCTACTGTGTTCTGTTTCCCCTCTGTGTCTTATGCTGTACATTGGAAAATCCCTGAATGAAAGAAACAGTGAAGAACTTCTTTCCTGGACTTAATCTCTTCCCCTTTCTTCAGGGTCCTTCTAATCTAGCTTTTATAAAGCTATTCTCAGCTGAAGGATTTACCTTATACAAACTACTCTGTTGTACCCAAGAGCACCAATCTGTTATCCTTTCTTTTTAATGCAATTTGCTCTTAGTAGCTTTCCTGAAAGAAACCATATATTATTCATTTTTTATTGGATTGGTATGATGATTTAGGCCAGAATCTTGAACCTCTGAATCTTTATTCAATTGCCTCCTGTTTTGGGACCTGGAAGATGATATGTTCAGAAAAAATCTACTTCCAAACCTGTAAAAACACTGGCCTCCATAAGATTCAAGGAATGCCTGAACAGTCTTGCATAAGCCTCTTTTTCCCTATTCCTCATCCTGGCTGTCCCCTGACTTTCTCAGCAGAGAAAGATCCACCCAAGATAAAGGTACATTTGCTTTTTAAAACAGCTGCAAGGAATTTAGATGGAATATTCATAGAAGTAAGGGTTTTAATAAAGGGAAAACATTAAGAGCACATGTGATTTATTTTAGAATTTTAAACCCATTAAGTTTCTCATATGTAAGATCTTCTCTAATGGATTAAACTCAAAAGGGTCTTGAATCATGTGCCTATCAAAATTCCTCTTCTCCTTTCTCAATCTTTCCTTTCTTATATTATCATTGGATAAATTTTATTAAGAGTTCAAGTACCTGTGGCTGTCTAAATATAATTCAGAATAACACTCCTGCTTTTTGGTAGCATGTAGTCTGAAAGCAAATGTGAGATTATGGATAAGGACCCATCCACATTTGTAGGAAATGGAACAATTACAGAGAAGATGCAACAGCAAGATCCACGCCTGTGATTAAGTGAAATAATTCATTGTACTGGTGATAAATTCAGTGTTCTGGCTTCATGCTGAGAAACTGAGTAGGGCCTAGATGAGGAAGTAAATTTTCTCACTGGGGAAGGCTTCCTACTTCTCAAGTCATAGGCATGAGTCAGCCTTGAAAATATTTCTCGAGATTCATATGGTGTCTTCATATTTCTCATTACTCAGTTCCCTCTCCTCTCAGCCCATCTGCAGATCTCTCCACTCTCCCCAACTCAAAGCACATATTCAGATCCTCCCCCAGCTGAATATGTTACTAAGCACAAAGAACTGTTTTATATTAGAACTGGAAGAGAGCTTATGGGTCATATTGTCCAGGGATGAAAGCTAGGTTTTATCTCACACACCAACTCCAATCAATCAAAAGAGATTATGTGGAAAGCTGAGTCAAGAAGGTTGTAATTCTCTGTGCAAAGTCAGTAGAAAAGAGTGGGTAATGATTCATAACAAGAATACAGACCAAAGGGTTAGCATTGTATTTGTTACATATTTCCTGTCACTGGGATTTAACCCCACCCTTCATTTTTCAAATGAATAAAATGGAATTCAATGAGTCAAATGACTTCCCCATGTTGGGTGCCTGGATGGCTCAGTCGGTTAAGCATTTGACTCGATTTTGGCTCAGGTCCTTGTTCCATGGTCCCGGGATTGAGTCCTGCATGGGGCTCTGTGCTCAGCATGGAGTCTGCTTCAGATTCCCTCTCTCTCTCCCTCCTACTCTCTCTCTCACTCTTTCAAATAAATAAATAAAATCTTAAAAAAAAAAAATAAGAAGAAATATGACTTCCCCATGTCATACAGTTATGGTAATAACTGGTAAAACTCAAATCCATGTCTTCTTACTCAGTTTCTCAGTACAATGTGAGTTCTCTGATCCATTGCCTTTAAAATAATAAGGTCAGAGCAGGAGTAGACTGGCTTTAAAATCCAATCCGTTCTGTTATGTGTAGACAATTGGTGCTTAAAACCAACAAAGATGTGATTGCTCAAGTTTGAACCCCAGTTCTGACACTTTCTTACCTAATAGTGCTGCAATTTCTTTATCTGCAAATTGAGTTTATTGTATGAGTAAAATTCAAAGCACAGGGACCAGAACCTGCCTTGTAGTAAGTGTTCGATAAATGTTTAGCCATAATTTTTTTATTTTTATGGTCATGATAATATACTCATTCAAGGTGATACTTTTCAGATGAACTGAGTCTAAAGTCAGTTGTAATATCACCTGTTCTTCCTTTATGAGGTCCTTTAATCTGTACACCTTCAGACACAAAATAAATCCATTAGTCTCACTAAAATTGTAACAGAAAAATTATAACAATCATAGCATGGAAACAAGAGAAGTAGTCAGTTCTCACTAATATGTGCATTTATTCAAATGTTTTACGTGTTCTGAGTACATGTCATCCCTTGGAGCCCCATATATTTTACTTTCAAAGGAAAGAGTTCTCATTAACTAGAAATCTTTAGCTCTATTAATCTTTCATAACTTGTTCTTATGCAATTCAGGGCAACTATGCCCTGTATTGTTAGTGAGAAAGAGGGGGAAAAAAAAGATTTCTATATCTTTTGTTAAAGTAAATTTTTTAAATTCTATAAAAAATAAATTCTGTATATTCTCTATCATATATAATATATATATATCAGAATCTTAAGAGCCCATTCATCAGATATCCAAAGCTGCAGAGTGGTGACTGATCATTTCACTTTTAAATATTAGTAGTATAAGAATCCTCTCCTTTACTGCCAGAATTATTGAAGCTTCTGGAAAATTCTGCAAGTCATTGGCTGATCTCCAGGGCACTCAGATCTGTGGAAGGTGTTCACATGGACCTTTTTTGAATCCCCAGCTCTCCTACAGAGAGTATCCTGTGTGCTGTAGGGAGCACACTCACTCTAGGGAGACCTGGAATGCCAGATCTGAGGAAACACAGAAACTCACCTGGGGAGAGCTTTGCTTCACTGGTGTCTCAGTGCCAGGGACCCTGAGCGCCTTGGTGACATCATAATTGGAACAGCCTGAGTCTTTCATGAAGAGGAAGTCCCATCTGGGGACAGGCGAACTGCAGGTGTTTGCCAGAGCTTTGGGACCAGAGGAATCCCAGATATTTAACAGTGGGGCAACAGATTTAAAATTTATGGGAAAAAAATGCTAGCTCTCTCATTGACGATGAAATGAAGTCATCACTTGTATACTTAACTTCCTCCATACTGTTTTTAAATGAACTTGTAGTATCCTAAGCATCATGGTTTATTGAGTCAAAGAACTGTCATGCATCTTCCTCCTGACTAGAGAGTACTTTACTATGTTGTATCTTTAATAATCATATGAACTCCCAGGCGTGACTTCTGAGTAAGGCTTCTAAGCAATACCTATGTAAAGTCATTTAAGAGGTGTGGAAGAAGCTAATTCATTTGCCCTGTTTACAAGTGTCCTTATCAGCTGCTCTTAAAAGTTCAATTGATATTGTAATATCTGTAGTAATTATAGGGCAGTGATTCTTAAAATTGTCTTTCAAGGGCCATTTAAAAAAAATTTATTTCACAGAGGCCTCAAGAATGCAGTCATGGATCTCAGTTTGAGAAGCATTGACTCGAGAAAACAAGGTCTTGTACTTTGAAAATGCCTTTAGATAGCAAACTATCATAGTTTTGTAGTGTAAAAGTAAATTTCGTGAATTATATAAAAAGAAAATTTTGTAAGGTTATCATTGAATAAATTCCAAAACAAAACAAAACTTAAGAGTGGGCCCTTTAGTTTATGTCCAAGAACCTCAGTGTGAGAAATCTTGTTGTGGTGCTTTAAGGTTTACCATTTGCATTTGTGTATCATCTCATTTAATTCTTGCATCAGTCCTGCATTATATGTAATATTATCTTCCCAGAATTGCCTGCATGATCATTGGTATTACTGGCATTTTAGCTCTAACTTCAAGTATCACTAATATCATGCCTCTTTTCTAAGAATAAGCAATATTTTCATATTGCTTAAAAATTTAGAAGTCTCGGGATGCCTGGGTGCCTCAGTCAGTTAAGCATCTGCCTTCAGCTCAGGTCATGATTGCAGGGTCCTGGGATCGAGTCCAGCATCAGGCTCCTTGCTCAGCGGGGGGCCTGCTTCTCCCTCTGCCTGCCGCTCCCCCTGCTTGTATTCTCAAGCTCTCTTGCTCTCTCTCTCTCTTTCTCTGGCGAATAAATAAATAAAATCTTTTAAAAAAATTTATAAATCTCTTATACAATCTATCACTTGTGGACCTTGCAGTAATCAGCAAAATAGTAGGCTGGAGATTATCTCTGTGAGCAACATGATGGAAGGTTCAATTTTTTTTTTCTTTTCTGTGCCCAGTGCCTTATTTCATTGGGGAGTATCTTTTTTACACTGTCATTCATTTTCAGCTATTTGATTACTATTTTTTAACAAGATGTTATATCATTCTAAATTAGGTGTTTAATAAATACTATTGTATGTTTAATTCTGAATACTACTCAAATGGTCTAAAATAGTCTCTCCCAGAGTAAGATTCAAAAGAAAATTAGTCATCCAGATGCCTTGCTGGGAAAGAGAGAGAGAGAGAGAGAGAAAGAAAAAGAAGAACGGCTTTAAAACAAAAATTGTCTATTAACTTTTTGAAGAGTCGTAGGATGAATGAGAAGTTTTGGAGTATAAATCTGTTTATTTCATGCAGTATTTCTTAAACTTAATTCACTCCCTTGTATGTGTGTGTGTGTGTGTGTGTGTGTGTGTGTGGATGCATATGTCACCTGTATAGGGGCTCATGACTAATTTATAGTAACCCAAGAATACACTACATGAAAATTGGTGCTACACTGTATTTCAGAGTATTTTTCTGAAATCTCATATGGCCCAAGCTCTTCCATTACCTGAGATGTGTCTCTTCCCAATTTTAATGTCTCTTATTCACTCAAGCTGAGAGAGTAAAATAGTTTCTAACAATGATCTTTCTTCTGCAAGCACAACCCAAGCAAGAATTTGTGTTCCCCTTTTATTTTTTTAAAGATTTTATTTATTTATTTGAGAGAGAGAAAGAGAGAGCATGAGCAGGGAGAGAGGGAGATGGAGAGGGAAAGAATCTCAAGCAGACTCCACGCTGAACGTGGAGCCTGACTTGGGGCTCAATTTCACAACCCTGAGATCATGATCTGAGCCAAAATCAAGTCAGATGCTCAACCACTGAGCCACCTAGGTGCCCGGTGTTCCCCTTTTTAATAAAACATATTATCATGTGTTTTCACCTCATTGAAGGGTCAACTGTGTGACACTAATTAGGCAATATAACAACCATGTATTTTGAGAAAACCAATGAGCCATCTAACATTGTAAAACATTGTAGAACAGGCTTCTGCATAAGTGTTAAATAGATATTATTTAGATAAATAGATATTATTATTATGTATAAATTATTATTTATAACATATAAATATGTTAACCTAATTTTGTGCAGTGCAGGTGTTTTGAACACTTGAATATAAATTTCCATAAATAAAATATGTTTGAAGACCATAGTGAAGTTGGATCCTTAAGGAAACTATGGTTAAAATTTTGCAAAATGAAAATTGATTATTACTTGCAATATAACTTTAATCCTCACACCAATCAAATGTATACTTTTTCTATTACATGGGTATTCTGAAGATAAAGGTATAACAGAATTGTAATAGGGCATCCATCTGTGGTTTATAATGTTCAAAATGGAAAATGAGTCAATGGGCAAGTAACTCTAAAGTGACAGAATTTTGTAGAGAATGTGAGAAGTAATTATGACCATAAGAGGAATATTAATACATTTTAAAATTGTTTCCCTTCTGGATAATCTCCTGAAATTCCACACCATGTTTTATTGTTGAGATGTTTATTCAGGAAAATATTTCCAACGTTCTATGCTTTGGAAATCCATACCCTGGGCTTTGCAAAGTTCTTTACATGCATGTTATTTGCTGAATACATTTTCATCCTAGAAATGTATTATCTCCAAAACTGAACATCTGCCACAAGACACATCAGACTCAGAACATGCATTCAAATATCCTAAAGTCGGTATATTAGAAGTTATCAGAACATATTGCTCAAAAAGAGAAAAAAAATTAATCAAAATGCCCTATTTTAGCTTTGCTAGCAACAGCAGGGCACAACAGACTGCAGAACTGATTAGTTACTTATTAAATGAAAACAGTAGTGACAGAGTTTTAAAATATCAAATTAGCCTAACGGAGCTCCCAGGAAAATGGGAAAACCTAAGCACAATTGGGCTGCAGACACAGCAGGGGACCATCTATGAAAGGTGGCTATGACAAAAGTTCTTGTGAACGTTGCTTCAGCAAGACTTTTTATACTCTTGGGCTTAAACAGTTGCCCTGGCTTGTTCTACTTTCTGTGATCTTCTGGATCATGTCCATCCAGGTAGCTAATGAGCTAATTGAGTATGAGCTAATTGATCTACACATACACCTTCTCTTGTGAAATAAGAATTGATATACATGGGATGCTGCCTGTGAATTATGAATGGTGGAATTCAATTATAAGAGGAACTTGTTGAAGAGGTGGTTTACACAACCTCCTCTGGAGCTTAGCATCATCTCAGTTTTGGGGCTAAATATATCATGGATGTTTAATGCCTCTCATTTTATCATCCATGATTTCCTTTTTGAGCATTATGATGAATCAATATCTATCTATTTGTCAAGAAGGTGAGCCCGACAAGGCAAGTCTAAAGAAGAAAAACAGCCACAAAAGGGTTAAAGAGAGTGTCAAGTCCATAATTCTCTTGTGTGCTGATCATTCTTCTAAATGGGTGCATCATTTTATGAAGAGTTCATCCCCAAGTTTTCACATGCCCTGGAAGAGGTCGGATATCTTTCCAAAGGCTTTCAACTATATAAGGTATTCAAATGAAGGCTGTTTCTATCTCAAATTACCTTCTAGTCAAGCTCTTCTCAACTAATTGGCATGACCTTGGGTGTATCTGCTCTTCAATATCCTTGACATCCATCTGCTATGAAGATGAATTAGTTATTTAGGTAGCAATCAGCTTTCCTGGTTTAGCCAAAGTGCATCCATTCCTCTTCAAGCCTATTAAGCTGGGGAATGAACTTTCAAGCTAATGCACAATGCAATCACTAACACTCTGGAGATGCCAGACACCTAAATATTTTGTATTCACTAATGAAAAACTTCTTTCTAAAATAAAGGGGATAGAAAGGAGGGAGAAGGGATGGGGGGGAGTCAATAAAGACCTAGAGATTCAATTAAGAGTTTAGGTACCTGCCAGCTTTTATTAGCTCCAACTTTGACTTATAGGGCTGAGGTCAGCAAGTGGTCGGTGTGGAGGCATGTGGGAGGGTGAAGGAATTGCATCAGGGTCTTGGATATAGGGAGCACCAAGTCTCCTAAATGCTAGCAGGACACAATTGACTCTAATAACAGGAAAAATCATCAGGGAAAGGATACATTTCTCTGCAACCCTCTAGCCAGCATGAGGGAATCTCCCACTGCTACCTGGTATGTTGGACTTACCATTAAAATCCTTACAGCTGACTCCTTCGTTCTCCCATCTGCACAAATACCCAATCCTTTAAAGAAAGAAAACATCTATTGTTCATGCCTGATTTAAAATATGACATAATCTGAAGTGTTTGGAATTTGTATTTAGTAACAAAGTAAGGAATACCTTCAAACTGTTTTTTTGAATGTGCTCTTCATTCACTAGAAATGGAAAAATACATATTATTTTAAGAAAATACTAGGCACTGTAATTTGCCCACATGCATTGACGTACATTATTTCAGAATGTCTACAGAGCAACATTCTTGGGCAAATATCATAGTAGATGTTTTAGAGCTAAAGAAATGGAGGCTCAGTTGGATGGCTACCTGGATGGACGTGATCCAGCTATTGTCAGTTCACATCCAGGTGTTCTGATTGTATAGTGTATATACTTCTATCACTATATACCATGCATGAAACAAATATTTATTGAGCACCTATTATACGGCAGTCAGTGTTCTTGATAAAGAGGATATGACAATACCTAGGAATAAATCTAACCAAAGAGGCAAAGGATCTGTACTCAGAAAACTATAAAATACTCATGAAAGAAATTGAGGAAGACACAAAGAAATGGAAAAACGTTCCATGCTCATGGATTGGAAGAACAAATATTGTGAAGATGTCAATCCTACCTAGAGCAATCTACACATTCAATGCAATCCCCATCAAAATACCATCCACTTTCTTCAAAGAAATGGAACAAATAATCCTAAAATTTGTATGGAACCAGAAAAGACCCCGCATAGCCAGAGGAATGTTGAAGAAGAAAAGCAAAGCTGGCGGCATCACAATTCCGGACTTCCAGCTCTACTACAAAGCTGTCATCATCAAGACAGTATGGTACTGGCACAAAAACAGGCACATAGATCAATGGAACAGAATAGAGAGCCCAGAAATGGACCCTCAACTCTATGGTCAACTAATCTTCGACAAAGCAGGAAAGAATGTCCAATGGAAAAAAGACAGTCTCTTCAACAAATGGTGTTGGGAAAATTGGACAGCCACATGCAGAAGAATGAAACTGGACCATTTCCTTACACCACACACAAAAATAGACTCCAAATGGTTGAAAGACCTCAATGTGAGACAGGAGTCCATCAAAATCCTAGAGGAGAACACAGGCAGCAACCTCTTCGACCTCAGCCGCAGCAACTTCTTCCTAGAAACATCGCCAAAGGCAAGGGAAGCAATGGCAAAAATGAACTATTGGGACTTCATCAAGATAAAAAGCTTTTGCAAAGCAAAGGAAACAGTCAACAAAACCAAAAGACAACTGACAGAATGGGAGAAGATATTTGCAAATGACATATCAGATAAAGGGCTAGTATCCAAAATCTATAAAGAACTCATCAAACTCAACACCAAAAGAACAAAGAATCCAATCAAGAAATGGGCAGAAGACATGAACAGACATTTCTCCAAAGAAGACATCCAAATGGCCAACAGACACATGAAAAAGTGTTCAATATCGCTCGGCATCAGGGAAATCCAAATCAAAACCTCAATGAGATACCACCTCACACCAGTCAGAATGGCTAAAATTAACAAGTCAGGAAATGACAGATGTTGGCGGGGATGCGGAGAAAGGGGAACCCTCCTACACTGTTGGTGGGAATGCAAGCTGGTGCAGCCACTCTGGAAAACAGTATGGAGGTTCCTCAAAAAGTTGAAAATAGAGCTACCATATGATCCAGCAATTGCACTACTGGGTATTTACCCCAAAGATACAAAAGTAGGGACCCGAAAGGCTACGTGCACCCCGATGTTTATAGCAGCAATGTCCACAATAGCCAAACTGTGGAAAGAGCCAAGATGTCCATCAACAGATGAATGGATAAAGAAGAAGTGGTATATATATACAATGGAATATTATGCAGCCATCAAAAGGAATAAGATCTTGCCATTTGCAACGACGTGGATGGAACTGGAGGGTATTATGCTGAGCGAAATAAGTCAAACAGAGAAAGACATGTATCATATGACCTCACTGATATGAGGAATTCTTAATCTCAGGAAACAAACTGAGGGTTGCTGGAGTGAGGGGTGGGGTGACTGGGTGATGGACACTGGGGAGGGTATGTGCTCTGGTAAGCGCTGTGAATTGTGCAAGACTGTTGAATCTCAGATCTGTACCTCTGAAACAAATAATGCAATATATGTTAAGAAAGAAAAAAAGAAGAAGAAGAATGTAGCAGGAGGGGAAGAATGAAGGGGGGGAAATCGGAGGGGGAGAAGAACCATGAGAGACGATGGACTCTGAAAAACAAACTGAGGGTTCTAGAGGGGAGGGGGTTGGGAGGATGGGTTAGCCTGGTGATGGGTATTGAGGAGGGCACGTTCTGCATGGAGCACTGGGTGTTATGCACAAACAATGAATCATGGAACACTATATCTAAAACTAATGATGTAATGTATGGGGATTAACATAACAATAAAAAAAATTAAAAAAAAAAAAAAAAGAGGATATGACAGCGGATAAAACAGACAAACATTCTACAAAGTTTCTCATGTGCTATTTATTTTTCTTCGTATCACCTGAGAACAATGGGCACTTTTTGGTTGGCTTGCTTGCTTGCTTCCTATGTCAAGATTTCTTGATAACTCAATCACATTATGCTTAAGTAAGTCAGGTTGTTTTGGTTTCATCCAGTTATTTATTTTTCAATGCCTATTAGGTGTTAGTGACTAGACCAGGCACTGCTGATGCATAAATAAAACAATGATGCCTTATAGAGATTTTAAGGAAACAATAGGTATTCTGATTTAACCTGGTGGATTCAGCAAGTGTTTACCACACCTTCTTTTTAAACATCACTATTTTGAAACAAAGGGGCTTTAAAAAGTATAAGGTCACAAGGACAAAGTAAGATAGAAAACAATGGAAGACAGACAATGGAATTACTTGTATGCAGGCAGCAAATAGCTGGATGAAAGAAAATGGACGAACTTTACAGAGGGAAGCTGAAAGCCTAGCGCCTCGGTGGTTGGGTGATGGCAGTGAGCAGGGCACTCTGTGTTTCAGAACCCTGGAAAGGTGTGAGTTGAAGGATTAAGCAGATTAGAGGACAGGGTGCCTGACAGGACAGTGACAGCAGAGTTGGTTGAAAATCTGCATAAGATGAATTTTACTCTTAGATCCCATCTTCCACCCCACACTACAGATGACGCCATCTTCCTATACTCTGTAGAACACTGGTATGTTACTCTCTGGAAGAGTTGAATTAGAGAGATTTTTGTTTGAGGGACACTGAATGTAGCTACAAGTGAAAGGTAGTATTGAAATCATGTGAATTAATTAACAGTCTCCCTGAGATCCCCTTTTTGCACAGCCCACTCCCTTCTTAGATTGTAGTGGGCAGCTTCTGACATGGCACTCAATGTCTCCCCACACCCCACCTTCATTGTCTCACTCCCTCCCTAGTGTGTGGGCTGGGCCAGGGGACTTGCTTCTAATAGAATATGGCAAAGTGATAGGATGTCATTTCCATGATTAAGTGACAAAAACTGACCTCTGTCTTGCTAGCTTTCTTGCTGGCACTTTCTTGACTTCTTGCTTATTCAGTCAGATGAAGCAAGTTCTATGAGGAGGTCCACTTAGAAAAAAGCTAAGGGAGGCATCCATGCAACAGCCCATGAGGAACTGAATTCTGCTAACAACTGTGTGAGTGAGCTAGAAACAGAGGCTTCCCAGGAGCGAGATGTTGATGGCAAGCTTGGTAGGTTGACCAGATGACCTGGTTTTCTCAGGACTGAGGAATTTATTTGGATGCAAGATTTTGAGGGCTAAGACTACAAGAGTCCTGGAAAAATTGGGATGCTTGTCCACTCTACTTATGAGACATCCAGAGCCAAAGTCCTAGCTAAGCTGCACCCAGATTTCTGACCACAGAAACCGTGAGATAATGTTATTTTAAGCCACAAATTTTGGGGCTGATTTGTTATGCTGCAAGGTAACTAAAATAGACTTCTAGAATACCAACAGCCAGTTACACCAGCAAGGCAAGATATCTGACAACTTATCTCTGGTAAAATGATGACCATTAAAAAAAAAAAAAAAGATTTATCATTACTTACAGTCCGTGGATTTCCTAAGAAAATTCTAAGATCCCTACCCAAGCATTCCATGATGAAGTCTACCTCTTGTCAAGACCTGCCTGTGCATATAGAGCTTCCTAAAGATATTTTAACATTTCACTTTTAAGAGAATTGACACCCAAGATTAAAATGAAATTTTAAAGAGAGCTTCTAATACAAAGGTCAGAAAGCAAAAGAAATGTACGGAAAAAATGAAATTGGATGAAAGAGTATAGAAAGCAAAAGAAAACTCCACTAGAATCACTAATGCACTCATGAATACACTCAAAAATGTAAAAGAAGAGAGTGCACTCATAAAATCAGAACAAATGCTATAAAAAGGAGCATTAATAGAATAAATAATCTTAAAAATGGAGAATATGAAAGATATTAAATCTTCACAGAGAATTACAAGATAAAGGCAGCTTTCTCAGAACACTGAATAAGAAGGCAGAGTTGAGTTATAAAAGAGGAAAAAAGAATTAAATTAAAGCATCAATCTAAGATTAATAGGAATTGCAGAAAACCAGAGAATTAAGGAAGCAAAAGAAAATTATCCAATAATTTTTAAAAATCCAACTTGGAAGGGGCCACCAAGTACCCAGAACAATAAATTAAAAAAAAAAAAAAAACCCACATCATGAAAAAAAACCTATAAAATAAAAACCTATATCACAAAATATTAGGACACTAGGTATAAAGATAATAACCTTCAAAAAATTGGCGAGATCTACAACAGATCAAGAATCAGAATAGCGTTTGATTTATCAACAGCATCACTAGATTCTAGAACACAGTAGAGCAATGCTTTAGTCACACCCAGGGAAATTACTGTCAACTAGTATTTGTCTCCAGAAAATACTAGGCAGCACTTGTTGGGCAGGAAATGCAGGTGGTAAAATACAGACCACTGATGAAGGCAGTTTGAGTGTAAAATGTAGGGGACACCTGTGTAGAGTTTAGAAAGAGGTATGTGTTTGTGGGAGGTTAGTTGTGCTCATTAATATTTTGAGAACCCCTCTCATACTAGGCTCGCAATTAGATTGCCCTTTCTGACCCCCTCTGAATTTAGGCATGGCCATGTGGCTTCTTTGGCCATAAAATCAAAAAGGAAGTGACGGGTTACTCCTAGGTAGAATCATTTAGAATTGGTGGACAAATCCCCATACTCTTTGCCTGCAACATTAAACCCTTAATCCTTGAGTTAAAATGGGGTTGCCTCTGTCATCCTCAGTCTCTGAAGGACTAGGATGAATAGAGCTTTGGGGCCTTTAACAATGGACATGTAGAGTGGGGTGGAAGTAGATCTTCTGTAAGACATTAGGTTTTTGAAGTGTTTTTTTTTTTTTCCTTTTTTTTTTTTAGAGAATGAGGGACGGTGGGGAGGAGCAGAGGGAGAGATAGAGAGAATCCCAAGCAGGCCCCACACCCAGCATGGAGCCCGATGCAGGGCTCAGTCTTAAGACCCTGAGATGATGACCTGAACTGGAGTTGAATGTTAACAGGATGAGCCACCCAGGCATCTCTTTGAGCTATTTTCAAAGCATAATTTAGCTATCCTGATGAATGTGGTGTGTTGTCTGTGTGTTTGTGTTTAATATGGAAGATATTTTTATATGTTTATATGATATAAAAAAAGCAACTTAAGAGGCAGAACCTCCCAGGCAGGAAAAAACAAAAACTAAAAAATAATAGAGATAGAGAAGAAAGAGTGGCTGAAGAAGCACGGACTAATAAAAGAATTAACCTTCAACGGGAGGAAAAACACCCCATCCTTTGCAATAGAAGAGAATGAGATAAATGGAATACACAAATGCACATATAATCAATACGAGGCCAGGAATTTTTCCATATAGCCTTTCTTTTCTTTTCTGATAAGTGGGAAGTGAGATTATTCATCGTAACTTGTTGAAATTATTGGTGAAAAGGGAGGGAATGGTGAAATGATAATGTATCAGTTAGGTTCAGCCAGGAAAACAAAAGTTGTTTTATTCATGAGAATTTTATTTCAGGGAATTAGTAGTTTGCACAGATATTGGAAATGCTGAGAGGATGAAGGTCAGGTAAGGAACACAAAATTCCATTACAGATTTTCTGTTACTAAGTAAATTTCTAAGAGCTATCATGGAAACTGCTAGAATTCTCAGACACATTTAGAAAGATATGACCAAATTTCTTGGTCTGCATGAGTAAAGTGAGTGGTTCTGAATTTGCTACAAACCCTGTCTAATTGCGCACCTAACTGCATCTGCCTCCAGGAAATAAAGCTTTCTCTTTCCCCACCACTCCCCCCATGGGAGGGCTTCTCACTGGCAGATACTGAGTGGTCAAAACTACAGAGGGGAAGGGGTTCTGGGAAATGCAGTTTCCTGTTGCAATTCAGTGGACCTCTATAAAGGGGGCAGTGATCCTGTGTAAATCTTGTTTTAGCAGAACTTCCTCCATTCCTGCCTGGCCCCAAAACTCCATCTCCCAGCTCCCTTGCTGTTAGGGACTAGGCATTTGTTTAGGTTTTTAAGTCAGATGTACTATGAAAGACTGATTTGGAATAGAGTTGCACGGAGAAAGGCAGGACACAGGGCGTCCAGTTTTCCACACAGATAATAGCAGAAGCAGCAAAGTTCTGAGCGCAGCTGAGGTTATATATTTCTGATTTGAAAGCTCCATGACCTTGGAGGAGGTAGGAGCTTCTTTGATGGGCTAGGTCCATGATATGGCTCTGGGAGTTATTCCTGGACCCGTAGCCCAGAATCTGTTCTTCAGCCCTCGCAGACAATTCCATGAACTATTTCCAGACTTGGCAACACCTTATTTACTTAGGCAGTGTTTTCTGTTGTCTTCAATGAAGAACACTGGCCAATTCTGTGTGATTAGAGATTTTGATGAAGGCTTGGACAAATTGCTTCTGGGATGGAAGAAGGAGAGGATTAGGAAGATCTAGAGAGATAGCTGGTATATCAGCTAATGTTGTGTTGAGTTGTTCTGTTGACAATGACCCCAGTATATGTAATTTTTCTCTAGCAGATCAGGTTGTAAAGTGGAGAAGGTGAATATTTGGATTAACCCAGAATTTTCCTGATTTTACTTTTGAAAGAATTGAAGAAATGAGTAGCTCATTCGTAGTCCTGAGCAAATAAGTCGTAGAGATGGGAATTGGACCATGTTCATTAAGGTCCACAGATAGTAATAGTCTCTGGAGATGACTTTTTCTCTCTTTCAAACTCTCTCCTTCACTTGAGAACCAAAAGCCACTCCACAGAATATAACTCTTTATCTCAATGATAAATTAACTCTCATAAACAAATGCAGTTCCCTACATGTATAAATATTAAGATATTTAATGTGGTGCAAGTTCATTTGTTCCTCAATTGTTTAATGTTTTGTAATCTATGTTGAAAGAGTTGTAGGAATCTATCAAAAATCTTTGATCATCCTACCCAGACAACATCAGCGAAAGTGTGTATCGTTGTTTAGAAAGTGGCTAACAGAAAATGCAATTGGACTGCTAAGTTAAGAAACCCAGGAGCTAATATCCACAAAGGAGGGCAAACAAACAAAAAATAAATTACCATATCAGGTGATATTCCCTTATTGTATTTGAACTTGAATGTATTCAGGAAGAGGTTTAAAAAGAGGAAATGTGGAAATTAAAGATTCCCTAAAATATTATTTTGCACATTCATTCCCATGTCCCCATTCCTAATTCCTCTGGAACTCCAATATTTACGTATTCATAAGTACTCTTTGTCAAACTTCTCTAGGTGATGAGCAAATAGTGGTAAACAAAACAGAAAAAGCCCTTGCCCCAATGAAACTGGCACTTTTGTGGGAGAAACTGACATTAAACAAATGAACAAATGCATAAAGCATCACAAATTTCCATAAGAGTGCTGAAGGAAAATAAAAATTAGTATAAGAGAGCACATTACAGGCATTATGCTTCAGAGTTGGGAGTTAAGAAAAGTCTTTCTGAGAAATTTATAGATGTGCTAAAAACTGAATAATGTGTAGGAATCATCCATTTAAAGAATGAGTGTCACTTCATTCTAGGTAGAAGAAGCTATATGTGAAAAGTCCTGAAGCAAGAAACAATAATATTTCAGTTCCTATAAAAAGGCAATAATTTGGGAAAAAAACAAACTGTGATACATGTAATCAGTTTTGATATGATTAGAAGCCACATTCTTATAATCGCACACACAGTACACACACAGACATACACAAAGGGACACGTGCAGCATAAACATATGTGAGTGAATACATGCACACACACATCCCACACATACACACACATCCGCATGCACACACACACACACACACACACACACTCTTGTGCTTGCCTTGTTATGACTTCTAAAAGCTCTCTTTTGCTGGTTCATTTGGATAAGCCAGATTTCTAAATCTATATTTCAGACCCAAGTATAGATACTTTAAAAAAAATTAACCAATTAAAGATAGTCTATGCTGAGCTCTGGATCCAAGTAAACTGGGTTTGCTGACAATTCATTTTGAATGTGCTATTTTCTTTGGTGGCCACCTGGTGGTTAAGCCTTCATGTTTCTGTTGCCTTGGTGTGAATGGTCTGTATGCTTGTATCACTTCATTTCAAATCTTCCTGGCCTTGGATTAACCTTCTTTCTTGGGCCCCAGGTTTTCTAAATGGGCAGTGTTGCCTCAAATGACTAAAAGGGATTTGAAAGCTTTGTAAGCCCTGCTTAAGAAAGTACATTCTGAATACACTTCAAATCTGCAGCCATGAATTTATTTGTCAGAGAAAGTACGTTGGGCTTTCAGTGCACAAACAGGAGAAATAAAACACCCAGATTTGACACGAAAGAAAAGGTGAAACCTGGAGGATCCATTATCAGATTACTGGTACCTCTTTAAACAAACAAGGAGGTCTGTGGCATCTGCTGGTGAAGTATAATTGATGACAAAGGAAAATAAAAACCCCATCAAGCGTTATTTCCAGAGCAGGGCTGGTGTGAGAGAAGTTGGCATATTCGAGAAAAGAGCAAAAAATAAATGGCTCAACTTAGAGAACTGGGTAGAGGTGAGCTGTCCATTTTATTTATGTCTTTGAAGAATGGTGGTAGAAATGCTAATTTTGCCATTTTTAGATTTACTTAAAGCTGAAATCAATGGAGCAAAAGCAAAAACCCACAAGGCCAGCCCAGCCTTATGGTTTGGATAATGCCCATTTTGTGCTTCATTAACTGTGTGTCTCATTCATCATCTGTCCCCGTCCCCTGAGAGTTTCCCAGGAGCGGGGCTGGAGGCTTCCCGTGATGTGTGCTGAGGAATTGGAACATGCTGTTCTGGGAGTTCAGGCGAGTGCAGGAGTTTTCAACCCTATAAAATGCAACACCGTCTTTCTCATCATGGATAGGAAGACCCTTTAGGATCATGAAACTGCATCAATCCATATGCACGTAGGCATGCTTTATCAGGGTTTTCCAGCATAGATGGAGAGGAAGGACCTTGCAGAAAGAGGCCATGGTCAGGAAAAATCATTAATACCTGAAAGCCTTGGAAATAATATGAAACAAATAAAAGGAAATTCATATATAATAATGTACTAACTGCAATGTAAAGTCATAAAATGAAAATATAACAAAGCAAAAAGCATTATAATATGTAAGTGCTTAGGTATAATGCCATTAGTGTCCTGAAATGAGATGCTTGCTTCTGTACATTGAGCAGCGTACAAGCAATAGCTCCAAGTGCAAACAAATACAGGTGTGTTGTAGGTGATTCGGTTCCCTAAACAGCATTTCTGTCAGCAATATAAAGTTCCAAAATGGGGAATAATTCCTTTTGAAACTTTAGAACAAAACTAATGGCCGTATTTCTTTGATTTACATAATAGTTGCATTCCAGAGAAATTCAATATATATTAAAACTGTGCACAGACTACTTTTTTGTTTTTATATAGAACTGAATTAGAGTCCAATTTCAGATAATTATGAGTAGTTTTGTGTCCTTCATGCCATAATTATAAACCTCTGTGATGGCAACATGAATATGTAGGCGCTATCGTATTTCCATTTTTGGCCAGGACTTGTGCCTTGATCTCAGTACTCCTATATCCAAATTCCTATTCAGTTATGTTTACTTGAAGATCTAAAAGGCATTGCAGACTTAGCATGTAAAGTTCCTCTTCCTCCCTTACTTTTCTTTATCTCAGTAGATGTCACCTCTATAGTTCTGGGTATTTAGGCTAGAACTTTGGATCCCTTTATTCCATTTGTTCTTTATGCCCTTCATCCAATCCACCCAAAAATCCTGTAGGCTCTACTTTCAGAACCACCCATAATCCAACAATTTCTCTATCACAGTTACCACCCTGGTCCAAGATGCCAACAGAGTTCATACCATTATTTCAACACTCCTAAATTATCCCCCTTTTTTTACCCCTGTCCCTGGAGAGTAGCACAACAGAGCATCCAGCGATCAGTCCTTCAAACTGGAGGCTGAGCTCATCTTTGTGTATTCAGAGCTCCTCAACATCCTCATTGGCTCTCATCTCACTCAGAGTCCAAGTCTAAGCTCTTACCATCCAAAATTTTTCCTGCCTCCTTCTGCACCTAACCTTCCAATCTTTATTCTTGCAATGCTCTACGCACCTCAGCCTCCTGGCTCCTCCTCAGACACAAGTACGCCCTCACCACTGGGCTCTGCACCTGCTCTCCACTCTGCCTGGATCGTTCTTTTGCCAGGAATCTATCTAGGGCCACACTTCCTCTCCCCTGTCAGCTTTCTGCTTTCCACTGATAACTTCTCATTGTGTCCTGCAAGGCTGAGGAGGAAGGACAAGTCAGGCACTAGAAGTAAATGACGGAGAAACAATGAGGAGCACAATTTGGCTGTGGCTCAGGGAATAGATAAATAATTTGGGAGCTGTTACTGTGAGAGAGATTTTGGCTAAGGAGGAGTTTTAGACTTTCAACCTGTAGTTATGAAATTTGCAGAAGCTTTTTGAGCAGGGAGTGAAATAATTCAAACCAGTTCATCTGGATAAATAGAGTGGGATAGATCACTGGGAAGAGAGATAGATGTTGAATAGCTAAGCCACAGTGCTATTGCAGTTGTACAAGCACCAAATAATAAGGCACTAATATAGAGAATTTATCATTGAATTGGAGATGTTATCCACAGAAAGATTAACCATAAAATATGTCAACTGGATTGATTTGGGAGGTAAGTGGCATTTGCTCAGATAACACCTTCTCAGTGAGGCTTTCTCCAAACACTACATTTATTCATTCAGCATATATTATGTTACATTGTTATATTATGCTATGTTATATTACATTGTATATTAACAATTCCCTCACATCCTATCCCCTTTCTCAGCTTTATTTTACTCCATTGCATTTGCTACAAACTGCATACTTATACCAAGGGTCAATAAACCGTTCTTTGAAGGGCTAGATAGTAAATATTTGAGGCATGCAGGCCAGATTGTCTCTGTTGCAACCATTCAGCTCAGCCATTGTAGTATGAAGTAGCCATGAACAATATTTAAACAAATGGGTGTGGCTGTGCATCAATAAAACTTTATTTTCAAAAACAGGTAATAGGCCACATTTGTTGAAGGTGGCCAACCCCTGCTCTGTATAATACTTTGCTCTTTTCTTTCCTTGTTTTTATTTCATCTGTAGTTCCTTCTAAGTTGTAAGGACCATGACAACAGACATTTTTTTTTTTTTTTTTTTAAAGATTTTATTTATTTATTTGAGAGAGAGAATGAGAGAGCGAGAGAGAGCACATGAGAGGGGGGAGGGTCAGAGGGAGAAGCAGACTCCCTGCTGAGCAGGGAGCCCGATGCGGGACTCGATCCGGAGACTCCAGGATCATGACCTGAGCCGAAGGCAGTCGCTTAACCAACTGAGCCACCCAGGCGCCCGACAACAGACATTTTTGTTTGTTTTGTTCATTACTACACCACTAGCCTTTAACTAGTATGGGCA
This sequence comes from Phoca vitulina, assembly GCF_004348235.1. NCBI lineage: Eukaryota > Metazoa > Chordata > Mammalia > Carnivora > Phocidae > Phoca > Phoca vitulina. The sequence continues at coordinate 3,359,968 of NW_022589737.1, forward strand.
CATAGTGAGCATAAGGAGTACTATTTGCAAGATTCCAATCATGTGATATTAGATGAGACTTAAAAATGAAATGTTCCCCACCCCTTTACTATCCATAACTTAATAGTTCTAAAATATATATGCAAATCCCTCACTTAAAAAATAATAATTGGCTCCCCATTGCTGACGGATTAAATTTAAATGTCTTGGCATGGCACATGGTTGTTTTGAGGAAGATACCCATGAGCTGGTTATAGAGTAACCTAGAGAAGGATCTCATCTTCATGTTTTTTTAGGATTAGAAATACAAATTAGGAGTATACCAAAATATGACTGAGTCAAGTTATCTACACTCAAAAGAAACCAATGAACGGACTAGAATGCTAACATCAATTTACATGAGAAATACATCAGATGGATTGTTTTTTTGCACAGATGCATCCCAGACTCTAAAGACAGACCCTGTTTTTCTGCTCAGTGTATTGCCTCCCTATAATCAAATCTATATGAAAGGAAAATTCATAATCAGAAAGTTTCACAGTGAACTCAGAGTCAACAACAAAGAAATGTAGTTTGTTGCAAAATTAATTACATCATTATTATAGGCGTGAAAGGAAGCTGAGTTCCTTGGGATCTAGGTCCTCTAAGCCTGTCTTATATAAAGAGCTCTACTTTCTTCTGTGTTGTAGTTGGGATTTATCATAAAATTTTACTGGAAAAAAGGATTTTTCTACGAAAATGCAACTCACTGACTTTCTTAGTTTGATGATAGTGCCAACAGTCTCATCATATTCTGATATTCTGATGAATGTTTTGGATTCATCATACTCTCCCCACTGGATTATGTTGAATATAGAATGCAGCTGTTTGCTTCTGATTCTTCTCTCTGTGTAATTCTGTTGTTGAAACAATATTGGGATTGACTTGAAAAAATAAAAGTCAGTATCTTTTATCAGGTTACAGTCAAGTCTTAACCTTGGAATGAATTAGTCTATTTAAAAAGCTTTTATATCTCAACTATGACCCATTTATTTCATATTTTAACATTCAGAGATTAATGTTATCTGCCAATTTCCAAATCTTCATTGTTCTCCCAGTTATTGTCCACAAGACTTTCATCTCACCTCCAGCCTATCTCTTAATATAACTTACACTTGAGCTGCACTGAAATCCTCATTCTTGCTCAATACAAAGACTTTACATAGTGGTATCTTTGCATTTTGTTTTTCCTTTCTTGGTATGCATAATGCCCCTCACATCTTTTTAATACTCTATCTAGAATTTGAATTCTAAAGTCTGGCTGACTGAATGTGAAGCCCAGCTTGGCTACTTTCCAGCTGAATGATTGTAGGTAATTTACTTAACCTGTCTGTGCCTCAGTTTTTCATCTATAAAATGAGGACAGTAATAAAACCAATAATGAAGATTGAATGAGATAATCCATTTCTTGGCATATATTAAGTGCTTAATAAAATATGTGTCTTGGTATTGTTACTTGTGCTTCAAGTTCCCCCATCAAATGTCACCCTCCGTGTGAAGCTTTTTCCAGGCACAGATATTATCATGAATTAACAATTATATTACTATTGTGATGTAGAGGCAAATAAGAAGATAATGGGAAAGCTCCAGGCTACCATTGAGAAGCACTGATGTAGAATTGAAGGAAAACAAGGTTAATTTGGGATGAATCATGCTCTTCTGAGACTTTTCTAAGTAATACACTACTGGGTTTCTTTCATGCCTGTAAACAGCCTTTGCCATGGTGAAATCTAAAGGCCATTGTAAAAATGTTATTTTATTCAAGCTTTATTTGAATAAGTTGGTTAAAGAAGGATGCTGTTCTCTGAGGAAAAACGCATGTGTTAGATCCATGGAAGAAAAAGAATATCGCATGACACAGGAATTCATACAAAATGAACTACAGGCACAACTTTCAGGATTTGAGAAAATAAATAATTATAAGAAGGAAAACTTATTCAGCTAGACGTTATATAGTCTAGCTGAAGCTGACTCTCCACTGTGTCAGGAATTCTGAAGATCAGGCATCAGTTAAGACTTTCATCTATACTCTGTTGTGCCTGCCAGGGTTTACATCTGGGGAAAAATAAGCTGTTGAGGGGCTAAGAGAGAGTAATCTGACTTAGTTCATGTTATTGCAAGTGTCACTAATCCTCTGATCCTTTTCCAGTCTGGAGTCTGTCAGAGTTTCCAAAGATAATAAAGTATATATTAACTAAATATTCCCAGACAGCATATGCAAATTTTAATTTTATAGGAAGCCTAAGGTAAATTGAAAAAAAATATGTTATGAAGGGGTAATAGCTCTCTGAGCTACCTGTCATAAAATAGCAAAGAGGTTGTGGTATATATATATATATATATATATATATATATATATATATATATACAATGGAATATTACTTAGCCATCAGAAAGGATGAATACTTACCATTTACATTGATGTGGATGGGTATTATGCTGAGTGAAATAAGTCATTCAGAAAAAGACAATTATCATATGGTTTCACCCATATGTGGAATGTAAGAAACAGTACAGAGGATCATAGGGGAAGGGAGGGAAAACTGAATGGGAAGTCATCAGAGAGGGAGAAAAACCATGGGAGACTCTTAACTATAGGAAACAAACTGAGGGTTGCTGGAGGGGAAGTGGGTGGGGGATGGGGTAACAGGATAATGGGCATTAAGGAGGGCACATGATGTGATGAGCACTGGGTGTTATATGCAACTGATGAATTATTGAACACTACCTCTGAAAGTAATGATGTACTATATGTTGGCTAATTGAATTAAAAAAAAAGAAATCGGTGATTCAGTGATGCAGTGTAGACTATACACTGAGACATCATCTCTTTGCACTTCTACAACGAAGAAAACAGAGATTTTCAAGAAAATAGGACATTTATTTTTACAAACAAAGCACACAAGTTGGCATGTATACTTCACATGTACCTTCTAATTCCCAAACTGTATCTTTGCTCATATTTCCCTGCACCTGACATTTCTTCTCTTTTCCCTTTGTCAGCCTCAGATAAAATCTAAATGCCTCTATGAAGATTTCCTGTTTACATAAATCTCGAATGGTACTCTAATCTTTGGACTTTTATAATGCTAGTAGGCTATAACCTTTAAAGTGGCAAAAAAAAAAAAAAAATTACTAACCCTTGAGAAATTATTCTCATTTTCACTTGAATTTTTAAAAAGAAATTCTTAGAATTAACACTTCATCCTCTATACTTCTACAGTTTTCTTGTTTGAATTTGTATTAACATTTTATGATTATTAAAATAATACAGATTTTTCATTGAATATTTGGAAAATAAAAAAACTATGAAGATTATAATTTTTAAAGTATTTTTCATAACCTCTTAATACAAATGGAGATAGATGCCTTCAATCTACAAAAACATAAATAAGTTGAAAATGAAAGGATGGAAAAAGATACTTCATACAAACAGTAACTCAAAGAATGCAGGCATGGCTATTCTAGAATCAGACAACACAGACTTTAAATAAAAAGTTATCTCAAGAGACAAAAAAGAATGAAATATATTGATTAAAAGGTCACTTCATTAAGAGAATATAACTATTATAAACATATATGCACCAAACAACAGAGCCAGAGATGTATGAGGCAAACATTGATAGAATTAAAGGAAGAAATATGATAGAAATAGGAAATATGGATAGATTTATAAAAAGTAAGGAGATTAAAGCATTAATAAAAATCTTCCCAACAATAGAAGCCCAGGACCAGATGACTTCACTGTTGAAATGTACCAATCACTTGAAGTAGACTTGATGCCCTAATCCTTCTCAAACTCTTCAAAAAAAAAAAAAAAAGAAGAAGAGGAGAAAACACGTATTCACTCATTCTATGAAGTTAGCATTATCCTGATATGAAAGCCAGATAAAGACATCACCAATAAAGACAATTACAGACAATGCCCCTTGTGAATATAGATGCAAAAATCAACAAAATACTAGCAAATAAATATAATAGCATGTTAACAATATTACACACCATGACCAAGTAGGATTTATCCCAGGAATGCAAGGGTAACTCAGCATTAAAAAAAAAAAAAAAAAAAGAAGCACTCCATGTAATATACTACCTAAATAGAATGAAGGAAAAAATTCCATGATCATCTCAATTAACAAAATCTACTTGAAAATATCTAACACTGTTTCATGATAAAAACACTCAGAGAAGTAGGAATTAAAAGGGAACTTCTCCAACATGAGAAACTCCTTGCTAACATTATATTCAATGGTGAAAGACTGAAAGATTTTTTTCTTAAGATCAGAACAACCAAAGAAGCCAACTTTAGTTAGCGCTTTTCAACACTGTACTAAAAGTTCTAGCCAGAGCAATTAGGCAAGAAAAAGAATAAAAGTCATTCAGGGAACCTGGGTGGCTCAGTCAGTTAAGCATCTACCTTGCACTCAGGTCATGATCCCAGGGTTCTGGGATCGAGTCTCGCATTGGGCTCCCTGCTCGGTGGGAAGCCTGCTTCGCCTTCTCCCACTCCCCCCTGCTTGTGTTCCCTCTCTCTGTGTGTCTCTCTCTGTCAAATAAATAAAATCTTTAAAAAAAAAGAATACAAGTCATTCAAATTAGGAAGAAGTAAAACTATTTGTATTTGCAGATGACATAATTTTTTTATATAGAAAATCCCTTAAAATCCACAAGAAACTGCCAGAGCTAATCAAAATTCTAGGCTACAATATCAACACACAAATATTAGTTTTGTTTCTACATACAACTGATGAACAACCCAATAAGGAAATTAAGAAAACAGTTTCATTTGCAATAGCATCAAAAAGTATAAAATACCCAGAATTAGATTTATTCAAAGAAGTGAAAGATTTATACAGTGAAAACTACAAACATTGTTGAAATCAAAGAAAACACAAATACTTGGGAAAAAATCCCATATTCGTGGAATGGAAAGATTTAAATCTTATGATGCCAATACTACCCAACATGATATGCAGAGTCAATGTAAGTTTCAACAGCCTTTTTTTTTAATAGAAATAGAAACACTGATTCTCAAATTCCTGTGTAATTGGAAGAGACCCTGAATAGCCAAACAATCTTTTAGAAATGAACAACATTTAGAATTTACATTTCCAATTTTCAAAATGTACTACAAAGATTCAGTAGTCAAAACAGTGTGGCATTGGCATAAGGCTAGACATATCAACCAGTGGTATAGAATTGAGAGTCCAGAGTTAAACTCATATATCAGTGACCAATTGATGCTCAATAAGGGGACTGACACTATTTTAAAAGGAAAGAATAGGGCCTTCATCAAATGGTGCTGAGACAATTGGGTGGTTCTACATGCTGCAGAATGAACATACACACACAAAATATACAAACTTACATGTACATATATGCATATATGTATATACACATATAATTATATATGCATACCCATACATGTATATACCTATATATAAAGTGTGTGTGTTTATATAACACATACAAAAATAACTTAAAACAGATCAATAATTTACATTTAAGAGCCAATACCATAAAACTCTTAGAAGAAAAATAGGGGCAAATCTTCATGACCTTGGATTTGGCTGTGGATTTTTTAGATATGACACCAAAAGCATTATTAATAAAAGAAACTATTATTTTAATTATTATTAAGAAAATTATTTGCAAACATATATCTGATAGGGTTTAATATCCAGACTATATAAAGAACTCCTATAACTCAAAAAAAAAAAAAAAAAACAAAGACCAATGTTTCAATTTAAAAAGTAGGCAAAAGACATAAATAGACATTTTTCCAAAGAAGACATGCACATAGACAATAAACACATGAAAGATTCCCAACATCACTAATCATTAAGGAAATGTAATTCAAAATTATAATAAGATACCACTTCACACCCATTATGATGATGTTATGGGTTGAATTGTGTCCTCTTAAAATTCATATTGAAGCCCTAAATCCTTGCACCTCAGAGTATGACTGCATTTGGAGATGGAACCTTTAAAAAGGTAATTAAATTAAAATGAGGTTATTAGGATAGCTCCTAATCCAATCTGACTGGTGTCCTTATAAAAAGAGGAAATACGAACACATAGAGAGTATCGAGAGATCAAAATAGCCAAAAGAGAACTAGTTAATCACTAAATTCACAATTAGTAAAAATTTATTGTTCACACACCAAAAGAAAGTTTGTAAACCAGGAGCACTCAAACCGGAACATGGAATGAGGCTTAAGGGTATATTGTTATAAAGCAGCTTATATAGCGAAAAAGCAGTGACTTTTTATTCTTCACAGTGATTGGTTATAATACTACAATTTTCATAGTTACCTCGCATCAACCTTGGGGAGCTGTTCAAGTTTTGCTTATCATTTCCAGAGGCACAAGCAAGAAATGATTCAGGTCAAGTTAGCCTTGTAAAATAAGCTAAATTAAGCTTTATTTGTATGAAGAAACTGGTTTTGTCTGCTTGGGGAATTTTGAAGGTTGGTCTCCAATTGATTTTAACAATTACCTCCCAATTACCAACCATTATAGCATTAGTCTCTGTTACCACCATTGATGTAGTCGGGCCAAAGAATTACACATCTGCTGTTTCTATTAGTTGAGTCATTATGCCAGAGGGCCATATAGTCACTGTTTTTATCATTCATGTGATTATTGTTGATTTCATCCAGTTGTCTGAGGCTGATGTATACCATTCAGCGTGTGAATGGCTGCCCAAAGGCATTTAAAACCATTGAGAGTATACAATGCATTAGAGGTCAATATAATGACTATAAGGAGAAAAATAGCCAAAGTGTTGAAAAATTCCCCAAATTTTTCTGGGGAGATTCCCAGGATCCAAGATTTAATCAACTAAATAAATCAAATGGATTATAATCAGATTCAGGTTTTACCATTATAAGTCAATTTACAGATTATTTTATTTATTTACATAGACTCAGCGTGATGTACAGGCATACCTTGGAGATATTGTGAGTTCAGTTCCAGACCCGCACAATAAAGCAAATACTACAATGAAGTGAGTCAAATGAATTTTTTGGCTTCCCAGTGCATATAAAATAGGTTATGTTTATAACTATGCTGTAGTCTATTAAATGTGCAATAGCAATTTGTCTAGAAAAACAATGTACATACCTTAAAAATACTTTACTGTTAAAAAATGTTAACCATCGTCTGAACTTTCAGTGAGTTGTAATCTTTTTGCTGGTGGAGAGTTTTGCCTCATGTCAATGGCTGCTGACTGATCAGGACGGTGTTACTGTGGCAATTTCTTAAAATAATGCAATAATGAAGTTTGTCACATTAATCGACTCTTCCTGTCATGAATGATCCCTCTGTTGCATGTGATGCTGTTTGATAGCATTTTACCCACTGTAGAACTTCTTTCAAAATTGAAGTCAGTCCTTATCAACTCAGTTCAGGTAGTATTCTAAATCCTTTGTTGTCATTTCAACAGTCTTCCAAGCATCTTCACTAAGAGATTCCATCTCAAGAAAACAATTTCTTTGTTCATCCACAGGAGCAACTTCTCATCTGTTAAAGTTCCTAGGAGATTGCAGTGATTCAGTCCCATCTGCAGGCTCCACTTCTAATTTTAATTCTCTTGCTGTTTCCACCACATCTGCAGGGACTTCCTCCAGTGAATTCTTGAGCCCCTCCAGGTCATCCATGAGGGTTGGAATCAACTTCTTCCAAACTCCTACTGATGTTGGTATTTTGACCTCTTCCCATGCATCCCAAATGCTCTTAATGGCATCTATAACAGTCAATCCTTTCCAGAAGGTTTTCAATTTATCTTGTCCAGATCCATCAGAGGAAGCACCATCTTTGGCAGCTGTAGGCTTATGAAATGTATCTCTTAAATAATAAGACTTGAAAGTTGAAATGACTCCTTGATCCAAGGGCTGTAAAATGAATGTTATATTGGTAGGCATGAAAACAACATGAATCTCGTTGTACATTGCCATCAGAGCTCTTGGATGATGTGTATTGTCAGTGAGCAGTAATATTTTGAAACGATTCTTTTTTTTTTCTAAGTAGTAAGGCTCAACAGTGGGCTTAAAATATTCAGTAAACCATTTTATAAACAGGTGTGCTGTCATCCAGGCCTTGTTCTTCCATTTATGGAGCACAGGCCGAGTAGATTTAGCATAACTCTTAAGCGCCCTATGATTTTTGGAGTGGTAAATGAGCTTTGGGTTCAACTTAAAGTCACAAGCTGCATTAGCACCTAACAAAATAGGCTGTTCTTTGAAGCTTTGAAGCCAGGCATTGACTTCTCTCTAGCTATGAAAGTCCTAGGTGGCATCTTCTTTCTATAGAGGACTGTTTTATACTACATTGGGAATCGTTGTTTGGTGTAGCTACCTTCATTAATTATCACAGCAAGATCTTCTGGATAATTTGCAAGAGATTCTACATCAGCACTTGCTGCTTCACTTTGCGCTTCTGTGTTATGGAGATGGCTTCTTTCCTTAAACCTCATGAACTAACCTCTGTTAGCTTCACACTTTCCTTCTGCAGCTTCCTCCCCGCCCCGCCCCACCCCAGCCTTCACAGAATTTAAGAGAGTTAGGGCCTGGCTCTGGATTAGGCTTTGGCTTAAGGGAATATTGTGGTTGGTTTGATCTTCTAATCAGACCACTAAAATTTTCTCCGTATCAGCAATAAGGCTGTTTCACTTTCTTATCATTCGTGTGTTCACTGGAGTAGCACTTTTAATTTCCTTCAAGAACTTTTCCTTTGCATTCACAATTTGGCTGTTTGGTGCAAGAGGCATAGCTTTTAGTTTTTCTAGGCTTTTGATGTGCCTTTCTCACTGAGCTTAATCATTTCTAGCTTTTGACTTGAAGTGAGAGATGTGTAGCTCTACCTTTCACTTGAACACTGAGAGGCCATTGTAGGGTTATTAATTGGCCTACTCTCAATATTGTTGTGTCTCAGGGAATAGGGGGGCTTGGGGAGAGGGAAAGAAATGGGGGAACTGCTGATCGGTGGAGCAGTCAGAACACATACAACATTTGTCAGAGAAGTTTGCTCACAGATTGCCATAACAAAAATAATAATAATGCACAGTTTGAAATATTGTGAGAATTACCAAAATGTGATACAGAAGCATGAAGTAAGCAAAAGCTGTTGGAAAAATGTCATCAATAGACTTGCTTGATGTAGGATTGCCACAAACCTTCAATTTCTAAAAAGGGCAATATTTATGAAGCACAGTAAAACAAAGCACAACAAAAAGAAGTATGCCTGTATTAGCAAACACATATCCTCATGATTACTTAGGAAAGAATGAACTTGAGGATGTTGTATTTCAGGGGCTGGTGTGGCAGGTGGGATTTCACCTAAACTGGGCCTCTATATGATGTGAGCAATCAGGTCATTTTATGAGAGGCATTTCTATGAAAACAAACAAATAAAATGAAAGGTTAATCGTTGGAACAAATTATGAATTCAGTTTCCTGAGTTTGGAGAGCAGCCAGTCGAGAAGATTTCTAAATGTCGGATCCTAAGCATCTTTAGATGCAATGAGGACAGGCAGTGGCCGTCACACAGATTTTCCTGGTTTGCGGCGTGAATGTCTGGTGATCTTTCTGTGTGGCCACATAGTGACAGGTGCGGAGGCTGTCCACACAGGAGCTGTTGTGGTGACTTCTCTGAAGATTACAGTGAGTTGTCTGGCTTCAGTTTGCATGGCTTTAGGAAGAGGGCAGTTTTAGTTTCATAGTGATTCCGAGTCGGAGGAGTGGGAGAAAATTGGAAGTGTTAGTTTGGAGATTTTAGCCAAATACTGGAGGAGACTAGAAGAATTGAGGATTCAGTTCACTTTGCAAGTAGAATATGGAAACTCAAAGACAGCCAAAGGCACTAAATCTGACATCCACAAAGGTATATCGTTGAAGTATAATTTGCTCTCGGTAATCATTTCTATTTACATCAAAGCCACCATAGCAAGACTTATTTGTTTGCATGTTAAGTCTAGTTTTAGGAAACTTGGCCTGAGTATTTATATAAGTGCAGCAAAAATAGTGATTGATCTATAGGTTTCTTTCAAAACTGCTTTGTTTGAGGGGTGCCTGGGTGGCTCAGTTGGTTAAGCATCTTGATTTTGGCTCAGGTCATGATCTCGGGGTCTTGAGATCAAGCCCCACATCCAGCTCCACACTGGGTATAGAGCCTGGTAAACATTCTCTCTCTCTCTCTGCCCCTTCCCCACCTCATGTTCTCTCTCTTAAAAAAAAAAAAAAAGCCTGCTTTGTTGGAACTTATCATTAGGAATCTCAAATTGGACATTTTTTAAAAGATTTATTTATTAGAGAGAGAGAGAGAGATGGGGGAGGGAGAGAGGAGGAGAGAGAGAAGCAGACTCTCTGCTGTAAGTGAAGCCTGGCACGGGGTTTGATCCTGTGACCCTGAGATCATGACCTGAACCAAAATCAAGAGTCTGATGCTTAACCAAGTGAACTACCCAGGTGCCCCTCAAATTGGACTTTTAAAAAACCGCATAGGCTAAGAAGCCAAGCCAAGGACTTGTCTAATTTTGTCTTCTTACAAGGAGAACTGATTCTTTTTGCACCTCTGTAAATACATATATTGTTAATCTTTGTTGTAAAAATATACTTTACTAAACTGCTGTAAGTTATAGGTAGCTTAAAAGGGAGGAGAAAAGGATGTCCTTTACATCTGGAAAACAAACCATTAAGAGGAACCAGCAATGTTTTGAATAAAATCATAAAAATTATAATCATCTTCATTAGTTAGTCTCCTGTAACTAATTCTTTTTGAGCTTGATCTTTTGTTGGCGGTTTTATGAATTTATCAGTTTTCCATCAAAGCTTTGGAGATGCTAACCTAGTTCACTGTTACAATCTTAAAAGTTATCAGAAACCAAAAACTGTCTGTAAATGACAAAACAGTTAAAAAATGGCAATGGTTAAAAATGAGACGTGTGTTCAAAAATGCAATTGACAAGGAAATTTGGTTATTTCCGTGATATATAATATTTTAAGACAATGGCTAGAATTATGACTGATAACACTATATAAGGACAGATCTGATTCCCAAGAACATCCAACTTCTGGAACATTTATATTAATAACTTTCATATGAAATTCCCCACCATTTGCATCGACATGGATGGAACTGGAGGGGATTGTGCTAAGTGAAATAAGTCAAGCAGAGAAAGACAATTATCATATATTTTCACTCATATGTGGAACATAAGCAATAGCACGGAGGACTATAGGGGAAGGGAGGGAAATCTGAAGGGGGGCGGGGAATCAGAGAGGGAGACGAACCATAAGAAACTATGGACCCCGGGAAATGAACTGAGGGTCTCAGAAGGGAGGGGTGGGGAGGTAACAGGGTGATGGGTATTAAGGAGGGCACGTGTTGTGATGTGCCCTGGGTGTTATACGCAAATAATGAATCATTGAACACTATATCCAAAACTAATGATACACTATACAGCGGCTAACTGAACATAATAAAAAAAAAAAAAGTTTAGCATCACTTCTTATTTGACAATGCTTACCGCAAAATTTAACATGTACGAGAAGCTGTATAGCTGTTAAAAAATTTGCCCTTTGGGGGCACCTGGGCATCTCAGTCGCTTGAACATCTGCCTTCGGCTCAGGTCGTGATCTCAGGGTCCTGGGATCGAGCCCCACATTGGGCTCTCTGCTCAGCAGGGAGCCTGCTTCCCCATCTCTCTCTGACTACCTCTCTGCCTGCTTGTGATCTCTCTCTCTCTGTCAAATAAATAAATAAAATCTTTAAAAAAATTTGTGCTTTTAGTAGAGAAGATTCAATTTTCTCAAGTAATCAGAGATCCGATGAAGACAAAACAGAATTTTTGTTTTCTAGGCAGATTACATTAGAGGTAAAGGAAACACTTCATTTATAATTTATTAGGAGCAGACCAATAATCTAAGAAAACTTTCTCCTTTTAACAGAGAGAAAGCCAAAGTCTAATTTTGTACTACTGTACTTTTGATATTAATTTTTTTCATTTTCTTTAATCTAATCATTTTAACCTTAGTCACTTGACCACACATACAATTCCTTTCACAAGATTCCTTTCCATAAACCTACAACTTTCTATATCCATTAAGGTTTTGCTGATTGTTTTTCTTTGTTATTCTAGAACATTTTACTTTAGGACAAAATTATATTTCTTTTTCCTTTCTTACCAAAAATATATCTCTTTTCCAATACCTTCTTTTACCAAAAACATACATCTTGCTTTTCATATGTACTCATTTTCTTTCATCCCTATTATTTTTGGTAGTTTTGTAAAATAAAACAAAAACCAAAAACCCTCTTTTTTTTGCTGACAGTTTCAACTTTATTAGTTCAAATGTTATTTTCTTAATTTCAAAAACTTAAAAAGCTGATCTGGGAGAGAAATGTACAAAGCAATTGTTGCAGAATAATTACAGATTTATTCTTAGAAGACCTCATAATTTCCTATGTACTATATTAAATGAACACGAACTCCTTATACATAATATAGTTAAAATAAATGATCCACCTTTTGGAAATTACAGTATGAGATTCACTTGTGTCTTCAGGTTCATCCTGACATTGCTCTGCTGGACTGGGAATAATGGAACAGGCAGGGGCAATAGGATCCCCATATTATTGCTGAAGAGGTTGCTCTATGTTAAGGATGCAGAATAAAGATTTGAAAGATGGGAAAACAACTTCTGACAACAACAAAACAACTTATGGCTCTGCTATAAATATCAGGGAAGCCACCACCAGAATTCCCAGCCTTACCAAGTAATGTAAGACGTTGGTTAAGTTCTTTAAAATAGCGTTGCCTGGCTGCAAATCTGAAAAGAGAAGGCACCAGAGTATGAGCCTATCAGAGTGGCAACAGCCTGGACTTGTGTGTATAGGACAGAAAATATGGTTCTTCTGTTATTGGCCTTTTAGTGGACTCCAAAGACCCTTCTGTTGCTCAGTTTACTGTGGGCTAAGAGCAGTGGCTTTCAAATAAGTTGGATTATTCCACAGCAAGAAACATATTATGTGTATTTTATAGCCCAGCATATACTTATACATACAAAAATATATAAGTAACTAAAAGTTTAAACTCATGTATATTTCCTATTTTTAGTATATGCCATGCTGCACTCTATTCTGCACTTTATGAAATTATTTTATTGTATTTATATAGATAATAAATACATCTATGATAAATTCATCTATAAATTATAGATAAAAACTAAAGATATATTACCTATATATTATTTATATTTGTATATCCATATCTATATATTTATATATGGTCACAGACCATTGGCAAGTTATGATTAACATTATTTAAATAGAAAATATATTATCTCTATAAAGATATAGATATCTATTTATCTAATCACTGTATATTTATATATAGATAAATATACATAATATGTATTGGTATTTGCCAGGGGCTTAAGTGAGGAGTAAAAATAGGGAGAAATCACTTCATGATTTTACTTTGGAGTAATGGGAATTTTCTGGAATTAGTAGAGATGGTGGTTGCACAATATTGTGAATGTATTAAATGCCATTGAATTGTCCACTTACAGTAAAACTTATGTGCATTTCACCTCAATGGATTTTTTTTTTTAAGTCAGGCTAAAGGGGTAATTTTGAAAAGTAAAATGGAAGCTATCCGATGCCAAAAATATCAATTTCCATATTTATGTGGATCAATAACTGGACCCTATTCAGTTCCATTGTTTTTGTCTATCCATTCATGAACACAACAATGTTGTAGTTGCTAGGGCTCTATATTAAGTCGTAATTTGGATAGTGTGAGTCTTCTTTTTTTTTTTTTTAGCTTAAAATTGGTTTAGTTAATTTCCATATAAATTTAGAATTAGCTTGTACATCTCTAGTAAAAAAACATTCTGTTGGGATTTTCATTGAGATTGCATTAAAAGTATAGATTAATTTGGGTACAATTGGCATCTTAACTATATTGAATCTAATTGTCCATAAACACATTATGTTTTCTCATTTATTTAGATGTTTTACTTTTATCAGTATTTTGTAGTTTTCAGTAAACAGATTCTACAGATATGTTGTAAGAGTTATACTTAAATAAATCATTTTATTGGAGCAACTGAAAATTTTGAATGACTTAGCAATCATATAGAAATTGCAGAAATATTACTGAGAGTTCCTGTGTACCTTTTAGCTTCATTCGATGATAACATGTAACCCCAATACAGTGATCAGAACCTAGAAAGTGACCTAGTACAATACCATTAATTAAACTACAGACTTGACTTGGATTTAATCAGATTTTTCATGCATCATGTGTTTGTGTGTGTGTGTGTGTGTGTGTGTGATTCTATGAAATGTTATCACACATATACATGTGTGTAACCACCATTTCAATCAGGATACAAATCTGTTCCATCACATTGGAAATTACAGTTTGTCTCCACCCATAAAGCCCTGGCAGCTGATTTGTTGTTTTAATTTTGTCAGCTAGAGACTGTTACATCAATGGAATCATATATTAAGTATCCGTGGCCATTGGCCTTTTTTATTCCCACTCAGCATAAGTCCTTTGCAATCTATCTAAGTTGTTGCTTATATTAAAAGATTCTTCCTTTGTATTTTTAAGCAGTGGTCCATTATATGGATGTACCACAGTTTATCCATTTACCACATGAAGGACTTCTGTGTTGTTTCCAGTTTTGAGCTGTTGCAACTAAAGCTGTTATGAGCATTCATGTACAGGTTTTTATGTGAGCATTATTTTTATTTTTTAATTTTTCTAAGTTAAATACCCAAGAGTGTGATTGGTGGGTCAAGAAATTGCCAAACTATTTTCTAGAATGTTTGCATCATTTTTCATTCCCATTAGCAATGGATTCAGTCTTACTGTATCCTTACCAGCCCTTAGTATTACTAGCATTTTAGATTTTAGTCATTTAATAGAGGTGTAGTGGTACCTTATCATAGGTCTAATTCACATTTCTTCAGTGGTTAATGATGCTGAACATTTTTTCATGTGCTTATTTGCCATCCATATGTACTCTTTGGTTAAATGTCTGTTCAAGCTTTTTTCCCATTTTCTAATTGGATTATTTGTTCTCTTAATGTTGAGTTTATAGTGGTTTTTTACTTGTCTAGATAGAGTCTTTGGTCCAGTATGTGATTTGAAAATATTTTTTGAGACTGTGTTTTTTATTTTCTTAGGAGTGTTTTTGCATATTAGACATTTTAAATTTTGATGAGATTACCAATTTATCAGTTCTTCTTTTATGGATGCTGCTTTTGCTATCACGTGTAACAACTCTTCCTAACCCTAGATCACACAGATATTTGCCCATGTTTTCTTCTTAAAGTTTTATAGTTTTAAAAGATTCAGATCATTGATCCATTCTGAGTTATTTTTTATATAATATGAGAAATTTTGGTTGAGGATATTTTGTTGTTGTGGGGTGTGTATGGAGTCCAATTGTTGCAACACCGTTTGTTAAAGACAATACAGTTTCTCCATTGAATTGCTTTTTTACTTTGCCAAAAATCATTCAGTGGTATTTGCGTAGATTTCTGTACCATCTATTGCGGTCCACTGATCTATATGAATATTCTTCTGTCAGTACCACACTATCTTAAAAGCAAATCTTCCTTTCTTTCTTTTTATTATTTTTCTTTTTTAGAGAGAGTGAGAGTTGGGGGTGGGGGGTGGAGCGAGAGGGAGAGGGAGAGGGAGAGAAAGAATTTTAAGCAGGATCCACTCCCAGCACAGGACCCAGTGCAGGGCTTGATTTCACGACCCTGAGATCATGACCTGAGCCAAAAGCAAGAGTCGGAGACCTAACCAACTGAGCCACCCAGGCACGTCCAGTACCACACTATCTTGATTACTGTGATTAACAAATATTTTGTTGAAATTTCTTACATATAAGTTCATGATGGATATTGGTCTTTAGCTTTCTTTTCTTACATTTCTTTTATTTGGTCTTGATATCAAGGTTATCCTGACCTCATAATAGGAAGAAAAGTGTTTCCTTCTCTTCTATTATCTGGAAGAGATTTTATAAAATTGTTGTTGCTTTTTCCTTACATTTTTAAAAGGATTTTCCCTGAAACCATAGAGTTGTGTCATTTTCTCCTCAGGAGGAATTGTGGGTACAACTTCAGCTTAATTTAACAGATTTGTTTAGGTGATCATTTGTTCATATCTGAATTTTGATAGTTTACGCCTTTCAAGAATTTCATCCATTTCATCTAAGTTATCAAATTTTCCTGAGTAATATTGTTTAGAGTATTGTGTTAATATCCTTTCCCTGTATATGGGGCTGTACATGGATCTTCTCTTCTGTTTCACTGTGGTAATAACGTGTTTTGTGTTAAGTTGTTAGTCTGTCAAAAGGTTTATCAATTTCATTTATCTTTATAAAGAAAAACCTTTGGTTTCATTGATATTCTCAATTGTTTTCCTGCTTTTAATTTCATTGATTTTGTTCTATTTTATCTTATTAAGTGTAGTTGACATACAATGTTATATTAGTTTCAGGTGTGCAATAGCGATTCAACATTTATATGCATTACAAAGTGATCAGCATGATAAATCTACCTACCATCTGTCACTAACAAAGTTGTTACAATATTACTAACTATATTCCCTGTGCTGCGCATTGCATTCCCAGTGTCTTATTGATTTTGAAACTGGCCCTTTGTTCTTTTTAATCCCCTTCCCCTATTTTGCCTATACCCTCATCCCCCATACCCCTAGCAGCCAGGTAATTGTTCTCTATGTATGAATCTGTTTCTCTTTTGTTTTGTTTGCTCTTTCATTTTTTTAGATATCACATGTAAGTGAAATCATATAGTCTTCTTCATCTGACTTCTTGTTTTTCTTGGTCTGACATTTCACTTAGCATAATGCCTCCTAGGTTCATCCACATTGTCACAAATGGCAAGGTTTCCTTCTTTCTTATGGCTGAGTAACATTCCATTGTGTATATGTGTATATGTACATATATACACCACATCTTCTTTATCCATCCATCCATCAATGGACACATAGGCTGCTTCCATATCTTGGCTATTATAAATAATGCTGCAATGAACATAGGGCTACACACATCTTTTCAAATTAGTGTTTTCATTTTCTTTAGGTAAATACAGGGAAGTAGGATTGCTGGATTGTATAGTAGTTCAATTTTAAATTTTTTGGTGAAGTTCAACACTTTTCCTTAGTGCCTACACCATTTTCTCCCCAACAGTGCACAAATATTCCCTTTTCTCCACATCCTCACCAATACTTTATTATTATTATTATTGATAATAGCCATTCTAACAGGCATGAGGTGACATCTCATTGTGGTTTTGATTTGCATTTCCTTGGTGAGCATGCATTTCCTTGAGCATCTTTTAGTGTGTTTATTGAACATCTGTATGTCTTCTTTGGATAAATGTCTATTCAGATCCTCTGCTCATATTTTAATTGGACTGTTTGGTTTTTTCATAATGAGTTGTGTGAGTTCTTTATATATTTTGCATATTAACCCCTTATCAGTCATATCATTTGTAAAAGATTTTTAGTTTGATTGTCCCATTAGTTATTTTTGCTTTCATTGCCCATGCTGGAGGAGACATGTCCATAAATACATTGCTAAAGCTAATGCCCAAGAGATTACTTTGTTTTTGTTGTTGTTTTGGTGGGGGGGAGAGTTAGTGGGATAGGGAGAGAGAGAATCTTGAGCAGCCCCTTAAGCTGGGCTCGATTTCATAACCCTGAGACCATGACCTGAGCCAAAATCAAGAGTCAAGACTCTTAACCAACTGAGCCACCCAAGCACCCCCTGTCTATGTTTTCTTTTAAGAGTTTTATGGTTTCAGGTCTCACATTTAGGTCTTTAATCCATTTTGAGTTTATTTTTGTGTATAGTGTAAGAAAGTGGTCCAGTGTCATTCTTTTGCATGTAGTTGTCCAGTTTCCCCAGCACCGTATATTGAAGACATTATCTTTTCCCCATTGTTATTTTTACCTCCTTTGACAAAGATTAATTGACAATATGTGTGGGTTTATGTCTAGATTCTCTACCCTGTTACACTGATATATGTGTTTGTTTTTTGTGCAAGTATCTTACTTTTTAAAAAAAGTTTATTTGACAGAGAAGGAGAAACAGAGAGAGAGCACAAGTAGGGGGGGAGTGAGAGAGAGAGTGGGAGAGTGCTAAGTAGGGAAGCTGATGCGGAGCTTGATCTCAGGACCCTGGGATCGTGACCTGAGCCAAAGGCAGATGCTTAACTGACTGAGCCACCCAGGTGCCGCTATCTTACTGTTTTTATTGCTATAACTTTGTAGTATAGTTTGGAATCAAGGAGCATAATAAGTCCAGCTTTCTTCTTTCTCATGATTGCTTTGGCTATTCTGGCGTTTTGTGGTTCCATACAAATTTTAGAATTTTTTTGTTCTAGTTCTGTGAAAAATACTATTGATATTTTGATTGAGATTGCATTGAATCTGTAGATTGCTTTAGGTGATATGGGCATTTTAACAATATTAATTCTTCCAATCCATGAGTATTAAAAACCTTTCCATTTATTTGTGTTGTCTTCAGTTTCTTTCATCAGTTTCTTGTAGTTTTCAGAGTATAGTTCTTTAACTTCCCTGGTTAAATTTATTCCTGGGTATTTTACTCTTTTTGATGCAGTTGTAAATGGGATTATTTTCTTAATTTCCCCCAATATTTCATTGTTAGTGCATATAAATGCAACAGAATTATGTATATTAATTTTGTATCCTGCAACTTTACTTTCATTTATTAGTTCTAATAGTTTTTTGGCACAGTCTTTGGGATTATCTCTACATAGTATAATATCATCTAAAATAGTGACAGTTCAAATTTTTCTTTTCCAATTTGGATGCATTTTATTTCATTTTCTTGTCTGATTGCTGGGGCTAGGACTTCCACTACTATGCTGAATAAAAGTGGTGAGGGTGCCCATCCTTGTTTTCTTCCTGATCTTAGAGGAAAAACTTTCAGCTTTTCACTATTGAGTATGATGATAGCTGTGAGTTTTTCATATATGGCCTTTCATATATTAAGGTATGTTCCCTCTCTACCCATCTTGTTGAAATTTCTATCATAAATGGATATTACATTTTTGATATCTTTTTCTGCATCTGTTGAGATGATCATTTGATTCTTTTCCTTATTTTTTGTTAATGTGATGTATTATGTTGATTGATTTGTGGGTAATGAACCATTCTTGCATCTGTGGGATAAATTCATCTTGATCTGGTTGTGTGATTCCTCTAATATATTGTTGAATTTGGTTTGCTAGTGTTTTGTTGAGGATTTTTGCATCCATGGTCATCAGGGATGTTGGCCTATAATTTTCTTTCTTTCTTTTTTTTTTTTTCTTTCTTTCTTTTTTTGTGGTGTATTTGTCTGGTTTTGGTATCAGGGTGAGTCTGGTCTCATAAAATGTGTTTAGACATGCTCCTCCTTTTTTCTTTTCTTTCTTTCTTTCTTTCTTTCTTTCTTTCTTTCTTTCTTTCTTTCTTTCTTTCTTTCTTTCTT
>NW_022589737.1:3379542-3399078 GCF_004348235.1 Phoca vitulina
CTTTCTTTCTTTCTTTCTTTCTTTCTTTCTTTCTTTCTTTCTTTCTTCCTTCCTTCCTTCCTTCCTTCCTTCCTTCCTTCCTTCCTTCCTTCCTGTCTTTTTTTCTTCCTTTCTTCCTTTCTTTCATTCTTTTTGGATAATTTGAGATGGATAGGCATCAATTCTTTAAATATTGGTAGCATTTACCTGTGAAACCATCTGGTTCTGGATTTTTGTTTGTTGAGAATTTTTTGATTATTGATTAAATCTTATTTCTAATACTTGGTACATTCAGATTTTCTATTTCTTCTTGATGCAGTCTTAGAAGATTATATGTTTCTAGGAATTTACCCATTTCTTCTAGGTTTACCCACATGTTGGCATATAATTATTCACAGTAGTGTCTCATGATTCTTTGTATTTCTGTGGTATCAATTTTAACTTCCTTTTTATTTCTGATTTTATTTGGGCCCTCTTTCTTTCTTTCTTTCTTTCTTTCTTTCTTTCTTTCTTTCTTTCTTTCTTTCTTTTCTTTATGAGTCTGGCTAATGCCTTATCAATTTTGCTTATCTATTCAAAGAACCAACTCTTAGTTTCATTGTTATATTTTTTTGTTTTATTCATCTGAATTTCATTTATTTCCACTCTGATTTTTATTATTTCCTTCCTTCTACTAACTTTGGGCTTTGTTTGTTCCTCTAGTTCCTCTAGTTGGAGGTTGAAGTTATTTATTTGAGATTTTTCTTATTTCTTGAGGTGGACCTGTGTCACTATAAACTTCTTTCTTGAATGTGCTTTTGCTGCATCCCATAGATTTTGGACTGTTATGTTTCCATTTTCGTTTGTCTCAAGTAATTTTTTTCCTCTTCGATTTCTTAATTGACCCACTGGTTGTTTAGAAGTATGCTACTTAGCTTTTACATGTTTGTGGGGTTTTTCCCAGTTTTCTTCTTGTAATTGATTTCTAGTTTTATAATGTTGTAATTGGAAAGATACTTGATTGAGTTCAGTGTATTTAAACTTATTGAGACTTTCTTTGTGGTCTAACATATGAACTATCTCTGAGAATGTTCTGTACACACTTGAAAAGAATATGTATTCTGCTGTTTTGGGATGAATGTTAGTATGCTTCATGTTATCCCAGAGATCCCTAAAGCCATTCTCATTTATTTTTTTTTTCTTTTTGCTGTTCCGAATGGAAGATTTTCATACCATGTCTTCCAGATCTCTGATCCATTCTCTTGTGTCACCTAATCTGCTATTGAATTCCTATGTATTTTTCATTTCAGTGATTAAATTATTCAGCTCTGATTGATTCTTTTTAATATTTTCTATCTCTTTCTTGAGGTTTTCACTGTGTCCATTTATTATTCTTCTGAATTCAGTGCCTTATGTATGACTGTTACTTTGAACTTTTTATCTGGTGGAGTGGTTATCTCCATTTCTTTCAATTGTTTTTCTGAGGTTTTTTGTTTTTTGTTTTTTTCCTTCTCTTTTGTTTGGAATGTATTCCTCTCCCTCCTCTTTTTGGATTTCTGTTTATTTCTATGTATTAGGTGGATCCGTTGCATATCCTGGGCTTAGAGTAGTGACTTAATGCAGGTGTCCTTTGGGGCCTAGTACAGCAAACTCCCCTGGTCACCTGAGCCAGCTACCTTAGGAATGTCCCCTGTGTGGGCTGCATGCACCTCTCTACTGTGGCTGGGTGTGATTGGTGTATACTCCCTGGGGTATGCATCTCTTCCCTGGTGCAGCTGACTCCGAGGTTCTACCAGAATTGCTACTGGGTTGGCTCCCAGCCTGTCTGGCTGAGAGGTCTGGCCATAGCTATTGTGGGCTCACTAGTGTGCAATGTTGCCCCCCCCCCAGGGAAGGGCATTTTAGAGGGACTCTGGTACACAATAAGGGGACCCACCAGGTGTGTTGAGGTGGGGAGATGCTTCAGAAGAGGACCAGGTGGGTGTGGGCAGCTTGGGCAGCTCAAGTCCCAAGGGGAATTCCTGGGTAATGTGAACTCTGTTGGCACAGTAGATGGAAAGTGTCAGAAATTATACTTATCAGGGACAATACAGCTAGGCACAAGGAAAGTTAAAAAAAAAAAAAGGTGACCACTAGTGCTTCTGTCCCTGCAGATCAACAGATCTCTACCCTTTCAGCACATGTCCTGGAATTAGTCAATGGATCTCCTTTATAGGTAACCCGGGCACTCTTCAAACTGCTGCCTCTGCACTGGGATGCGGAGCAAATGAGATTGTGCCTGTGCCCTTTAAGAGTGGAATCTTGGGTTTCCTACTGCCCTCTGGCTCTGCTGTGCATAAGCCCCATTGTTTTTCAAACCAGACATTATGGGTGCTCATTTTCCTGTTGCAGGTCCCCTAGGCTGCAGAGCCTGATGTGGGACTTGGACCTCTTGTTCTTCAGGGAGGCCTTTATGATTGTGATATCCTTTCTGTTTGTGGGTTGCCATGCCAGAGTTGTAGCTCCCGACTAAAGTGCAACTCCACCCCTCATACTTGTCTCCATGTAGCTTTAAATATATATATATATATATATATATATATATAATACATGTAAATATATATATGTGTTATTTTACATATCTATATCTACATATATATATATATATATATAACAACTATCTTTGAGAGCAAACTGAAGAAGAGTAGAACAGATCACACACAACTAAGGTTAGTTGTTCTGTATGTAGTTCTAGATTCTGGAGAGTCTATAGGAGGGGGGTGAGCTCAGGATCTTCCTACGTTACCATCTTTATCCCACCCCTATTTTCTTTACTATTTCCTTTCTTCTGCTTGATTTGAATTTGCTCCTTTTTTTCTACTTTTGTAAAGTAGAAGCTTAGATTATTTACTTGAGAATTTTCTTTTTTTCTAATAGAAATATTCAGTGCTGTAAGTTTCTCTTTGGTCAGTGCTTTAGCAATATGCTACAAGTTTTTATTTTGTATTTCTTTTATTTTTATTTTTTTTTATTTATTTATTTTTTTTTTTTTAAAGATTTTATTTATTTATTTGAGAGAGAGAGAATGAGAGACAGAGAGCATGAGAGGGAGGAGGGTCAGAGGGAGAAGCAGGCTCCCTGCCGAGCAGGGAGCCCTGTATTTCTTTTATTTTTAATCAGTTCAAAATATGTTTTCATTTTTCTGGAGACTCTTAGATTTCATCTTTGACCCACTGAATATTTAGAAGTGTGTTTTTTAAGGTCCTTCAACTTTTAACTTGCCTATATTATTATGCTTAAAGTAAGGTTTTTGTAGATATCATATAGTTGTGTCTGTTTTTAAATATAAAATCTGAAAATCTACTTATTTTAATTGCTGCAGTTAGACTATTTGCATTTAACATAATTATAGCTAGTGGTTGGATTTAGTTCTACCATTTAATCATCAGTTTTCTCTTTGCCCTGTTTTTTTCATTTATATATTTTTATTTGAATATGTTGTAGTATTCCATTTTAGTTACCTATTGGTTTTGGATTCTTTCTATATCTATCTATCTATCTATCTATCTATCATCTATCTATCTATCTATCTATCATCTATCTATCATCTATCTCTATCCATCCATGCATCCATCATCCATCCATCCATCCATCCATCCATCCATCTGTATTTGTTCTAGGAATATCTAACTTTCCATATCTACTTGGAGTTACTGTTTTACCACTTCAAATAAAATGTGGAAACCTTACGATATAAGTCCATTCATCATTCTCCCTTTATGTAGTAGTTGTCATATTATTACTCTGCTTTGCATTGAAATATCTATCAGATAATGTTATAATTTTACTTTTGACAGTCTTATCTATATTAAACAGCATAATAGGAAAGAAGTAGTCTATTTATTTTCTCTGGTGTTTACTATTTCTGATTTTTTCCCTTTATTCCTGAAGCTTAGTTTTTTTTCTCTTATTTTCCTTCTGTATGAAGAACTTTTTAGCATTTCTTTTAAAACAAGTCTTTGGTTTTATCTTAAAGCACCTTTATTTTACCCTCATTCATGAAGGATGTCTTTACTGGATCTAGTATCTGAGATTGGCAGTTCTTTTCTATCAGAACTGTGTTCTGTACTCCATGACTTCTGGTGAGAAATCTGTCATCATTTGAATTATTGTTCCTTTATGTGTCATATGTTGTTTATCTCTGCGTTTTTACAATATGTATTTTTTTCTTATCTTTAGTTTTCATCAATGTGGTTATATTGTGTCTGGATTTTTTTTCTCTTTCTTTTTTCTTTCTTTCTTCCTGCCTTCTTTCCTTTCTTATTATTGTTTTTTCTTTTATTGTATCCCTGTTTTTTTATTTCTTATAAACCCCTATTTAGGGTTTTGATGAGCTTCTTGGATTTGTAAATTCATGTATTTCACCAAATTTGAAAAGTTTTCAGTCATTCTGTCTTAAACTTCTTAAAAAACTGATCTCTTTCCATCTCCTTCTGGGACTGCAATAACATGGATGCCAGGCCTTTTCCTATTGTCTGATAGGTCTCTGAGTCTCTGTTAACTTAATTTTAAGATCCTTTATCTCTGTTGTTTAGATATAATGATTTCTATTGATCTATTTTCAAATTTATTAAAGTTTGCAAGTTCCCCTGTCATTTCCATTCTTCTATTGAACATATCTAATGACTTTTTAAAAAATTTCAGATATTGTATTTTTTTAATTCTATAATTTCCATTTTGTTTCTCTCATAGTTTCTATCTTAGGGCAGATAAAGCCTATCTTTTTATTCATTTAAATGTTCTCCTTCACTTCATGAATGTAGTTGTAAAAGCAGATTTAAAGACTTTGAGAGTTTCAGCATTGGAACATTGGGGCATCTATTGATTTTCTTTTTGCTTGAGAATTAGTCACTTTTCCCTGTTTTTTTTTTGTTTGTTTGTTTGTTTTTATGCCAAGAAATAGTCTGTTTTATCCTTGACATCATGAGTATTATGTCATATAATCTCTGGGTCTTGTAACAATCTGCTAGAGCAGCGTTGGCAGATATTTTTGTACAGGGCCCATTAGTAATTGTTTTAGGCTGTGGACCATGTAGTCTCTGTCACTTCTCAGATCTGCTGCTGTAAAACAAAAGCAGCCATAGATGATAAATAAATGAATGGGCATGGCGGTGTTCCACAAAAATATTATTTTTGAAAAAATTTGGTAGGTCAGAGTTGCCTTGCAGACTGTTGTTTGCTGGGCCCTACTCTAAGGAATTTTGGGCTTTGTTGTAGTTGTTTGTTAGCAGGCAGTCAGTTCAGGTGGGCTTAACCGTTAAGTCTGTCTCACCTCTGTGAACAGTGCTTTAAATCTCAGTTCAGTTCTCATTGCAACGCTGGCTGAAACTTGTGTAGCTTCATACACTGAATTAAGAGACAGCTTTATCTGCTCTAAGATTCTGCTCTACTCTTCAAACACCAGGACTATTTTTTCCATTTCTCTGGCCAGAAAGACAAGGTTTCTATTGAAGTTTTACTCAACCACGATACCATCACTGTCTCCATGATTAGGGCTCAATCTTAAAGCAAAACTGTAAGAGAAAAACAAAGAAGCAAACAAATCAAACTCGAGCAGAAACTTTATCCCTTTGTTGTTGTTACATTTTGACTTCACTTCACAATTGACCATTTTTGTTTTTAACTTCAAAGTTTCCAGGGACTTGTTTTTTGTGTTTTCCCAAGAGTTTCATTGTAATCAGTGTGAAGGGTAGACAGTAGTGGACTTAAACCAATAAAAAGGAACAACATTCAGTCAATTCACTTTTCATGTACAGATTCATTTTTCCAACTACATTGTAAACATCTTGTGGACCTGGGCCTCCTTTTCTTCTTCATCACATTTATCTCACCCCCAAGGAGAAGGACTTGAAGTATTAGACCCTCCCAAACACTGGTTAGTTGAGAAATTGAGTCCCATGAGACTTATATGTGTTAGGAATAAACTTAAAAGTGGTTGCTTCCAATCTACCAGTTTTACAAGTGAGCCCCATAAAGAGAAAATGACTCACCTAAATTTGCATAGCTAGTGAAAATGGCAGAACTAAAACCGGAAGGGCCTTCTGAGTTAGTTTTCTGTAGGCCATACAATCTCTTTCTCATTGTCATTATCTCATCGAGTGACAGACAACAGAATGGATGATGTACTTGCCTATGACAGAAAAACAACTAAATGGAAAAGAAAATTGACTAAAAAAAAAAATATTTGGCTTAGAAAAATAATTAATGAGGGATGCTAGGTCTTTAGGGTTTCTTCAGTATTAGAAAAGGATCTTGGTTTCTGACCATACCCTATTACACTCACTAGCTTTTTTTGTTTTTGTTTTCAAGATTATGTAAAACTTATGAAAAGTATTCAATTAATTTAAAAGATATAAAAATAAGGTAGTGGTGGGGCATCTGGGTGGCTCAGCCAGTTACGTATCTGACTATGGCTCAGGTCATGGTCTCAGGGTCCTGGGATCGAGCCCTGCATCTGGCTCCCTGCTCAATGGGGAGTCTGCTTATCCTCCTCCCACTGCTCCTTCCCCCTGCTGCTCATGCTCTCTCTCTCAAATAAATAAATAAAAATAAAAATAAAATAAATAAAATAAGGTAGTGGTAAAAATCCCAGGAATAGGGAATGTACCAGGTCATAATTAGAAGGAAGTGGAAGGGTAATACCAGATTAGGGGATGAAGAAATGGAGCAGATAGTACATGTGTAGAGTTAAGATGGGTGCACCAAGTCATCTCAGTATCTGTAGTGGAGGCTGTGAGAGTCTCTGCGTGTGCCAGGGGAGGGTACATTTTAGGGAGGAGGGGCATAAATGTGTTATCAGCTTTTCTGCCTCTTTATATCAAACCCAGCTAGCTTGAGGGTGACTTTGTTCTTATCAAATGGGAAAATGATTACAGTTCAAGGTGGTAATACTAAAGACTTCAGGTTTGAAAATCTGAAACACATATCCTGTCAGGTTGTTTCTGTTATTGAGGGTCATCTCTACAGTTGGGACCCCTAGTAACATCAGCTAAAAATGATAAATATCATGGACAATGTGCTACCATGGTTCGGGTTGCTAGACTATTGTATGTATTTATATGTGTGACATGGAGTTGTTTTGTGGGGGAAGTGCAGTTTGAAAGTTTCCAGGAAAAATTACCTGTAGAAATTAGAAATGTGGGACAGATAAAGGAAAGCATTGCTTTTCATGATGGGCAACATAATCATAAAACTAATTTCACTAAAAATGATAATATATAACATTTTTTAAAAATTGTATATGTCAATACATTTCTTGGCACTTTTAGAATACATTTTTTATTCCTCATACCTAAGAGATAAATGCTATTATTATTCTCATTTTAAAGATAAGAAACTAAGACACAGAGATGTTAATAATTAATCCAAGACATGTTAATCTACTATTGTTACTGTAGTGGTTCTCAATATTGGCTATACGTTAGGATCACTTTGGGAGCTTTTAAAAATATTAATACCCAAAAGAGGGCACGTACTGCATGGAGCACTGGGTGTTATATGCAAACACTACATCAAAAACTAGTGTTGTAATGTATGGTGATTAACATAATAAAAAAAATATATATATCTATATATAAATACCCAAGCCACAATTGAATTAGAATTTTCTGCATATGACCCAAGCATGTATGTATGTATATTTTTTACAGCTCCCCAAGGCAATTTCAATGTCCAGCCAAGATTGAGAAATAAGCTACTTTTTAACTGTTTTTTCCCCTTATATATGATACATGTTGAAAAGATGTGTGATTATCCAGTTTTCCCAACATTTATTGAAGAGACTTTCATTTTCCATTGAGTATTCTTGGCTCCCTTATCAAATATTAGTTGACAATATATGTGGGAATTTATTTCTGGGCTCTCAATTGTGTTCCATGGATATATATATATATATATGCCATGCCATATATTTTGATTACTATAGCTTTGTATTATAGTTTGAAATCAGGAAGTATGATGCTTCTGGTTTAATTCTGATTTCTCAGAATAGCTTTGGCTCTTTGGGGTCTTTTGTGGTTCCATACAAATTTTAGAATTGTTTTTCCATTTCTGCGAAAAATGCCATTGGAATTTTGATAGGGATTGCCTGGAATCTATAGATAGGTTTGGGTTGTATGGACATCTTAACAATATTAATTATTCCAATCTATTAACAGAGAATATCTTTCCATTTGTCTGTGTCTTCTTCACCAAAGACTTGTAGTTTTCTTTGTACAGATCTTTTACTTCCTTGGTTAAATTTATTCCTAAGTATTTTATTGTTTTTTGATGCTATTCTGAATGATATTGTTTTTTGTATTTATTTCTTAGATATTTCATTGTTAGTGTACAGAAACACAACTGACTTCTGTATGTTGATTTTTTATAAAGATTTTTATTTATCCAAGAAAGAGAGAGAGAGAGAGCACATGAGTGGGGGGGAGGGGCAGAGGGACAAGCAGACTCCCTGCTGAGTGAGAGCCTGATGTAAGGCTCCATCCCAGGACACTGGAATCATGACCTGACTCAAAGTCACATGCTGAACCAACTAAGCCATCCAGGAGCCCCTGTATATTGATTTTTTTACTGCAAATTTACTAAATTTGTTGATTAGTTCCAACAGTTTATTGGTTGAGCTTTAGGATTTTCTATATATAAGATTATATCATCAAAAAGATGAAATTGGATTCCTATCTTACACCACTCACAAAAGTTAATTCAAGATGAATTAAAGACTTAAAAGTAAGACTTGAAATTGCAAACCTTCTAGAAGAATACATAGGGAAAAAGACATTGACATTGGTCTTGGCAATGATGTTTTGGATATGATACCAAAAGCACAAGGAGCAAAGTAAAAATCAGCAAGTAGGACTCCATCAAAATACGAAGCACAGCACAAGAGAAAAAGCCAATAAAATGGAATGGCAGCCTACAGATTGAGAGGAAATATTTGTGAACCACACATCTGATAAAGGATTAATAGCCAAAACACATAAAAGAAACTCATATGACTCAATAACAAAAAATAAATTAAAAATGGGCAGAAGAGCTGAATATTTTTTCAAATACCTCCAAATGGTCAACAGATACATGAAAAAAAATGCTCAACATCACTAATTATCAGGGAATTGCAAATCAAAACCACAAGAGATGGCACCTCACACTTGTTAGAATGACTATCATCAAGAAGACAAGTGATAACAAGTGTTGGCAAGGATGTGGAAAAAAGGGAACCCTTGTGCACTGTTGGCAGGAATGCAAATCAGTTCTGTTACAGGGGAAAACAGTTAACATGTTAAAATTTTTAAATAAAATTTTAAAGTAAAATTAAAAAGAAAATTACCATATGATCCAGCAATCCTGCTTTTAGGTATATATCCAAGGAAATAAAAATAGGATATAAAAAGATATCTGCACTTCCATGTTCATTGCGGCATTATTCATAATTGTCAAGATATGGAAACAACCTAAGTGTCTGTCTGTGGGCGAATGGATAAAAAGATGTGAGAGACACACATGCACATGTGCGTGCATATGCGTGTGCATGTGCGCGTGCATGCGTATGCACACACACACAGGAATATTATTCAGCCATGATAAAGGAAAGAAATCTTGCCATTTGCAACAACATGGATGAAACTTAAGGACATTATGCCAAGTGAGATAAGTCAGACAGAGAAAGACAAATATTATATGGTATCACTTATATGTGGAACCTAAATAAGCCAAACTTTCAGAAACAGAGAGTAGAATTGTGGTTACCAGAGGCTGGGGGTGGAGGAGATAGGGAGATGTTGGTCAAAGGGTATACTAAATTGCAGTTAGAAGATGAATAAGTTCTGGAGACCTAATACACACACATTGTGATTGTAGTCAACAATACCACATTATATACTTCAAAGTTGCTAAAAGACTAGATCTTAAGTGTCTTCACTACAAAATTGAAATGACAATTAAGTGGCATGATGGAGGTGATAGCTGATGCTATAGTGCTAATCATATTGCAATATATAAATATATCAAATCAACACTTTGTATATCTTAGACTTACACAGTATTATATACCCATCACATTTCTATTTTTTAAAGAGATGTATGATTTTTTATGGTAGAAAGACAAGGCTGTTTACAGGATAACTATTTTAAATTTCTTGGAGTTGGAATTAGGAAGAGCAACTAGTTACACCTATGTACACAGTGTACAAAACGATTATGTGGAACACAGAGGAAATGGGATGTAAAGTGAGCCATGGTAGAGGATGGGATGTGGGACCAACCTGAACTAATCTGAACTCCAGACATGGCCTCACTGTTGGCAGTTCATTGATGTGACCCAGCATTGCCATTATTTTTTTCTGATAGAATGCAGACCTCAAGAGAGCAAGGAATGTGCCTGTTGTCTTCACTGCTTTTAACCTTATGCCTACAACAGAGCTTAATTCTTAGTGCAAACATGAAGGAATGAATTGGACCTCCTTTAAGATGGTGGCTATATTTATTCATTCATCTGCATCCCTCACAGCTTTTAACTCAATGTCTAGCTTATGCTAAGTGTTCATTAGTTTTCTTCTGAATTTGACTACTAAAGTCAAATTTAGATTTTATGGCTGTTTTGCTTTGTTTGTCAACTCTCATATATTGTCTCGTTCACTGGTTCTTTGATTTGCATGGATAATTGAGATGTGACTTATAAGAAAAACATTTTACCTGCTCAACCCCGCTACAGAGTTTATTTGTCATGAAATATACACAACCATTATTCCTTACTTTTCACTGATGTTGCATCATTACTTACCTAGAGTAACTGGCACAGATTCTGAACCTGACTGGTCTTCAGTCATGGACCCCTCTCCAGACAAATCAAATAAAATGGTGTAGGGGTAAAGATAGAATATGGATATGTTTTTAAGATCTTCAGGTTATAATCATGTTCAGCCCAAATTGAGAACTGTGGATGTGTTAGAGATGTGATATTGCTTTCATATTATTTTACTTCTCTTTGGCTGGGACCTGGGCCATCTAATTCTTGTGTTGACATTGAACTGATTCTACAGCAAGTTCAGGGGCAACCTTCATTAGCAAATAACAAAGGGCACCCTTGATATGTGTTTGCAGCTTCTAACCAGTTACTCCAAGATCCAGTTGTTTGTTCTAAGCATTTGCTCAGACTTCCTTGGTTAAGATCCACGATCCAAGGACTGCAGCAATGGGACATATGCAACATGAAAGAAAAAAATTGGGGCAACAGGGTTCCATGCAACCATAGAATGACAGTCTGCAATAATCTGTGAAAGCTTTACCCCCCCCCCCCCATTTGGAAGACAGAGAATAAAGAACATTTAGATAAAATTAACAAACAGAACATTGGAAAGGGGTAAAGTAAACAATACACTTTGCACTGCCCTCAGTCCCAGAAATATTGGGCTAGGATGGGCAAGTATGCCCAATGGTATAGGCAGATTGGTAAAGATCTCAGGGAGTCTTTCTATTTGAGAATATCATGAATAGTGATATAGACATCATCATCAAATCTGCCCTTCTGGAGTGTGAACTGGTTCCTGGTAACTTCTATCCATGCACGGTCTTAGTTCTAACAGGTGGTGTGAGGTGGACCTCAGTGCCTTGGTTTGAGAGGGGCAGCTGGAAGTAATAACAGCTTCTACCTCTTCCTCTT
This sequence comes from Phoca vitulina, assembly GCF_004348235.1. Classification (NCBI taxonomy): domain Eukaryota; kingdom Metazoa; phylum Chordata; class Mammalia; order Carnivora; family Phocidae; genus Phoca; species Phoca vitulina. The sequence goes on from NW_022589737.1 coordinate 3,391,193, forward strand.
CCTTTTCTTCTTCCCTCTTTCCTACAGTTTAGCAAGTGTGAGAATCCAATTCTCTAAAACCTTAAGGAAAATTTGGTCATCCCTGGAGAACCATGTCCTGTCTTATCAACAAGCTTGAAGGGACAGAAGAGGGAAGTGGCAGGTGGCATATTCCGTGTGGAGCCAGATGGGGAGGAGTTAGAGCTGGGTGTTCCACTCGGGGGAAATGCCAAAATATCCCACTTCTTCCTAATATTGCTGCTTGGGAGTTTAACATTCTAGATGGTGGGGATCAATTTGTTTTAAGAGCATCTTTCTTTTGTCCCACATCCCCAACCCCTGCCCTCACCTAGACATACACACTGAACAAACTGCTCAAAAAAAATCTTTCTGGAAATCTCTGTAGAGCAAAGTCCCTTGACCTTCTATGCTAATGGTTTTCCTGAAGTGGAGAATGAACCTGGTCCCCCTTTTTACTTTAATACAGCCATGTATTCTGCAGCACCCATAGCCCCTTCCTCCTTGCTTCCTTCTCTCAGATCCCCTTTGAGGCTCCCTGTCTTCTCCCTCCATCTTCCCGTGCTCTGTCTCAAGCCTCCTCTGCAAACCCTGGAGAAGGACAGGCTTTCATTTCAGTCATATGCTTAAAAGTTACGTTGTTACTTCCCCTAACATTGGCCTTATCTAATGTGGAATAAAAGGCATTAAGGAGATAAATTTGTCCAGATAAAAACTGCAAAGCTAGAGATTCTCCCTGGGCTGCTGAAGTAATCTGGACCACCACTTTGTGTAGAGCCACTCTGTTGCTGTGTTGTGCTCCCCCACTGCCCAGAACAGTTACTCGGGTAAGCAATCTGATAGAAATTTCTGTATGTATTGAATGAGATTAGACTTTGGGTAAATATGTATTCTGATGATAGGAGAGTGGACTCTTTTGTTTATTTATTTTGCTTTGTTTTGCTTTATATTTATGCTCAAATGTCAGTTATTGCTTGCATGTCTTGCCAGCTGCCTAGGTATTAATTTCTTAAAGCATACCTGTAGTGTTGATGCCACGATCATGTCCCCATGATCAGAAAAATTAGACACTAAGAAACAAACAAACAAAAACCCCAACTTTATGAGAGTTAGAGATTTTCTGTACTCTATATTATTGTTCAAAGTGTTTATTACTCCTCCTTTAAAGAGTATGGGAAATTAATGTCCTTCCTCCTTTCCTCTCTCCCTCCCTCCTTCCTTACTTCTTTCCTTTCCTAAACCATGCTGTAATTACAATATGCAAAGGCACTTTGGTAGGTGGTGGAGGATAAAACACATGCCAGTCTTAGCTTCCATGATGCTTTGTATGTCTTGACTGTTTTAACTTTTCTGCAAAGAAATAAAAATGCTTTGGTTTATTTCACAAAGGTCTCTGTATGTGTATGCGCATATGTATGTATGTTGTATATATGTACATGTATAAATACATATATGTGTATAAATATATGAATGCATATATATGTATATACATGTATATATATGTCCCTGTGTGTGTATGTATATACATACACACACACAGTTTTCTTATTAAAAACAATTCAGTCCCATTATAGAAATAAGAACAATAGGCAAGCCAAAGAAAAAGTAAAAATCACCCATGGCTCCACCATACACAGCTAAAATATTAATGTATTTCCTTCTGGTATTCAAGTATTCTAAGTCTCTCTTTTTACTTAATATTATAGGTTAAGCAAAATACTTCATTTCTGGTTTTTGAGTCAAGTGTCAAGTCTTAGACTAAGGTATGAGAATGGGATTGGAAGCTCCTTCTCAACCCCGGCTTAACCATAGACCTCCTAGGACATAAATCTCTGTGTAGGTGACTCTCTTTGGGAAGAGCTGATGTCCCCCTTTTAATGATGAGCCCTATAAATATTACATGGGAAGGGCTTGCGTTTTTATCTCTCAAGTACTTTTCAACAGAGAGTATATAAAGGCACATCACTAAGAACTCAGGGGAAACATTTCAGAGCATGCCATGCCCACCAGATTAAAACTAAGGCTTTGAAAATCACCCCTCTCCATAGGATATGACTAATCTCTCTCACACAGATGTGCTGGGCGAAGCCTGCGCAGGAGGAATTACTATATGTTGGTGTGTCTGATACAAAACTGCATTGAACATTTTTAAGATTTGGCAGGATATGGGAAGTGCATTAATAATTCCCTTTGAATGAGGAATTCTCTCTTTTGCCCCATTTTGGCTTAATAGCCTGAGCTTTCTTTTTTTCTTTCTGGACTGTATTAGGTCACAACAGAGAGGAAATGCAGACTCAGAGTAGTCTTCAGTGATTTCCAGGGTGCTCTGGTTGCTCTTCTTCATTGTAAAAATGGGATCAGCTGTTTTGTTTGTTTTGTTTTGTTTTGTTTTTCCTTCTAGCTTTTGGTGAGCCACTTTTCCCTCTCAGCCTTTTGTTGGCAGTGAGGGTAGCTCTAAAAATTATATGCCAGCTTTCTGAGGTCCTCAATGTTCTATGTCTTCTCAAAGCCTCCTCTCTTTGACTGGCTTCTGTTTTTTCCCACATGCCTCCCAAGTCTCTGTCCTCCAGTCCTGTTGGTTGACTACCCCTAAGGCCAGCTTTATAGGCATACAACCAATGCAATCCCAGGGGGCCCTGCTCAAAAGGGCCTTGTCCTTGGATTTAATGCTCTGCAGTCACCAACTTGAAATTCTTAATAGTTTTCTCTTTGAATTTGTGCTGTGAAGTGAAGTAGCTGGGACAGTGGAGGATGCACATGGACATGGAGCTTTGGCTCCTATGTTCCTGCCCCTCGCTGCTTCCAAATCTTGGGTTGGGCTCTCAGCTGTCTGCTACCCTTTCCTTGGTTCTTCTGGCCTGGTGACTGCTGCCACTCTCTGTTCTCCAAGTTTATGGTGGAGGAAGCCCACTGTATGCCTTGCCTGGTGTTTCCAGCAGGGGCTTGGATGTGGATATGAAGATCAAGTTTGGACATATACCTTGCAGCCTTTTAGGGTGGAGCAGGGTGGTGGCCATCCCTATCCTGGACTGGCAATGCAGTGGGGTGTTTGGTGATTCACTGAGGGACATGAGGAAGTATCTTTCACCTACCCTGGGCCCAGTGCAAGGTGATGGTCTGCAGCAGACTTGGGGAGAGGAGATTGACTTCCTGAATTATTCACTGGTCCCACACAGTAGTCATCTTGGGCTACCTGGCATCCATTCGTGTCTACTTCCTTAAAAGAACTGTGATTTCCTGAGTCCGTACAACTGTGTGCCACAGGAGAAGCTGAGTCTGACCGTGGCTGCAAGAGTGAGTTTGATTTGCCCGAATGTAACTCCATTCGTCTTGCCAAGATTATGGGTCCAAGAATAATGTGTGATGCAATTATGACCATGGGGATTTGAGAGAATGTCTTTTGAGAAATTTTAGAGGGTTTTTGTTGTTGTTGTTGTTGTTGCTGTTGTTGTCACAGCTGCAAAAAAGAGAGATCACTCTCTCCCCTTTCCTTGGATGTTATTGGGTTCAAATATTATGCATTGGCCTAATGTAGCCACAGTGACAATAGCCAGAGGATGAAGCCATACCTGGAGAGGGCAGAGCTGAGAGATGCAATGATCCTGGCTTCTTGACCATGATGTGGAATCACTGAACTTGCCCTACCTCTGGAGTACTGTTGCTTAAGACGTACTGAATTGGGGTTTCTTCTATTTAGAACTAAGATTACCCTAACTTGAGGCATCGAGGTGGCAGGTGGCTCAGTCAGTTAAAAGTGTCTGCCTTTGGCTCAGGTCATGATCCCAGGGTCCTGGTATGGAGTCCAGCATCAGGCTCCCTGCTCAGTGGCGAGTCTGCCTCTCATTCTCCCTCTGCCTCTCTGACCCCCCCACCCCCGCTCTTGCTCTCTCTTGGTCTCTCTCAAATAAATAAATTCTTTATAAATAAATAAATAAATAAATAAATAAATAAATAAATAAAATGACCTTAACTTGTAATACCCTTCCTTCTTTTTTTGCTCGACTTCTATTTTCAGTCCTTCAATACTATTTTTCCTATTGTCAAGTGAATTCTCAATTAAGTTTATAGAAATCTATATACGACACACAATGTATTTTTTTAAAATTTGAATAATTGGCAGCCTCACCATAAAAGCAGCAGAAAATACACCTGGAAAAGATGAAAATACATACTCCTTGAGAAAGTATATCAGTCAGTTTTCTTATATCCCTTCCTCTTGTTTACATGAGCTGATATAAATGTAAGGCACAGTGTTTGATGTTTCTGACATCTCTACCACCTAAAAAGAAGCTCTAAGAGGAAGGAATACACTAACTCATAAATCTATACATACAAGCTCTTTCATTAGATTCTGTGTGTATATGGAGGGGGTTGGTTGAAAGTGAGCAAGTGATGCTCACATGTATGGAACATAGATGTCTGCCATATTTACTTTAAAAAAAAAACAACTCTTTGTCTTTTTCTCCCTACTAAATGTGATGTTGTTGAAGGCAGAAATAATACCTTATTCATCTTTGCAACTCCAGTGCCCAAGAGATCTTTAGTACCTAGAAAATACCTAGTAAGGATTTGTTGGCTAAATAGATGATTTAATGGATAAGTAACTGAATAAATAAAATAGCAAATGAATAAAAGCATATTGCATTGACTATTCGTATGTTAGGATTTAACATTTTATTTCATAATGGCATTTTCTATAGCTAAGTTATAGGTCTCCAATAAATTTTAGGTACTTTGAGGGATGAGAAAATTTTCATTATCATTCACTTAGAACAACTTATCAAGTTCTTAGTGTATAGTAAATATTAGGTGTGTGGGTGTTTTTTTATTGATAGAAACTTTAAGAAAGCTGATAATTCTGTATTTATTAGTTTCAAAAAATATAGGATCCACTGGGTTATCATGCCTGTTTATTTAATAGATTTTTATTTTGAACCAGCTTTATACCAAGCACTGTTCTGGATTCTGAAGACAAAGTGATGAGCTAAATGTACAAGGTCCCTGTTCTCAAGAAAACTACAATAGAGTGTGGACGGATAGGCAACAGACAAATACAGATAATAATTTCAGATCATTTAGTTTCAAGTTGCTGATTGACAGAGGGCAAAACCAAAAGTCTGACCAAGACAAGTGGGTGGCTTGGGGGTGTAGTGGAGGAATAAAACTTTGCATGTGAGTAAATAAAGGAACTGAAGGGCAGAGAGTAGGCAGGGATATCCATCTGGATGTTGAAGTCATCAGCAATGTTGATGAGAGGGAAGGAAGGGCAAAGATAATGAGCTCACGTGAGAATTTCAATAAATGAAAGCAATGATGGGCTGTTGGTGGATGACAGACACAACATGGCATTGACATGGCTTGAGTTTCAAGGGAGCTAGAATGTGTAAAGGAAAATTGTGAAGGATGTGCTTGGAAGTGGCCATGAGGAGCAAGACAAATCTCCTCCAGTCTTCTGGCCCAGAGGTTTATGTCATTTAAGGGGAAGTAGCATTCTCAGGTAATAGTCTTCATTTAAGATAAGAAAACATTTAAGAAGAGATTGAGGATCGCACAGAGTTTGCAAGTGAAAAAGTAGGAATTCTAGAAGGCACACTGGGAAGACCTGGGAGGATGGGAGGGTAGACAGTTAGGTCAGTTTCATGGATATTCAGCATGGAGATGAATGCCCTGGTGATAGTGGTGACGTGGTGGATATGGGTTTCTGAAGGTGCCCTACGACAACAGGCCCATGAGGCAATTCTGAGCATAGTTTCTAGCAAGTGTGCCTGTCATTGTACACCGAAAGATCTGAGGAGCCTCGGCAACTGATTCAGATTTTTTATTCACAACTGTAATTCCACCTCTAATGCAAATTTATCTCTGCTTTATTGTGAAGGAGAATGGTACAGTAGAAAGATTGCTATTGCAGAAAGATTAAGAAATTGGATTCCAATTTTAGTAGTACTAACTAGCTGGATGCACCTTGTCACATCAGTTAATTTCTCCAGGCCTCCATTTCCTCACCTGTAAAATGAGCAAGTTGGACTATCTCAGAGTGGAAACAAACTGGAAAATTGGTTGCCTCAGATTCTAAAGTAAATGCCTCTCTAAACTTTTTTTCCCCAAAAAAATATATACTCATTATGAGTGCAGATTCAGCGGTTAAAGCTGGATTTTTATCTGAGTCAACAATACTAGTTATGAGACCTAACTCTCTAAATTGTTTGTAAACTCTAATGTTCTTTTTTTTTTTAATTTTTTTATTGTTATGTTAATCCCCATACATTACATCATTAGTTTTAGATATAGTGTTCCATGATTCATTGTTTGTGCATAACACCCAGTGCTCCATGCAGAACGTGCCCTCCTCAATACCCATCACCAGGCTAACCCATCCTCCCACCCCCCTCCCCTCTAGAACCCTCAGTTTGTTTCTCAGAGTCCATCGTCTCTCATGGTTCGTCTACCCCTCCGATTTCCCCCCCTTCATTCTTCCCCTCCTGCTACATTCTTCTTCTTTTTTTCTTTCTTAACATATATTGCATTATTTGTTTCAGAGGTCCAGATCTGAGATTCAACAGTCTTGCACAATTCACAGCGCTTACCAGAGCACATACCCTCCCCAGTGTCCATCACCCATTCACCCCATCCCTCCCACCCCACCCCCCACTCCAGCAACCCTCAGTTTGTTTCCTGAGATTAAGAATTCCTCATATCAGTGAGGTCATATGATACATGTCTTTCTCTGTTTGACTTATTTCGCTCAGCATAATACCCTCCAGTTCCATCCACGTCGTTGCAAATGGCAAGATCTTATTCCTTTTGATGGCTGCATAATATTCCATTGTATATATATACCACTTCTTCTTTATCCATTCATCTGTTGATGGACATCTTGGCTCTTTCCACAGTTTGGCTATTGTGGACATTGCTGCTATAAACATCGGGGTGCACGTAGCCTTTCGGGTCCCTACTTTTGTATCTTTGGGGTAAATACCCAGGAGTGCAATTGCTGGATCATATGGTAGCTCTATTTTCAACTTTTTGAGGAACCTCCATACTGTTTTCCAGAGTGGCTGCACCAGCTTGCATTCCCACCAACAGTGTAGGAGGGTTCCCCTTTCTCCGCATCCCCGCCAACATCTGTCATTTCCGGACTTGTTAATTTTAGCCATTCTGACTAGTGTGAGGTGGTATCTCATTGAGGTTTTGATTTGGATTTCCCTGATGCCGAGCGATATTGAACACTTTTTCATGTGTCTGTTGGCCATTTGGATGTCTTCTTTGGAAAAATGTCTGTTCATGTCTTCTGCCCATTTCTTGATTGGATTCTTTGTTCTTTGGATGTTGAGTTTGATGAGTTCTTTATAGATTTTGGATACTAGCCCTTTATCTGATATGTCATTTGCAAATATCTTCTCCCATTCTGTCAGTTGTCTTTTGGTTTTGTTGACTGTTTCCTTTGCTTTGCAAAAGCTTTTTATCTTGATGAAGTCCCAATAGTTCATTTTTGCCCTTGCTTCCCTTGCCTTTGGCGATGTTTCTAGGAAGAAGTTGCTGCGGCTGAGGTCGAAGAGGTTGCTGCCTGTGTTCTCCTCTAGGATTTTGATGGACTCCTGTCTCACATTGAGGTCTTTCAACCATTTGGAGTCTATTTTTGTGTGTGGTGTAAGGAAATGGTCCAGTTTCATTCTTCTGCATGTGGCTGTCCAATTTTCCCAACACCATTTGTTGAAGAGACTGTCTTTTTTCCATTGGACATTCTTTCCTGCTTTGTCAAAGATGAGTTGACCATAGAGTTGAGGGTCCATTTCTGGGCTCTCTATTCTGTTCCATTGATCTATGTGTCTGTTTTTGTGCCAGTACCATACTGTCTTGATGATGACAGCTTTGTAGTAGAGCTGGAAGTC
>NW_022589737.1:3399088-3525346 GCF_004348235.1 Phoca vitulina
TTAGGTTGTGTACTTGAGACCTTTCTTGTTTCTTGAGAAAGGCTTGTATTGCTATATACTTTCCTCTTAGGACTGCCTTTGCTGTATCCCAAAGATTTTGAATAGTTGTGTTTTCATTTTCATTGGTTTCCATGAATTTTTTAAATTCTTCTTTAATTTCCTGGTTGACCCATTCATTCTTCAGTAGGATGCTCTTTAGCCTCCATGTATTTGAGTTCTTTCCGACTTTCCTCTTGTGATTGAGTTCTAGTTTCAAAGCGTTGTGGTCTGAAAATAGGCAGGGGATGATCCCAATCTTCTGGTACCGGTTGAGACCTGATTTATGACCTAGGATGTGATCTATTCTGGAGAATGTTCCATGGGCACTAGAGAAGAATGTGTATTCCGTTGCTTTGGGATGGAATGTTCTGAATATGTCTGTGAAGTCCATTTGGTCCAGTGTGTCATTTAAAGTCTTTATTTCCTTGTTGATCTTTTGCTTAGACGATCTGTCCATTTCAGTGAGGGGGGTGTTAAAGTCCCCCACTATTATTGTATTGTTGTCGATGTGTTTCTTTGCTTTTGTTATTAATTGCCTTATATAATTGGCTGCTCCCATGTTAGGGGCATAGATATTTACAATTGTTAGATCTTCTTGTTGGATAGACCCTTTAAGTATGATATAGTGTCCTTCCTCATCTCTTATTACAGTCTTTGGTTTAAAATCTAATTTGTCTGATATAAGGATTGCCACCCCAGCTTTCTTTTGGTGTCCATTAGCATGGTAAATGATTTTCCACCCCCTCACTTTCAATCTGGGGGTGTCTTTGGGTCTAAAATGAGTCTCTTGCAGACAGCATATTGATGGGTCTTGTTTTTTAATCCAATCTGATAGCCTGTGTCTTTTGATTGGGGCATTTAGCCCATTTACATTCAGGGTAACTATTGAAAGATAGGAATTCAGTGCCATTGTATTGCCTGTAAAGTGACTGTTACTGTATATTGTTTGTGTTCCTTTCTGGTCTATGTTGCTTTTAGGCTCTCTCTTTGCTTAGAGGACCCCTTTCAAGATTTGTTGTAGGGCTGGTTTCGTGTTTGCAAATTCCTTTAGTTTTTGTTTGTCCTGGAAGCTTTTTATCTCTCCTTCAATTTTCAATGACAGCCTAGCTGGATATAGTATTCTTGGCTGCATATTTTTCTCATTTAGTGCTCTGAATATGTCCTGCCAGTCCTTTCTGGCCTGCCAGGTCTCTGTGGATAGGTCTGTTGCCAATCTAATGTTTCTACCATTGTAGGTTACATATCTCTTCTCCCGAGCTGCTTTCAGGATTTTCTCTTTGTCTCTGAGACTCGTAAGTTTTACTATTAGATGTCGGGGTGTTGACCTATTTTTATTGATTTTGAGAGGGGTTCTCTGTGCTTCCTGGATTTTGATGCCTGTTTCCTTCCCCAAATTAGGGAAGTTCTCTGCTATAATTTGCTCCATTATACCTTCTGCCCCTCTCTCTCTTTCTTCTTCTTCTGGGATCCCAATTATTCTAATGTTGTTTCGTCTTATGGTATCGTTTATCTCTCGAATTCTGCCCTCGTGATCCAGTAGTTGTTTATCTCTCTTTTTCTCAGCTTCTTTATTTTCCATCATTTGGTCTTCTATCTCACTGATTCTTTCTTCTGCCTCATTTATCCTAGCAGTTAGCGCCCCCATATTTGATTGCACCTCATTGATAGCCTTTTTGATTTCTCCTTGGTTAGATTTTAGTTCTTTTACTTCTCCAGAAAGGGTTTCTCTAATAACTTCCATGCTTTTTTCAAGCCCAGCTAGTATCTTTAAAGTGATGATTCTGAACTCTTTAAAGTGATGATTCTGACATCGTACTAATGTCCGTATTGAGTAGGTCCCTGGCAGTCGGTACTACCTCTTGTTCTTTTTGTTGAGGTGATTTTTTCCGTCTTGTCATTTTGTGCAGAGGAGAATAGATTAATGAGAGAACAAAATGCTAGCAGGGTAACAACGTCCCCAGAAAATATACTCTAAACAAATCAGAGAAGACCTGAAGCAGTGGGAAAAGAAAGGGAAAGAGAGAAAAAAGAAAAGGAAAGAAAAAAAGAATAAAGAAAAAGATAAAGATAAAAACAAACAAAAGCAGAACAAAACAAAACAAAACAAAAACAGAATGTGATCAAATATGATCAGGCTGGATTATAGATCAGTGCCACACACTAGATTTTGGGTGTATTTTGGTCTGTTAAAAGAAAGTCCCTCCCAAAATTTTAAAGAAAGAAAAACTTATATATGTACAAAAATAAGGGTTGATATGATGAAGGGATGGAATATGACTGTAAAGATGGAAATTATAAAAAATTTTTAAAAAGGATTTGATAAGTTGTTTGAAAAAAGAAAGAAGAGGATTAAAAAAAAAAAAAGAAAGAAAAAAGGGAGAGAATGTGATCAGGCAGGGGAGTAGAAAAAACCATACACTAGAGCTTTAGAGTATATTTTGATCTGTTAGAAGAAACTATCTCAAGATTTTAAAGAGAGAACAACTTATATATATATGCCAAAAATACGGGTAACTACTATGAAGGGATAGAATATGACTTTAAAAATGAAAAATAAAAATGTTTTTTTTTAAAAAAGGTATTGATAAGATGTTGGTTGAAAAAGGGAAAAAGAAAAATTCAAAAAAAAAGAAAAAAGGAAAAAAGAAAAAGACAGTTAAAAAAAATAATTAACTCTGAAAGACTAAAGAATCATGGTAAAAAAGCCATGAATTCTATGTGCGGTATTCCCCTAGCGCTGGAGTTCTGCCGTTCTCATTGATCTGTAAACTTGGTCTTGGCTGGCTGTTCTCGCTGATCTTCTGGGGGAGGGGCCTGTTGCCGTGGTTCCCAAATGTCTTTGCCGGAGGCAAAATTGCCCCGCCCTTGCCGGTCCGGGCTAAGTAATCTGCTCGGGTTTGCTCTCCGGAGCTTTTGTTCCCTGCAGGCTTTCCGTACAGCTTTGGAGGCGGAGAGTGAAAATGGCGGCCTCCCAGTCTCCGCCCCGGCGGAGCCGCCGAGAACTCGGGGTCCCGCTCCTCAGCGAGCCCCCAGAGAAAAGCAGTCAGTCACTCCCATCTCCCCGGTCTCCGGCCACACTCCGCGCTCACCCGGCCTGTGACCGCGCCTTTCTATCTGGCACCCGACCCCGGGTGGAGTCTCCAAACCCAGCAGATCCCCGCGGTGCGCTCCTGCACCTCTCCTCCCGGGGGAAGAAGGTGAGTCTCCCCGGATCTGCCGCTTGTTGGGTCCCTGCTGGAGGAGCTGTGGCCCGACTGTGCCGCGGATCACGGTTTATAGCAGCCCCGAGCTGAGAGCCCGCGCCTGGGCTCCGTCTCTGCAGCCGGCTTCCCTGCTCCGATACCTGGGAGCTCTGCCGCACTCAGGCACCCCCGGTCTTTCTGTGACCCCGAGGGTCCTGAGACCACACTGTCCCGCGAGGGTTCCACCCCCCACTTCGCCACCAGAGTGACGTCCCTCAGCGGAGCGGACTTCTAAAAGTTCCGATTTTGTGCTCCGTGGCTCTATCACTTGCCAGAAGCGGCCGACGGAGGCCCCTCCCCCGCCGTCTATCCTCCCGAATATCGCCTCGGATTCACTTCTCCGCACGTCCTACCTTCCAGAAAGTGGTCGCTTTTCTGTTCAGAGAGTTGTTGCTCTTCTTTTCGTTGATCTCCTGTTGAGTTTGTAGGTGTTCAGAATGGTTTGATCCCTATCCAGCTGAATTCCTGAGAGGAGACGAAATCCAGGTCTCCTCCTCCTCCGCCATCTTGCTCCGCCCCCCTGTAAACTCTAATGTTCTTAACTGGAAAGCAAAATATAGTGACAGTCTCAATAGTTATTGTGAACAGTAAATGATACAATGCCTGAAAAATAGTAAGCACTTGATATATTTTAGTTATTTATTATTAAATGTGATTGATTCATTTAAGCACTGAAAGTATATGACACTTTCCACATGCTTTACTGTTTTAATTTCAGTATAATGATGATTGGGTAAATGGCCTCTGGTGCTTACGATCTTTTCAGGTCAAGAGTAGAATCACATTTAAATCAGATGAAAAAGACTTTTCAGAGACATATGAATCTAATGACTAATGCTAAGGTTTTTTTTTTCTGTTTGATCTTTACTTTGTCCAATTAATCATATTAATTAGAAGTGTGAAAAAAAATTAGTTGTCCCTAAACACTGACTTTTCCCCCTATTTTCTATATTTTGGAAATAAATTTCAACATGCCACATTCTGGAATTATCCATGGGTCAAAATACAGTACATCTTTTACAATGTATATCCGTGATTATAGGCCAAAATGCATTCTTCCAACACTTCCTTTGGTTTGGGCTTTGACTCTTCATAGGGGAAACAACACCTATTATAGAAATAAACCTGGTAGGGCAGATAGAAGGATAGAACACTTTTATATTAAAATGGGAGGCTACACTAAACATCATTTTCCAAATCAGTGAAATAGGGCTCATGGTATTTTCCTCCCTCCCACTATTTACCCATCAATTCATATCTACCCCCAGATACATTGGGGGTGGTGAAATTTAATAAGCTTGAGAAATTTTGAGAGAGAAAAAGAAAAACAAAAGTCAAACCTATCATAAAATGACTACCCAGGCCTACATACCCTTGAAAAAAATAAGAACCAAGCCATTCGCTCTATATATAGGTGATAGAAAGATAGATAGATGACAGATAGATATGGATATAGAGAGATAAAGATAGATATCATATGTATGTATCATACATAATATACATCATGTGTATCATATATATGTCTTTTTTTTTTACTTGCGTCACTAGTATTTTGATGTTTTAACTAAGGAATAAGAATAAAGGTGTATTTAGAGATGAATAACTTGATTTAGTGTTGTGTTAAAAGGACCATGCCCATGACATCTCTCCTTGATTGTCTGTTCATGCATAACCCTCCCACATTTATCCAGAAAGTCTGTCTGTCCTGCCACAGCCTGTACTTGCTGATGTCTGTCTCCCAGAATGTGCTCACTTCAGGACCAGAAGAAACAAATGCCCATTGCTACTCCCGTTCTAAATGAGCGGTTCTAAATCACTAGGTGGACTCACATGTATACAGAAATGTGATATGTTATTGGATCAGGACATTGGCAGACTGAACATTAGTCTTTGACTATGCTGAGCCATGAACAGAAAAGTCAGAGAAAGTGTTGCTCATTTGTTCGTTTGTTCAATGCACAATGTCTTTGGTGCTTCCTGTGCTTGTTACCCCAGGAACATGGTTATGAACAATGTGACATGATCCTTGACATTTCTTGGTATATGTGAACTTGTGAGGCTGTGGTTTAGTTTTGGAAGATGGACTGTGGCAGGGCGGGGGTCGGGCATCGGATATTGGAAATTAGGAGAACTAGGTGACTAATTCCAGCTCTGTTATTAAATAGCTGTATAAGCACATAAGCTGGGGCTACATATGTTCCTTTTCTCATTAGTCTCCTAATCTGTAAAACAAAGGGGTTAAACTAGATAAAGTCCCTTTAAGCTTTCCAAAATTCTATGAATCTCTGATTATTGCTATTTCTTGGGTAGCCCTGTGTATATATTACAAGGGTAGGTATTGTGCATCTGCCTTCTCCTGCCTCTTGGGAGCAGTGAGCTCTTCCAGGTACATAAAAGGAGGAGTGCAGGAGATGGAGTTTGGGAAACAATAACACCAAAATCAGGTCCAGGAGCACCAGCCTCTTGGGCCTGCCCTCAAAAGTCACGTTTAAGCCAAACAAAGGAGGAACATGGTAGTTCTGCTTTGATGAATACAGTTGACATAGTTTAGGAAAAAAGAAAAACAGAGGCATAGTCAATATGATGTGAAACACTAATAAATGTAATTTTGGAAATAAGATTTTTAAGTGGTATCATACCCATCAAGGTTTTCCAATATCTAACCAACAGATAAGTCATTTGAAATAAAAAGTTAAAGAGAGAATAGGAAACCAGAGAAGCAAACAAACAGTATGAGGATAACATTTTTCATTACATAAATCAATACTTTGATTTCATTTTATTTGTTTCTTTTCAAAACTCATTCTCTTTGTGTGTGCTTATATGTGTGTGTGTTTGTGGCTGTATGTGCATGCATGCCTTAGTTTTTAAAGAGCTTCTACAAAAATTAAAATAGCAACATAGGGATGCCTAAGCATTTAGGGATGAGGGTGGTCAAGGTCATAATCCCAGGCTTGCTATACATTTCACGGTCATCGGTGCTCCTAAAGATACATGCAGGCAAGTGCGATAATAAGAAACAGCTGAAAATCTCTAGCTTCGCTGGCTATGCAGTTGATTTTCTTTAAAAAAAAACAAAAAAAAAATACAATGCACCATTAATGCTTTCTAAGCCATAGATATACTCCGTTGTTTATCTAGATTGATGCTTAATGTTTAAATGGATCTTTTAAATGCAAATTCTGATTGAGTAGGTGTTGGGTAGGACCCAAGATTTTGCATTTTAAAACATGCTGGCAAAACTTCTTGATCTATGGGACACGCTTAGTAATAAGAATCCTGGAGGTCCTGTTGTCATGTGGGCTTGCTTTAAGACACTCTCTTAGTGCTCGCCAGGAGAATTTTTTTAAATTACAATTTTCTCATTTCTTCCAGGACCTCATAAACTTTATAGAAAGGAATCTCTAATATCTGACCTGAAGTTTTCAGACTATGGTCAGTCACATTTCTTCCCATGTCTTTCTCAGTGAAGAATGGCTGGTTTTCTTTATTCTTTTCAGTTTAGATTGAGGATTGTCACATTACTACCCTGCCTCCTGCTCTACCTGGCTTATATACCTCAAGCTTTCTTTCTTCCTTTCTTTCCAGTGTATTTCCAAATTGATTTGGAGATATTTCTTTAGTTTAGTTTTTTTTTTTTTTAATTTCCCAAATTGGTTGTTTTTCACTGTTTATCCCTTGACTGTCTTGGATATAGGACATTCCACCAGTGCAGAGATTCCCTGGTAGGCAGTAACACACTTATGCATCCCCAAGCAGCTACCACTTAGGGACAGAAGCATAAGAAGATATGGGGTTTCATTTATTTATTAAGGGCACTGGGAAAATGCCAACATGGGAATGCACTGGAGTAGCATTCTCCAGATGTTGAGAAGTCTGGCTTGGTTTGGGGGCTGCTGGTTGACTATTTTCTCTTCTAATGTAGTCATAGCACCTGAAGGGAATCTTGGGTCCCCAAGCATGAAAGATGCAAAGAAATGGTGAATTGAAAGGCCCCTATGGGCACGTGTCTAAGTTGACTGGCTGTGACCGTGACAGTGACATTCATTTCCTGCCTGCTGCCCGTACTGAAATCATGGCTAGACAGAGGAGCAGAAGTTAATTGCCTCAGGGAAAAGGTCCTTGCGTTAATTGTCACATTAAAGTTCACATTGCATTAAAGCTTTGAGCTCAGGTTTATCCTAGCAGCTGGGCTCAGAGGAGCCACGGAGTCTCATGTGTGTATCTAAGGACTCTTCTCCAGAGAAATTTTCCACTTCCATTGAGACTGGAATGGAAAAACGTTTAGCTTGAACTATAGTTTGAAAACCTCAGCAGGTCCAGGAAGCCTAGAGAGGGAGGAAACTGGATTTTGTCAGAGGACGGGAGTGTTGAGTGAGATGTACCAAGAGGGACTAGTCTCTAGGAGGCAGATAGGTGGGCTAAAGGGATTGAGAAAGATAGTCTTGAGTTACATAATTAACATGCCACAAGGACAGGGATGGCAGTAATACCCAGCTTAACAAAGAAACTCTGCAAAACACCAACATTTGATTGGTTGGCTGGTGGGTAAAGGGCTTGAGAGTGGTAAGCTGCTAATAACAAAAACTTGGGAGGGGTAGAGAACAGTGATCTTTTTAGGAGCCCATAGCATACCCGGGCCATTCCCATCTTCCCTCCAATCTATATCCTTCCTTCTTTACTTCAATATTACATTTACAAGGCAAATAGGTTGAGTGAAAAGTCACTGAAAATGCTGCCAGATAACCTGGGCATTAATTATGAGCTCAGGTTAATCATTTAATAGCAATCATGTGACCGTGGAGAAATCACATCATAGCTTCAAGCCTCAGTTTCCCCATCCTTAAGATGGAAACAGTATCACCCATCCTGCAATTTAAAAATTTCTTTTTAATTTTTAGTGTGAAGTGAAACATTGTATATAAAGCAATTTTTAACACCATGTAGATGGTAGGCACTCAAGAATTTTAGAAACCTGATACAAATTTCTGATGCACCATCCTAATTCATTTCCTTTGAGTGCTCCTAATTTGAAGTTGTTTAACTGTGTCTTGCTTAAGGTTTTTTTTATATTTTGTTCTAAGTGTCTAGAAGGTTTGTTGACCAAATAAGAAAGCCGAGTCTTTAAGGAATGATATTATACCATCTGCTGCTTTAAATTTCTGCCAGAGACCCAGATAGTTCAGTTCAATTCGGTTTACATATATTGAGCTTCTGCTAGTACCAGGCATCCTGCTGGGCACCGTGAAGTGAACAACAATGAACAGGACATAGGAACTGTCATCAGGAAATACAGTATTTATTAGAGAACTAGCTAATTATATGAAAAGAAGACTGTGACAAGCACCCTAGAAAAGATGAGATTAATATCCATGGGAGTAATGAAGAAGGAAAAAAAACAACTCCTTCTCATAAGTTAGTGGAATGCTTTTGGAAGAGGTGATATTTATGGCAGGCCTTAAAGGAAAGAAATGTTTCAGCCCCTGTTTCAACCTCCTGTCCTTCTGTAAGAGGTCAAAGGCAATAGCTCTTTGAATCATATTGAATTGCTGGTAGTTGAAGGTGCAGCCAATCCACAGCATTAGGTCCTGGTTTCTATATCATCACAGTATGGAAAAGGTATTGGACACTTAGTCCATACCCTTGTTTGCAAGGAAGGCATTCAATCTTTCAACACAAGTAGTTGTTACTTGATTTTATACTTCCGTGCAACTTCTCACACTCTGGTATATTTTAAATCCAATTTCCTCTCATTGAGTGGAAGGTTACTACGTGCTAAACCCTTCATATTCAAGAAGAAAATCAGCTTTTATTATTTTTTTTCATGTAGTTGATTACAATCTTCTTTCACCTAACTTAAAAAAATACTCTATTTTCTACCCATTATTCATCTTCCAGTGTCTTCTCTGAACGCTCTCAGCTCATCCAAATCTCCTATTATTGAAGCATATGGAAATGGACTTGGGCACCAGGGAGGCCACAGCCAGGATTTAGAACAAAGAAACTGATTTCCCTCAGTTCCACTCTCCACTCAAGGCCTACCCGTTGTTCATTTGAGCACAGCAATATGCTAGCTACCTTAACAAAATATGACCCTATGGACTCACAATCAGTTTCCCTAAATTCCAAGTTGTTTCATAGAGAAAACTAAGCGATTGGGGTTGACATTTGAGACTAACAACAGTAATAACTCACTTTTTAAGTGTTTCCCCAGGTCCCAAGATTGCATCTGAATGGATCTTCCAGCCTTCTGTGTCTTGTCTTCCCCCTCAGTGGATGGGATGGCATTGGGCTGTCTGCATCATTAGCTCTGTCAGAACTAGCTGAGAAGCAAATCCTACCCTGCTTACATTCTGCAGGATTTCTCCCTCCCCGGTTAAATGTGTTTAACCTTTGGAATAAAGCAGTATGATATTCAAACATCTCCTAATGAGGCTCTTAGACTTAGGGCTTTGAGATTTTATTCACCTGAGTGGCTTCCCTTAAGCCTGCAGAAAAGACAATTTCTAGGTTTAATACCATCTCTTTTTTGTTAGGAAGCCAGAAACTACGACTGTCAGTCAGTTAAGATGCATTGTGTTCGTGCTTTAGCCCCATGAAAGCATGGACACGTTACCAACCACTAGGGTTTAGCTGGTGGTAGTCTAGGTCAACATCACTGACAGTATCACCAGCCTTTCACAGTCTCTAAGAAGAACTATTTCCAGAATGTGCAGAGGGAAGTGGGAGGTTATTATCTCTGTTCATAGGTAATATTCATCATATTTATTATGCCTGTTACAGGAGTGGGGAAATCAACCACCAGAAATCAATCTTTCCTAAATAACTCCCCAGGAACCTGGCTATATTTTAGGGTAAATGCTAACAGGGAAAAGCATCTGGGTCTATGTAAAATGTCCTGGGCTGGGAATCAAGAGACCTGCTGCTAATTATCTAAATAAAGTCTAGTTGGGTCAGGTCATCCGTTTGGGTCTTAGTTTTCTTTCTATGGAAAGGGATACTAATCTCTCTTCTCCCTAACAATGAAAGATACCGTGAGCATTATATGATGCAAACGATGAGGAAAGTCTTTCAATATAGAAGTACAAGGAGAAAATGATGTGTTTTCTTATTCTCTGTTGCCCTGATGGAGTGAATCAGACATATCTCTTCCTCACCTTCTCCACACCCACATAAAGGTGATTCACATTTGAAGATACCAGGTATACCTGGGGGACTCATAGTCTGGGAACAAAATAATGCTTAGAAAATCACTGGGCTGGGGATCCTGGGCTTGGGAGGATCCAAGGACAGAATAAGTGCTGTTGCTAGCTATCCACTTCTCAAGAGATGTTGTTAGGATTAGAGACACAGGAAGAAATAATCATATCACATGCATCAGCCAAAGGAGACTTGAGGAGGTGAAAGTCTCCAGAATAAACTACATGTGTCATGAAATGACCAAGGGGGTTCTGTTTGGGGGGACTGAGGCAAAAAGGTGATAGAATTGCAGTTCAGTGCTGTTAGTACGAGGCATAAAGCTCCCCATCCCTAATTTGACAAAGAATTGAACACTATCCCTGGTCTTTAGCTTTACCCATATTTGGAGCATAATCAATATTTCTTATGGGTCGGGAATTCATGGGCCTGGTTTCAGAAATCCACGCAGAGTTTGGTTTGACAGCTGGGCTTGTTAAATCCTACTGAGGCACATGCACAGCCAACTAAGTGTTCACTGGTGTCTCAGAGGCAAGACTCTGTGCTTTTGTTCTGGCTTCCAGCTGATGGCAATCCCAATCTGCAGAGGTCCTGGTTGAACATTGGATCTTTTCAAACTACAGAATTCAGAAAAATAGGGAATGGGCTTAGCATAGAATAGGGAATAGAGCCTGGGCTTTGGAGTCAGGCAAATGTAGGATCAAACAGTTTTACCAATTATGTAGCAAACTACTCGTTCTCTCTGTGCCTCAATGTCTCTGTCTATTGGCAATAATCATATCTTTCCTTTATGGTCGTTGTGAGGGCTGAAGTCACCCTGACATACATTCCAGCACAAGTAGGAGGTTTTGAGTGATAGTTCACTTCTCCCTCATGCAATCTTTATGACTGTTTGGCACACAGAGGCACCTTGCTAGTGGGAACAATGGTTATAGCTACATCTGTACAGGTTAAAAAGAGAACATAATGTGTGCTTGATAAAATTATAGCTTGGAATATTCCTAAAGGGGCAGAAACCTGAATTTTCTGTACATGGGCAGCATATTGGTAAGCGACTTTTGGGAATCCACAACTTTGGTTTTTGTTTTTGTTTTTGTTCCTTTTTTGCTTGCTTGCTTCTTTATTTTTCTAGCTGCTAAAATAAGTGTGATACTGATATTATTTGGAAGACTTTGTTCACCATGGCAAATACCTCCCAAGCATCTAAGTAGCCCCAGATCTTTCAGGAAATTGTATATTTAATCAGTCCCAAACTATGTTTAGATGAGTTAGACTATAAAGAGTTAAGGTAACTGCTTAACCTGGGGATTGTATTACATCTTTCTGGCATAATCCCCCCATTTTTAAAATTAGGAAAAGATGGTAATAAACTGGATCTGCAGTCCCTGTGCTGACACAGGGGTGGGAAGGAGGATTACCATATGGATTACCATTAGTGACTATAACCCAAAATGCATCTTTTCAGGCAACCCCTTCTCATTCCCGACTCTAGAATTTTGTTCTTCCCTCTTACTATCTGATGGATGATTTCTCCTCAACCCTGCCATCAGTCACCTGTACTCACTCTTTCATTCTTTGTGGATGAACAAGCTCTGGGAGGCCTAAATGCAATGCCTACTCCCATAAAGGTTGGGTTCCTTCAACCAGGCAAAAGTAAAGGTGTCTATCAACTTTCAGATGACAAATTAGTATAAATAACAAGAGCCAGCACGGGTGACTCTCACATAAGTTAATGAGGTAGTTTGAGGGTAGAAAGAAGTTTTCTAGCCTGGGTCAGACTTAGATTTAAATTCCCTTTCTTCAGTTAGTGGTTGTGTGGCTTTGGGCAAGTCACCGAAGTCTCTGACAGTTTCTTATTTCAATGTTAATGTGGAGATCAAAACAGTAACATGATTATGATGGAATACAGGTGCCCCTCACAGCAAGCCTTTGATATATCTTGGTTTGTTTTTCTCTTTATTAACTAGCGCAATTAATACTTTTTGTGACATGTGAGTGTCTGTTGCTGGCAGTTAGAATGGAAAGTTGGCATGGTAGAAGTTCTACTGAAGGAGGAGGGGTTGCAATGATGGTAGAGTCTAAGAAATCCCCAAAGATTCCAGGAGGGGGGTGAGGAGAATAATAACGCATTGAAAAACTGACAGGAGAGAATGATTTCCACTGAGAGTTAAAGAAGGAATGGTGTACATATGAAATTCAGTGAATGTGTGGGTTTCAAAGACTGGAAAGTCCTGCTGATGACACTGAACCTTTGTCACCTTCCAGACTCAAAGTCCTAAGAGAGTCTGAGGCACAGTTTTGTAAGACTCAGATGTGAAGTTAGTCCCTTTAAGATGTCCATTCTGGCTTTCAGGAGCCGGGCTGGGCTGGTCTCTGGAGACCTCCTGGGATGATACACAGTTTTAAATCTTGGGTTTCCCATGTCGGATTCTCTAAGAGGTGGTGGGTTGAGAGGGGTTGGAAGAAGGATAAATGGAGATTAGAACTGATAAGGCTTTAACAAAAGCTCACCTTACCGCAGGCCCCAGTATCAAAGCAAGTCCTCTGATGTTTCCAGACTCAAGCACACAGGTTGTCTCTACATAGCTCTGAGGAATCAGGAAGTTCCCCACAGTACCATGAGAATTTGGAAAATTTGCATAGCTTCCAATAATGAGTCTTCTTAACAATAAGATAACTGCCCCTTAGAGATAGTTATACCTGGGTTCAAATCCCAGTTCTGCTGCTTGCCAGCTGTGTGACCTTATACAAGTTTATTTAAATTCTTTTTTTTTTAAGATTTTATGTATTTATTTGAGAGAGCACAAGCAGGGGGCAGGGGAGGGGTAGAGGCAGAGGGAGAGGCAGACTCCCTGCTGAGCAGGGAGTCCATCACGGGACTAGGTCCCAGGACCCTGAGATCATGATCTGACCCAAAGGCAGACGCTTAACTGACTGGGAGCCACTAAGGCACCCAAGTTTGTTTAAGTTCTTATGGACTCTTTTTCTCACCATAAACTTGAGATAATGATAAATAATACATTGGGTTTTTAAGAAAGAAAAACAAAGAAGATAATACCTTTACCATACTCTGGTGCCTGACACGCAATACACAGAAGATGTTGTGATTGTTGTTAATTTGTTATTATAATTCTCTTTAGTCTGGATCTAGTAAGGAACCAACCCATTGTAGGGACTAAATCTATTAAAGAGAATCAGAAACTGAGTAGTATAATGGGGAAAGAGAAAGTAAGGCTTAGGAAAGTTGAGTGGGATAAGCTAGTCTACTGGTAGAGTTGGTGAAAGGCCTTAATGCTAAAAAGAAGGGGTTAAATCCTATTATATTTGGTGGGAAGTGGCACAATGAGGCTTGGAGTTGGGATAAAGGGAAGAGATATCTTTAAAACCACCGAGCAAAGAAAGCTCCTTTAACATTTCTTACCTTCCTAGTCTCAGTGGAATTTGGAGAATTAATGAACTAATATCTACAAAGTACTTAGAGACTATCAAATGAAAGAAATATAGAAATCCCAAGTAGTATTATAATTTTATTAAACATTTATTGAACATGGTACAGAATATATAGGTAACTATACTTTCCACCCAGAGGGTTGAGAATATAATTATATTCTCAATTGCAATGTTTTTATTAATCATCTTGAGGGCAGAGGGAATTCTAGCTAAACAATAAGTTTGATATATCTCTGAAGAATTCAGATGTACTTGTCTGGTCACCATAATTTGCTTCCTGAATTTCTAGAACACAATTGTAGTGTTATTGTTATACAACACTAATGTTGATATTGATACTCATGATAATAATAAAATAATAATATTGATACTCATGGTAATAATAAAAGCCAAAGAAATAATATGCCAGACATTCTGATAGGTATTCCATATATGTTATCTGTAAAGTTGATAATGAATCCTGAAAGGGAGGATTAATATCCCCATTATATAGTTGAGTAAGTTGAGGCTTAGGGAAGTTATTCAATATTACATGGCTCAGAAGTGATGTATTTGACCCTATAAGCCAGCAAAGACTTGCTCCTGTACCATGGTTTTTCCATTATCATTTAAGAGAGTTGGATATTCTGGGAGTATAAGAGTAATATGATTCCAGGGTCTTAAGCTAAACATTCTTGACAGAGACTCCATAGACCCTGTCTAAAATGTTCATGGAATTCCATGAAATTTTTTACAAACTTGTGTATCTAATGTGCTTTTTGCATTTTTCTGGAGAGTAGCTGTAGAAAATTCATCAAGTTCTTGAAGGAGTTTATAATCCAAATAAGGGTAAGAACCACTGTGCCCATCTTGGGCCAACTCTAGATAGTGGTCAGGGTCTAGAAACATGCTTAGTGTGAGCCTAATCCTTAACTACTTAACTCAAAACTCACAGCACTCAGGGATATGTGTGTGTGTGTGTGTGTGTGTGTATGGAGGGAGGTGCCAAAAGTGGGTATGGGTGGCAGATTCAGGATCTTTTTTGCATTTTTCCTTAATTGACTTCTATGCTCCCTGTTTTTCAGTCTTCTCTTGTGAACCAGGAATCTTGGAGAAACTACCAAGGTCTGTACCCAGCCTAGACACAGGCCCATCTTAAATGCTAGCTCTTCTGTAATGTGTCCCCTGGTTCTCATAGAAGAGTTAACTATACCTTTATTTGTGCACATCTCAGTACAAACCCCTATTCAAACATTATGTTGTATAGTAAGTACTTGTTTATGTATTGATTCCTTTCATCAGACTTTGCATTTCCCCTGGGTGAGAACTATATAATATTCATCTTTTTATTTATTCTAGGCATTATGTATGGCATAGTGCCTAGAATATAGTCAGTACTCAACAAAAACTTAAGAAATAAGCAATGTATTGGAGAGATAGATGGAGAGATGGATGGACTGACAAGTGAATACATTTATTATAGTCTTGAAAGTGGGGATATTGAAGGACATATATTAGTAGATAAGGATTCACTAATTTTAAGCTAGCTTATGCACAGACCTATGTTAGTAAAAATGGTGATGAGTATGGGAAGCAGATCATGCATGGATTCGTGCTTCCCTTACACTGATGGGTATAGAAGGATGGTTTGGTATAATAGAATTTTGCAAAGGGTATAACTTTTCTATTTAGGGGAATAAAGTTAGGTGATTGGAAAGCCATAGCATGCTGCAAAGCTTATGTCAGTTTTCCAGCCCTCTGCAAAAGGCCCACTATAGCTGACTTTCCAGCACCTGCTTTATGTAATTTGGCTTAATAGAGAGTGAAAGCTTTTCATGCTCACAAAAGCCTAATATTAGCATCTCAGTAATGTATTCAAGTTGCCACCTACCCATATAGGCTACATATCCTTGGAGGAGCCAAATAGGACAAGAGAATTCCTGCTATTTTAGAGTACCGTTGACAGTGAAGAGGATAATCATTTTAAACAATCTATCAGGCTTACATTGAGTAAAAATTCCTGGCTTATTAGCCTGGCTAATCTTCCTGGCTGGCCTAAGCTATCTGTGTTTGAACAGAAAATGTTGTTGTCTCTTATCCCATCTATTCCTGTGGTGAGCAATGGGTCTGTACCCACTGCTGGAGCCAGTCCTGATGATATCATCCTCATTGCCATGGGAACACTGTCCTTTTGCAAAGATGAGAGTTAAGCCCACCCTAAAAAAGTCCAAGAGCTCTCTTGAAGTATAATCAGAATTCTTCAGTGGGATTTAGGTGTAATCTGTGAGGAGTTCCATGAAAGAATAATTATTTCTGAATTTTACTGAAAGTCTCCTGAATTCCAAGACTTAAAAAAGAAAATCCTATCTTCAAATAAAGAGATAAAAGAAGTATCCTTTTGCAGAGGTAGCTGGGTATTTACTCAGTAGGATGATCTGTGTTTTTGTACTTTCGAGAGTACACTTGAATATCCTCCCAACCCTCCAATAAGCCTCGTTCCCTGGCATCTCAGAAGACTAAAACCCTATGACAAAGAAAAGTTGTCTGGGATATTTTGGTATAACTCCTTTGATCCTTTGGGCTGTAAAAAAGAGTTGTACATTTGCTACTCTTTGGTAAAGCATACTAACTTCATGAATATGTGGCTCATTTTCTTTCCCCATTTGTCCAGCGAGGATTATAGTAGGAAAGTTCTGAGCTTTTCACCTAGGTGGGAAAAAAATAAAAAAGATTTGTGGCATGAAAAGATGACACTTCAGTTCCTAAATGGACATGTTACACATTCCTGGAATCCAGTGGCCTCTAGAGAAAGCCCTGTCTGTGTCAACACAGGCTACAAAGATAATTACTTTTTTTAAAAGGCATTAGTCTATCACTAAAGTTGCACATTTGTGGGGACACTAATTGTCCTGTTTTTTCTGTACTGTCAGAAGCCGTGGCTAAGCCCATGGGGACCTGTCAGTATTGATGTCACTATTTTTGTTTGTTTGTTTTTTTGTATCCCAAGAAATTTCCTGGCCAGTGGTTTCAATAGCCAATGGAACCCTGGCAGAGCAGGCTGAGTCCTTGGACAGGTGGAGCCAATGGCTCTGTTATGGAAGCCAAAGAAGGAAGGACAAAGGGACTCGAACCACACCTTCTAGGTTATGGGATCCTGATTACGAGTAAAGTATCAGGAAAGGCTGACAGTTTAAGGAAATAAAGGCCCTTTTAAAGAGCAACACATCATTCCCCCCTTATGTCTGAGAACAATGTCCCCCAGACTCAGGCTCTGAGAAGTGGAGTAACTTACTTAGACACATAGAACTGATGAGTTTTGGAACTGGATTTAACTCTGTACTCCAAGATCCAGGCTACCAAATTTCCATCATTTTTAGCAAAAAGACTAGAAGCTGTTTAGAGTTCTTGAATTTTATCCAGACATCATTCAAGTCTGTGAGTTGCTTACTACAGTTCCTTTACCTGCCATCCCAACCTCACCCCGTGCTGTTCTTTTATCTTCCCAAAAAGCATGACAATGTCAGTGAAGAAAAAGTTCATCTTTTCTTTGCCAACATTAATAAGACATAGTCAAGAGCAGTAAAGGTACACACAGCAAACTCAGTCCTAAGAAAGCCTAAACTTAACTTCTACAGTGAATGCAGCTCAATTTTTAAAACCAACTCATTTGGGGAAGCTTTTCAAATTTTGCACTTACTTGAAGATTATAGGAAATTGAATTAAGAGGCTCTTTGACCCTCTGCTAGCTGGGATATAGTTCAGGGCTCAGACTGGCTGCTGCCTTATGTTGGCAAAGTAATTTGGGCAATTCATCCACAACCTGCCTTTTGATCTGTAACACAGAAGTAAGAACTCATGATTGGTTTAGTCTCATTGATTGGGTGCTCAAGTGCATGTAGGAACTTGAATGCAGCGATACTGCAGACACAGTTCAATACCCAGTCCACAGGGTTGCTCAACAGGAATCCTTCTAAGATGCAAACCTGGTTATCACCCCCATTCCCCATCCCCCACCCTAACACCCATTAGTGACTTTCTTTCCCCATCAGAACAATGCCAAAGCCCTCCTTCTGACATTTAGTTTGGCTACAATCTGGCCCCTTTTCAGACCCATCTCCTACCCTTCCGACTACATAGACCAGCAGTTGCCACTTAAATGCGGTTCTTGTGCACATGCTAGATGCTCCATGTGGAACTTCATCCTTCTAGCCCCACCACCTCCAAGGTCAGCAATTCCAGGAAGCCTTCTCCTTGTCTGTGCTAGACTATGTTAGGGCTTCTCCTATACTTTCCTAGCACTTTATATACGATCCTCATCACACTGTATTGTGATGAGTGATTATCTTACATACCACCATCTTTCCAGGAGCTTTTTGAGGGCAGAAACGGTCTCCTATTCAATTACATGTTCCAAGTATCAAACTTGGTATGTGGTAAAACATTAAGTGGATGCTCAGTAGTTGTGCTTTAAAAGGAGATTAGGGATGCAAAATAGATGATTTGATTTACTTGTCACAATATCACAATTTTTTAATCTCAGTTTTTTGAAATCTAAGTAACCCATATGCCATACAAACACATGTATGTTTACTCCAGGCATGTTTTGTGACTCTTGAAATCTCTAATCTGGCATTTGTGGTTCGGTGAAAGTACAAACTGAATTCCCAGCTGCTGAGCTATGGCAAGGATGCAGGTGAATAAGAAGGGCAGCTGAGTACAGACTAGAAGGTAGCAGGTAAAACTCAAAAGGTTTCAGCTGGGGAGCTGATTGGTGGGGACTGATCTCCAAGTCCAAGAAACTAGTTCAATATCAGTATCAGCATGTTAGAGAATAATATCAGGAAACACTATTTATTGAGAAAATGCCTGTATAGAAATCCTCTGCATAGAAAGAAACAGCAGATTGTAGAAATCTTCAGAAAAGTTATAGCTATTTAAGGCATACTTTTCCCTCCCAAAATAAATTGTTTTCCCCCATAAATGAGTTCCTTTTTTAGATTTTTATTCAGTCCTTCAGCATACCTCTATCCTTCCAGTCACCTAAAAATATAAAACTTGGAGATTTTGGAGCATTTTATATTCTTTTATTTCTAATCATTAATGGCAATGAAAATAATAATGGTAATAGTAGTAGTAGTAGTAGTAAGCAGTGTTTATTGATACTTACTATGTTCCAGGCACCATTTAAGGTTTCACTTATTTGAGATACACAACAACCCATTTGAGATTGATAGTCCCATTTTTATTTTTTTAAAGTTTTTATTTGAATTCCAGTTAGTTAACACAGAGTGTTATATTAGTTTCAGATGTACAATATAGTGATTTAACACTTCCATACATCACCCGGTGCTCCTCACTTGACAAGTGCACTCCTTAATCCCCATCACCTATTTCCCGCATTCCCCCATCCTCCTCCCCTCTGGTCACCATCAGTTTGTTCTCTGTAGTTAAGACTCTGTTTCTTGGTTAGCCTCTCTCTCTCCTTTTTTCCTTTGCTCATTTGTTCGGTTTCTTCAGTTCCACATGAGTGAAATTATACAGTATTTGTCTTTCTCTGGCTGGATAGTCCCATTTTTAACATGATAAAAAAACTGAAGCAATGAAATAATAAATAATTCTCCCAAGCTCACACATTTAATAATGGAGCAGGATTTGTACCCAGGCCACCTGTTTCTAGAACTCATACTCCTAAGTGCTACAATGTTCTGTTGCCAGTTCCTACTTATTTTTGTGCTAAAATGTACCCCATTTCTTTTTACAAGTTGACAATTCCACATCAGATAAACTGATTTTGTTACTGTCCTGCTAACCAATTTCTAGGTCAGGCTTTTGCCCCAGTCCCCTCTATTCTGGTTCATCCCTTATCCTTGTGGATTTAGGAAGGCAGTGTGGTGTTGGAGGAAAGCATATGGGCTTGAGAATCATGACAACCTAGGCTTAGTCTGTAAATCTAATATTTTACCTACGTCAACTTATTTAACTTTCTAATAATTCCAATTATTTACCTCATGAGTTTTTGTAAAAGTTAAATGAAATAATGTAGTGAATTGCACTTGGAATATAGTAGGTTAACTATAAATTGTAATTTCCTTGCTGAAACAAATTATATTTGGTAAGCTACCAATAAACAACCTGTTTCCCACCCCCATTTAGATTCATCTCTGCATAAAAAATAAATAAATTCCACTCTCTTCACCATAGTACTTGGAATCCTCTGAGATCTAAACTCAGCCAATCTTTCTAGTTTTATTGTTATTTTAGGTAACCTATTCTATAAAACTATCAAATTATTTCTGAGATATCCCTTTAAATTTACCCTATTCCATGGTTTTGCTTACACAGTTTTCTTTATGCAGGATACAGTCTCTTTAAATTCTATTAAAATTCCAGTTGTCTTCAAAGTCTATGTCCTTTGAAAATTATCATCCTTGAACATAATAGTAGCCTTCTGAATCTAAATATCTGCAGATATCCTCATTAAAACCTATAAGTTCAACAAGGGACAGAAATGAAAGACATGATCCACATATTTGACATTTTTTAGGAGACAGAAAATTCAAATTGCTTTTCGATAGAGAAATTAACATTAAGTTGCAGAAGAGTTTCCACCATAGTCATAGCCTGTGAAAATGAAAGACGGGTGAGAGGGAGGCTTAAAAGATGACATGGAAAAGATAAGAGCAGAGTGGAAGACATAAATGAATCACCTCAGAAAGAAAAAGTACAACACTCTGTGCAAAAATAAATAAATAAATAAATAAATAAATAATAAATTCTGGAATGTGGTGAACACGGTTGTTCACAGAATTGACTACAGGGAGGTTGCTTACTTATTATTGGAACCAGAGGTGGTGCCTCCTAGTGATGTTGCTTTTTTGAGTGAAAGAGATAAAGAGAAAAGGAGTGGTGCTCCTTGGAGATGCAAAAGAAGGAGGTAAGGGGTGGGGGGGTTGTTAGGAATCTTAAATAAGCAAAAGAGAAACCAGGTATGCAAAATCACTTTTTATTTCTCCCTCCACCTCCTATGCATCATATATTAAAGTAACTGGACTTGTCGATGATAGCAGAGGAGAGCAGTCTTAAATTAGATAACCTATCCAAAAAAAATGCCTTGGAATAAGAAAAAAAAAATCAAACTCCAACAAGGTCACTGTAAAATACGAAGGCAGAAAATATGAATAAAAACAGTTGATTAAAATGCTCCTCCCTAAACCAAAAACAAAACAGAAGAAAATGATTGCACAATTATCCAAATTAAAGTAAATATCCTGAAAAAAATTTTGGGAGGTTTAGAAAATAAACACACAGCTAGAATTAGAAATGCAAATCTCACTAGTCCTGAAACTAATATTACACTATGTGTTAACAAACTGGAATTTAAATAAAAACTTGAAAATGAAAGAAAGAAAGAAAGAAAGAAAGAAAGAAAGAAAGAAAAAAAAGGACAGAAGGGAGGAAGGAAGGAAGGAAGGAAGGAAGGAAGGAAGGAAGGAAGGAAAGAAAGAAAGAAGGAAGGAAGAAAGGAAAATCTCAGAACAAAAATGGACCAAAAAGAAAAGCAAGAGGTAGGGAGAGGGGAGGAAATGAGAATAGATGAGTGCATTAAACTAAGGAGAAAAAAATGAAGACAAAAATAGAACCATCTCATAAGTGGAGAACAAATTACAACATGTGCAAGGGTGAATATGTAAATGAAAATTTAGTGAGGGATATTGAAGAAAGATATGAAAACAGAAGATTGAAAATGAAATGAAGGAAGAAAAGTTCAGAGAGAAAGAAATAATGAAAACTAAGCAAGGAAAGTCTAACAAACATATAATTGGTGTCCCTGGAAAAACTAAACAAACCAATAGAAAAAAAATATTTAAAGTTATAATCCAAGACATAGAAATAAATTAAATTTAAAATTTTAAATGTCCCACTGTATACCTGATAAAACTGATCTAGAACAATGAACTCTGAGAAAATCTTTCAAAATTGGTCTTTATTGACAAAAAAAAAAAAATCCACATATTTCCCAGACAAAAAATGAATTTTTTAAGAGGATAAAAAGAAGAAATGAAGCAGGTGCCAGACTTTTCAACAGCAACATGGACAGCAAGGCAACAATGAAGGAGCTTTTTTAAGAAACTCAAAGAAAAAACAGTGTCAAGTTTTTTTTTGTTTTTGTTTTTGTTTTTTATCCAGCCAAGTGGTCCTTTGTATATATATGCTACAAAAAACAGATTCGAGAATACAATAACTCCATCAAAGACCTCCATCTCAGAATTCTACTGAAGCATGAACTTCATCCAAACAAAAGATAACCAGGTAGGGGCACCTGAGTGGTACAGTCGGTTAAGCATCCAACTCTTGTTTTGGCTCAGGTCATGATCTCAGGGTCGTGAGATCAAGCCCCTCATCAGGCTCCCTACTGAGATTCTCTCTCTCCCTCTCCCTCTGCCCCTCCCCACCACTCACATGCATGCTATCTCTCTCTCAAATAAATAAATCTTTTAAAAAAAGTAACCAAGTGAACTTCAACACATAATTCATAGTAATGTGTATGTGTATGCATGTGGATGTACATGTGTATATACATATTATATATTTATTATATATTATATATACATACATAGACATTATATATTATATTAATTGTATTATGTATTATATATGTTAGTGTGTATATGCACATATGTTGTATATATATACACAATCACATATAGTACTATAGAGGTAAGAAGACTAAAACAGTGTAGAGTTATGAGTGGAATAGTAGTAGGTAAATGTTATCTTTTCTGGGAAAGATGAAAGGATATAACTAAAGACAACTAGGTGAAGGAAAAGAGAAAGGAGAAAATGGAATAACATCATTGACTTATATAAGGTTACTAGGTGAGAGTCAAAACTACTATTTACAACCAAATAGTAAAAAATTAAAACCATACTGTAAAAAATTAAGAAAAACTAAGATTAAAGATAAGATTAAGGGGAAGAATACAAATGTGACCACTGGAAAAAAAATACACACTTACTAGATACTAAAATATATTTTAAAATAGCAAGAAGGAAAACTCAATAGAAAAAGAAATATTGTAAATATAATATAATCAATAACCATAACATATTTTTATTTTTTTAAAGATTTTATTTATTTATTTGTCAGAGAGAGAGAGAGAGCGCACAACCAAGGGGAGCAGTGGGCCAAGGGAGAAGCAGGCTCCCCATCAAGCAAGGAGCCCCATGTGGGACTCGATCCCAGGACCCTGGGATCATGACCTGAGCTGAAGACATGCTTAATGGACTGAGCCATCCAGATGTCCCCATAACATAAATTATATGGTAGTTTTGAGGTCAAACATAACAATCCTATGATAAGGGTAAAAGGTTTTAATTCACCTACTGCTATAAACTGAACATTTATGCACCCCCCCCCAAAAAAGAAAACCTTATATGTTGAAATCTAATTTCCAATGTGATGGTATTTGGATGGTATAAGATACATTGGGAGGTGACTAAGTCATGAGGGTGGAACCCTCATGAATGGGATTCATGTCCTTATAAAAGAGTCCCCAGAGAGCTCCCTCCATAAGGAGACAGATGTCTATGAACTAGGTAATGGGCCCTCACCAGACACTCTATCTTCCAGGGCCTTGATCTCAGACTTCCCAGTCTCTGCAACAACTGTGAGAAATAAATTTATGTTGTTTATAAGCCACCCGGTCTATGGTATTCCATTATAATAGCCTAAACAGACTAAGTTACCTACTTAAGTAAAGTAGATTTTCAAGTTGGCTAATGACACAAAACCCAATTATTCTGTATACAGGAAATATACCTAAAATGTAAATATCTGGAAAGCTAAAAAGAAACATGTGGCAAATCTGTACTAGGCAAAGGAAAACAAAAATGAAAGCAGAAATTACAATCTTGATATCAAACAGAATTGAATATTGAATTCAGGCAAAAGTATTGAAGAAAACTTATATATATATATATATACATACATATATATATATATACACATGCGTATATATATATGTGTGTGTATATATATATATGTTGTAATGCTGAAAGCTACAGCTCACAATAAATATTTGACAGTTATAATTATGTCTGCACCAAATAATAGAGAAATAACCTATATAAAACAAAATAAATAAAGAAATTGCAAGGAGAAATAGACTAAAAAAACAATAATAGGATATATCACTCTCAAATGATATCAGTGAAAAAATAATGATTAGAAGATCTAAAGAACATAATAAAATATCAATAAGATAGACCATAGATAGATAGATAGATAGATACATAGATAGATAGATAGATAGATAGATAGATAGATAGATAGATCGATCTATATATATATATATCACCCCGATGGGAGAGAATATGCCTTCTTTCCAAATATATATGGATTGTTCATAAGAAAATTGATCATATGTAGGATCACAAACAAAACCACCATAAGTTTGATAAATTAGAGATAATAGGAAAAATATTTTTATTAGAATGCAAGCCAAACACAAAATCCATTAATTAGAAAATTTTGAAATAAAAGTGATGTCCACTTTGAAAACAACAAAAAAAAATAAACATTTTTTATCAAACTTTTGAGTGAAAGAAAAGCTGCAGAGCAAAATAAGAGAATTGAAGAAAAATTACTGATTGTGAAAATAGTACATAATAGAATATATGGGATACCCAGGGCAACCCTTAAGAAAATAAATATAAGAAACAAGAAGGGAATTAAAATGGTACACAAGTAATATCTAACAAGAACAAAAAGGCAGTGATGAAAAAAAAAGACATTTTCCTTCACCCTCCAGCTGAGGAAGCTGCAGCCCAACCCTGAGCCCCTGAGCCCCTGACCGAGCTGAGGGGACTCAGCAGTAAACAGAGTGGTGGCTGCCCCTCTCAGGAGACCACCGGATCACCTCTTCCCCTGGCCTCGCCTTCCCATGGCCACCTATGGACAGAGCCCCACGTGGCCAATGCGTATCCTCCATCGTATGCTGACCTTGGAAAGCTGCCAGAGATATTTCCAGCAGAAGATTTGGTTTTGGGTTGGTGAAACCGGATGTGAAAACAAAGTCATGCAGTGGTGTGGAATTCTCAACATCTGGTTCATCTAATACAGACACTCGTAAAGTTCGTGGAACAGCGGAAACCAAATATAAATGGTGTGGGTCTGGTCTGACTTTCACAGAAAAATGGAACACGGGTAACTCTCTGGGAACAGAAACTGCAATTGAAGACCAGATTTATCAAAGTTTGAAGCTAGTATTTAATACCCTTTTCACCCAACACGAGCAAGTGGTAAAATCAAGTCTTCTTACAAGAGGGAGCTAATAAACCTTGGTTGTGATGTTGACTTTGATTTTGTTTGGTTAGCTATCTTTGGTTATGAGGGCTGGCTTGCTGGGGATCAGAAAACCTTTTGACAGTGCCAAATCAAAGGTGACAAGAAATAACTCTGCAATGGGCTGCAGGACTGGGGACTTCCAGCTTCACACTAATGTTAATGATGGGACAGAATTTGGAGGATCAATTATCAGAAAGTATGTGAAGATCTTGACACTTCAGGAAACCTTCCTTGGACATCAGGTACCAGCTACACTTGCTTTGGCATTACAGCCAAGTACCAGTTGGATCCTACTGCTTCCATTTCTGCAAAAGTCAACAACTCTAGTTTAATTGGAGTGGGCTCAGACTCTGAGGCCTGGGGTCAGGTTTATACTCTCTGCTCTGGTAGCTGGGAAGAGCATTCATGCTGGAGACCCTGAACTTGGGCTTGTTCTGTGGCTAGAGGCCTAATCTAGCTCAAAGAAACCTCTGGGAAGGGATATCAGAAGATTTCACCTTTGTATATTTCCAGCTTGACCAAGAAGGTGATCAAAACAAAGTCTGATCTAACTGTACTTCTAGTATTTAGACAGTTACTCGTTAGCTGGGTTCTAGGTGAATTGGTGATCTAATCTAGCTACCAAAGCTGCAGTCATGCAGTCCCCTATATGTTACTTAAATGTATTTAACTGTTAAATATGTTACCCCCCAATAATGAAATAGACCTTTGTGAATGCTGTGCAATTGTGTGCATGTTTGTTTTTATGTCCCTATTAGCATTGCAGCAAGATATAAAATAAACCTTCAAAAATTAATAGGTTTCACATATACAAATAATAAGTAGTTAGACAACATAATGGAAGAGAAGTTGTTATTTACAATAACGAAAATATAAAGATGACATACTTAGTAATAATCAGTAAGACAAAATTTATCAAAACATATATGCAGAAGACTGTTAGATGCTCCTGAACAACACAAAAGTAGATTTGGGTAAATGGACAGACATCTCTTCTTGGTTCGCATGACTTGGCATCATTAAGATGTCATTTCTTTCTAGACAATATGATCTTAATTTTAAAAAGAGCTTTTGTGGAGCTAGTCAGTCAATACGAGAATCTATATGAAAAAGGGAAATATGGAAAAAAAAAACCCTAAGAAAATACAGGAAAAGAGGAGCTGTGAAGAAGTAGCCCTAAGAGATGAACGGGATATATTATAAAGTCTCTGTAATTAAAACATGTGTAACTGGCACATGGCTAGATTTGTCTATATCTCACCAACCCACAAATGCATTTAACTTTTGAACTAAAAATTCCACTTCTAGGAAGTTACCATAAAGTATGCATTTAACCATACAAAAATAAACGTATCTGATATTATCCATTGCAGTGTTATTTGTAACTGCAAAATAATTGGAAACTATCGATGTGCTCAAACATAGGAAATTGATAGAATAACCTTTGGCTTATACACCGTGGTGTATCATGCAGCTTTAAAAAAGAATGAGAAAGATCTCCATGAAATGATGGAATGTTATACTTAGGATATATGTTAAGAAAAAAAAAGCAAAGTGCTTATTTTTGCATAAAGAAACATAGCAGACACAGAAAGCAGTAAAATTGGTTATCCACAAGTAGGGTAAGTGGTGGCAGGGAGGTAAGGGGGGGAGTAGGAGGGAGCCATACAGAGTGGAAGAAAGAAGAGAGCATGCCATTTTTCTGAATATAATTTTTGAACAGTTTTGACTTTTAGAAGCACATTAATGTTATCTACATAGTCAAACAAATTAAACCAAGATGGGAGTTTAAAAAAAGAAAAATCTAAGTCTAAATGCCAATATACAAATAAAACTTACTAAGTTTCACATAAATAACATAACCACACTGAAAGGTGGGGGGAAAAGTGCTAAACCAAATAATTTTTTAACATGAAACTTTGACTTAGGGTAGGGGAGAAAAGGGCGCAAACAGATCTTGAATTCTTTTTAATAGATTAGGGGTCTTTTTTTTTAGTGGTATGGATGTAGCATTTCTAGAAATTATTTGATGTGTTGAACAAATCACAGAATTGAACAAATGCATAATTGTGTTAATATTGTTGGAATCCAGAATTTTTACTGTGGGAGGAAGATAAAAATATGCAATGGGGAAGGGTCAAAGATTGTGAGGTTGAATAGCACTGGAGATTGTGATGTGGTAAGAATCCCGAGACTCATATTTTGAGAAATTTTGCCTTGTTGAGGATATGTTTTAATATAAACATACAATATTTTTTAATATTCTTACGTTTATATTATGTAATTACTTAAGGGATAAACTGGAAGTATATTTGTTTACTCAGTACCCAAATATTACAGTTCTTCCTTATTCCTCAGCCAGAGTGACAGAGAGTTGTCATAATAGTTACTCTGGGGCTGTCCCAGGCAAACCGGGACATGTATTCATCCTATACACACACACTCCTCAGGCTGCACTGTTCACTTTTGATTTTTACTCTTCCTTTACCAGATTTCACCTTATAAGTCCTTGGAGAGTAGGGATATTGTTGACTCATTTGCCCTTGAAAAATGGCCCTTTCCATTCAGGACCAACAATCATAGGAGCTTATCTTATCCCAGAACGTATATCCTTGGACTGGTCAAAATCGAATACCCATCATGAACTGATTAGAGATTCCTTTTGCTCATTTGTAAAATATGGGGAATAATAGCTTGCTAGTTGCTATAGAATTAAATAAGATAATCTATTATAAAGTACCTAGAGTGGTTCACTGCATCCAATAAGTAGTAGTATTATTTTATTGTTACTTTTGTTGTTACTGTTTTTCTTTAGCGTTATCCTCCAACTTTTAGCTTGAAAATATAATCTAATTTTCATGAATAACCCATTACAGATCAGTCATGTATGAATTTATTTAAACCTCCTTAGGAACTATAATTCCTGTTTCACTTTTTAAAGTAATGAGTTCCATAAACTTTATTTCCTGCTGTGTAACATGGCATTTTGTTTAAATTGTTTTAACTTAGCTCTTCCAAGCATCAGTGGATTCCTCACAGCTCTAAAAACCCAGTATTTTGTACATAAATTTGTTTTGATCTAATTCACATCCTTGAAAGTTTTATAGGTGCCAATCATAGCCTTTCATGTTCATCATTATTCCAGACCCAATGATTTTATTTGTATTGTTTTAAAATTCAAGTGGAATCCAGAAATCTGAAACCTAGCCTTAGCTTCGTGACTGGGATGGAGGTGAACTTCCCATTTATGGTCTCCATTGCCCTAGCCCTTAGAATGGGGTTTTCAGGGTCTGGATGCTGTTGGTCACCAACTCAGTAGATGACTGTAGAGAAATGATCCCTAGCATGGACCTGTAGAGTGCTATTACTATACTATCAGATCCAATGGATCCTCTCTCTCAAATTGAAGGGAGATTTCCTAGAACCTTTCTTTGATATGTTTACCTTTTTATTTTAGCCTTGTCTGGGTTTCAGATAGATCATTGTTCCAAAGAATAGAACAGCAGACTCAATAATAGGCGTTATCTGAGTGCATTTTAGGGGTTAGCATGGTTCTGTCTGTTGGCAAGAGACACAAAAGAAACATGAGGTTTATAGAGTTATATCTCTGTGGACCAATGAACTATAGGTGAACTACACCAAGATGTATAAAAACTAGAAAACAGAGACAAATAAACATGGAGTCCATCTTCCACGAGAAACAAGAAGGCTCACTTTGTGCTCAACATTGCTTGAATAATCTATTGCAAGGAGAATATTTTAGCCCTGTGGAATTATCTTCAATTGCACATCAGCTAGATGAAGAGGAAAGGATGAGAATGGCAGAAGGAGGAGTTACTAGTGAAGACTATCGCACATTTTTACAGCAGCCTTCTGGAAATATGGATGACAGTGGTTTTTTCTCTATTCAAGTTATAAGCAATGCTTTGAAAGTTTGGGGTTTAGAACTAATTCTCTTCAACAGTCCGGAGTATCAGAGGCTCAGGATCGATCCCATAAATGAAAGATCATTTATATGCAATTACAAAGAACACTGGTTTACAGTTAGAAAATTAGGGAAACAGTGGTTCAACTTGAATTCTCTCTTGACGGGTCCAGAATTAATTTCAGACACATACCTTGCACTTTTCTTGGCTCAATTACAACAGGAAGGTTATTCTATATTTGTTGTTAAGGGTGATCTGCCAGATTGTGAAGCTGACCAACTTTTACAGATGATCAGGGTCCAACAGATGCATAGACCAAAACTCATCGGAGAAGAATTAGCACAACTAAAAGAACAGAGAGTCCAGAAAACAGATCTGGAACGAGTCTTAGAAGCAAATGATGGGTCAACCATGTTAGACGAAGATGAGGAAGATTTGCAGAGGGCTCTGGCACTAAGTCGCCAAGAAATTGACATGGAAGATGAAGAAGCAGATCTCCGCAGGGCTATTCAGCTCAGTATGCAAGGTAGTTCCAGAAGTATATCTCAAGATATTCCACAGACATCAGGTACACATCTTACTTCAGAAGAGCTCCGGAAGAGAAGAGAAGCCTACTTTGAAAAGCAGCAGCAGCAACAGGATCCACCGGGGCAGCTTTCACAGCCAAGTGAGAGGCCGACCACAAGTTCAGGAGCACCAGGCAGTGATCCAGGAGATGCTATGAGTGAAGAAGACATGCTTCAGGCAGCTGTGACCATGTCTTTAGAAACTGTTAGAAATAATGTCAAAACAGATGGGAAAAAATAATACATTTTACAAATCATTTAGATATTCATACTTTCCAACATTATTATTCTGTGTGGTTACAGCATAGAGGGTCCATTTTAGTAATGTGTCAAACAATGTTCAACAGAGGAGATAAGACTTTTAGGTGGTTTGCAACAAAAAGATGAGAAAGTGGAAAAATGAGTCAATTGTAGGACTAAATAGTGATCCTCCAAACACTAGCCAAAGAGGCATTTAGCAATTAAAGAAATTTAAAATAGTAAAAAAAAAAAAAAAACTAGAAAACAAGACAATGCAGGCTACTTGGTGCTGCGCCAAGTCAGCAAAAAGATTAGCTTCAAGAAGAAACTGGTGTATCTCACTAGTATGCTCAAAATCCCTGGCAAGGGAAGGAATCCAAGAGGAGAAAATATGTATAATATATATTATTTTATCAAATATGTATGCACATATTATTTTATAAATTTTTAAGTACATCATTTAAAAATCAAATAGCTATCAAAGCTTTATAACTTAAAAAGCAGTTCCCTGTCCCACCCCTCCTCAGTACCAATCCCAGATGCAAATCATGTTCAACTCTTAGAGGTTTTTTGTTTCTAATATGAGCTGAAATATTTCAAAACAACATTTAAATACACCTAATTTCTTTTTTTTAAGATTTTGTTTATGTATTTGAGAGAGAGAGTATGAGTGATGGGGGGAGGAGCAGAGGGAGAGGGAGAAGCTGACTCCCCGCTGAGCAGGGAGCCAGATAGGTGGGTTGGATCCCTGGGTCCTGGGATCATGACCTGAGCCAGAGGCAGGTGCTTAACCGACTCAGCCACCCAGTCACCACTAAATACTCTTAATTTCTGTTTCAGTTTTAGATCGGGTTTTACTCACTCTGCTTTGTAAAATGGGGATTTTGCTTTTTAAAACTCTCTAAACACACACATTCTCACACAGACACATATACTCTTACTCATGCACACTCATATCAAGCTCTTCTTGCATCCTCCCAATATAGTTATGCCATAATTTTTACTGAAAAATACAGTTATTTAAGTATTTATTGCTGAGCCAAGCAATGTTGAATTTAACTTTCCTTTAGTCAATTTGGGTTTACATTTTATTTTCTGCTCATTTTCTTTTCCTTGGAGTTGAAATTGAATCAATCCCTGATCCCTCTCCTCTGCCCTCTTCCTCCCCTCTTTCACTTCTCACTCCCTCTCTCGCTCTTCGTCTCCTTCTCCTCTCCCTCCCCACATCTCCTGCTCCCCCCACTTTCCATTTTCCAGGGACCTAATATCCATTTGTATACAAACTTTCTTTCAAATATCCTCTCAAAATATCCTCCCCAAATTTCAGCTACTAAACTCTAATCTGTCCATTTTTATTTCTTGGAGACTCCCCTCCAGGTGCTCTTCCTCTTCATCCTCTTCCTCTCCAGTGTGGGATGGTGCTCTCCAGATTGACTCTATACCTGTTGTCCTCATATTACCTTAGCCATCATTGGGGAATTCCCTCCACTTCTCTCCTGTAATGAATTATTTATTTCTTGGATATCAGATCTTGCTTGTTCTTGATTTGTTTCCTCATTTTGCAGAAGCACTCCTTTCATAGCCTCCTTAAAAAGAATACTTGGAAAGTAAATGTGTGAGTACTTACACATCTAAGCTTGTTTTTAGTCTGGGCTTACACCTATTTCATAATTTATCTCTAGAGAATTCTTGGTTGGAAATTACACTTCCTCCGTACTGTGAGAGCCTCACTACATTCTCTTCTGTCTTCCAATACTGATGTTGACAAATAAGATTGCTTTTGAAACTTGGTGATAATATGCTTTGGCATGATTCCTTTATTTTTTCAGCCATTATCCTGGGTGCATATTGAGCTCATTCATCGAGAAACTCGTGTTCTTCAGTTATGAGAATTTAACTTTATATTTTTTCTTATTCATTTATGTTGCAAGATTCTTCTTCTGTTTTCTCTTTTCTCTCTGCTACTTCTGTTAGTAGATATTGGAGACTTATCATTTCTCCTATTTTCATAGCTTCATCTTATTTTACTTTTCATTTTCTGGAATATTTCCTTAGAAAGCGGCAAGTTGAAGGTTTTATATCTGCTATCGTATTTCTAATTTGTAAGAGTTTTAGTTTTCTTGAGTCTTCCTTTTCTACCTCATTTCCTTCTTATCTCCAGGAATTAGTGAGTTGAATATTGTCTCTGAAGACTGTAATTTTTTAAAGTTTTTCTTTTTTTTTTCTGATCCTTGAATTGCTTTTCTTTCCTCCAATTACCCTTTTTAATATTTGTGTTTTGATCTTTGTCTTTCACATGAAAGTTGTTCCTTAAGTATCTGGTGTGTCTTAGCTGATGACTAATATTTAAAGAGTGAGTTCCCAAAAAGCTTACA
Organism: Phoca vitulina; assembly: GCF_004348235.1. NCBI lineage: Eukaryota > Metazoa > Chordata > Mammalia > Carnivora > Phocidae > Phoca > Phoca vitulina. The sequence goes on from NW_022589737.1 coordinate 3,431,450, forward strand.
GGGTCTGTGGGCCCTGGAGAGGGGTGGCTTCTTGCCTGGTGTGGGTTTAGGTAGTTGGGAGAATTGAGGGGCCCCATCCTATTAGTACAGGTGCAGGTTGCAGTTCAGTTTCTTGGAAAGAAATCTAGATCGCCAAAGTTCTAATCAAGAAACAGGACTTTCCTGATATAATGGGCTCAACATATACCCAAAGTAATGTCCTGTCAGAGACTTGTAAGCCTGGCTTTTGACAAGTTGGGGAAGGAGACAGAATGTGGTGGGGAGCGGACTCACCATTCCACTAGAGACTTGAGTCAATCTCCATTTTTCAGTAAATAGTCAGTTGGGTCTGGTAGTCAAATGTCCATATTGTTTCTGGATCACTTCTAGGAGTAAGTTTTTAACCTTCTGTCTGAAAGAGGAGGGCAGTCTCCACTTTATGCTGGGTGGGGGAAGGGATCTGAAATACTACAGGACACCCAGTTACATCTGACTTTAAGATAAACAGTGCTTTTTCCTATATAATTTATGAGTTAAAATAGAATGAATGTTTACCTGAAATTCAAATTTAACTGGGCATACACACTGTTACTTGTTAAACCTCATGACCCTAATCTGGAGTGACTATAGACTTTCAATTACTATTGTTGATTTTAGGCCAAACTGCACTTCTCCTTTCCAAGGTGTCTGGTTGGAATGACTAATTTTTGAAGCTTTCTGAGGTTCCATGGTAAAAGTAAGATTGCTGTTGGCTTATTCCTGCCCTGCCCCCAACATTGGTTTCAGTGTTCTTTATATACTAAATAAGCCAACATTATCTATCTTGTTTCCAGATTCTAAAATGGTTTGCTCCCATTTTATCCACAAGTGAGGGTTTATATTAAAACAAACAAATAAAAACCTACACCCACAAAAACTCTTCACTTTCATTTTGGTGGGATTTCATAGGTTTTTTTAATTCACTATGTTTAATCAGTATTCTTCAATAATATTGCTAAATGTGTGAATAAGTGGCAATAAGATCATTTCATGGCTGTCTGGTTAAACATAGAAGATTAACCACAAGTATTTATCTTCTCTTTCTCTGCAAGCCCCAGTAAATGATGCCCCCAAAGAATCTGAAAACCTAACAGTTGTGAAAGAACATTTTTTGAGTCTTTTTTAGGAACAGGACATCTGAACAAACTGTCTAGAATGGAGGAAAGTGCAGCTCAGTGCCTGGACATGGGATGACTGTTAAGAAGCAGCAGGTTTTCTCCACTCCATCCTGAGACTGCTCATCCTTGGAAAACACCAAGTGCCACAGCAGTTGGGGTTGATAGGCTGGGTGGACAACAGGCTCATTAGTTTAAAGTCCGTACGTGGAAAACCCCTCAGACACCTTCCCACGTGCTGGGCATCCAGATATCTCTCCCTCCACCCCATCCCCACTGTGAGGCAGGACTGATTACTCTCTAAAGAAATTGAAATGGAAAGGACCCTTTATGTCCATCAACACAGAAGATCGCATGGGTGCTCTGTGAGGTCCACAGCAGGGAGATTAATTGAAAAATAAAGAGAGAGGACCTCAGTGTCCTCCCCTCATCTTGCTTCCAGAATTCTCTCAGGCATATATCTTATCTTCCTCCCTTATACAAGATATTAGGAGATTCTCTGCAGACAGAATAGCACAGAACAAAGATTTCCCTCGATACACTGATTTTGAAGGACCCTCTAGTGAAGAGGACAACTCATAAGTACTACCCAGTACCTACATATATCTACATAGAAATATCAGCTTTTTATGGCTTTGCTCTTTAATATGAACAGACTTTAATATGAACAAATGTGGATTACCAGACTTCAGACTTTTGAAGAATGCCTCGGATATGAAGGAAAAAACAAACAGGAAAAAGGAACTCAGAGAAAAAAATAATACACAGAGCACAAAAAAACTTCAAAACAATTATGATTAATACTTCTTGAGAACAAAAAGAAGGTATTGAGTGCCCCCCCCAAAAAGGAGAGAACAGAAGTGCTTTAAAATGAATGAAACAAATAAGAAAGAGAAGTTGTAAATTAAACGTAACTAATAATTAAAATCTTGGAAGATAAAATTTAGGAAATCTTCCAGAAAGCAAAACAAACTCAAAGAAGAGAAAGATAAGAAAAGTAAGGGTAAATTAAAGATAAGTACAGACAATCCAATATCCAAGTAGGAATTTAAGAAAAATGGAACAGAGGAGAGAAAATTACCCCAAAACTAATAATATGAGAAAATTCTCAGAACTGATAGATGCTTGTGAGTGTTCAGAGCAATAAATCACACCTAAACACACACACACACACACACACACACACACACACACACAAGAATATTATTCTGAAATTTCAGAATAATGGGGGAGAAAAGAAAATTTTAGGAGGCCAAAAAAGAAAAGATTGATCACACCAAGAAACTGGATTCAGAATAGTGATGGGTGTTTCCTCAGCAATCTGGGATTCTAGAAGGTTAATAATTCTTAGGGAAGAGTATTTCCAATCAGGAAACCTATCTCCAGCCCAAATATTTATTCCTGTTGAGAGCATGATTCTCAAATATTAATATGTATGCAAATCACCTGGGATCTTGTCAAACTGAAGGTCGTCCTTCACTCGGTTGTAGGCAGGGACTGTCCGTATTTCTAACAGATTCCCGGGTGATGCCCATGCTTCTGGTCAGTGACCCACACTTTAAGCAGCCTTAAGGTTTTAGAAGATGGTGGAAATATTAAGGGACTAAACCAGATAAGAATCCTGGAAACAGGTGAATAAATACAGAAACCCAGCAAATGGAAAATCCAACAGCATGAGTATGCACAAAACCTAGAACACAACCAGTTGAGACGACAACAAATGGGTGGAGATAAATGGAGTTTTTCACAGAAAAACATGAAGAAATGAATATTTTCACAGATTTGGGAAGAAAATTATTTTTCAAGTATGGGAAATAACTAGAGGTTTTGGAAAAATAAAATAGTCTTAGGTACATAGAAAATTTAAAAAATTAAAAAGACAAGGCAATTATTAATTCTAGGGGAAAACAGTTGTACAAGAAATAAAACATGTTCAGAGAACGCTTGGCTCAGTATTGAACTATATTTGTAAAGTTATTATTTCAAGCACAATTTATGCTAGTTAGTGGAAGGTTGGTAGAGATTGCAGAATATGTGTTGGTGGTAACTAGCATAAAACGAGGTAAAGAGATTCTATGTAACGTGAATAAAAATGAAACAGCAGTGTAAAGATATTTGTTGAAATATGGAGAATAATGAACAAAATAAGTGGTTAAATACTTTGAAAGAGGCTGTTTCTAGGGAGGAGGAATAGAAAGAACAGCGCAAGGGACGGCTGGTTTTTGCATAAGCCTTTTAGTACTACTGAGTTCAAACTTTGTATGACTTTGAAAAAAAATGTGCAGGTGTGCACGTGTGTGGCCCTACTGTGACTGTCGAATAAATGGTAAAACCGTATTTTTTGTGTTAATCCTGCTGGATGGTGGCACTATGGCTAATTCAATCATTTGTTACTCGTTGAAGGTGCCTGGAGGCTTGGGGAAGTAGATGCTGACAACTCAGTGCCCATTCATTGCCAAGTCTGTTGGGTGTGCTTCTCGCCTTCCATTCATCTCTACCAGCAGATTCATCCCAGGCCCCTCAGGCCCAGGCAAGGAGATCAAATCAGAAATGGCAACCTGGTCTTGCCTGTGTCCTTTACAAGATAGGGTCACTTGATACTTTTTAATAGGCCAGTGGCTTGATCCAGGAGAGAGGGTTTTCATTAATGAAGGGGAAAAAGGGGGGGGGGGCTGCTGTTTTGCAAATCCGCAAGAGAGACTCTGCATTTTGCCAAAAACCTGACCCTCTTTTAGGGGTGCTCTCAGATTTTCCAGCCAGAATCATTCCATGCCAAGCACTACAGAGCTGTTCTCCCTTATACACACTGTATAATGCGGAAATGGAGTGAAGTGGATAATCCCAAACACCCCATAACCTCCAAATAATCATTTAAACCTTCCTCTGGGATTCACTTATTTTTCTCCAGGATTTCCATTTCTAATTATGTTTTGATTAGGCTAATATTTGTTTGAACATCCTGATTTTATGCCTCCTCCATCACTTGTAGAGCTAATAGCATGGGAAGGGGTGCAGTTCATAAATCTGTTGCAAGTGGGAAAGAAGGAAAAGTAGCCTTGGCTTAATAATTCATTATAGGTAATTTATATAACCACACATGAATATTCATTCATGAGGTCTCCTTGTCCCTATAATGGAGAGAATTCTAATTAAGATCAGAGACTTTAACTGGAATAATAGTTCCAACATATAAGAATCCTCTGCCTTAGCCAAATGCCCAAAGGTTAGTTGGTCTTTGAATTCATCCATGCATCCATCCATCCATCGTTTTATTCATCTGTTCCTTTACTGCTTTGTGCATTCTACATTAATTCATTCATTTAGTTAATACACAGGAGCACTACCATACCCAGGATCTGTGCTAGGTTTAGGGAAGATAAGGAATAACAAATGCCTGTATGATCTTTGCCTTGATGGAGCTTTCAGCTAGTTTAGCGCAGTGAACACAAGCTGCATCTGGTGAGATTATTGCCAATGCAGATTCCTGGGTTCTATCCCTGTGGGTTCCAGCAGATATTAAAATGCATTCCTCTCTTCAAACCCATACGTATTCTAGAAGAGTCTGAGGTAAACAATCCTTGAACCTCACTTTGAGAATCACTGGGGGTGGAATTTTTCCAAATGCCATCGTGAAAGTTCATGGACTTCCTGGCAGTGGATCTCAAGGGCAGTCCCAAGGTCACCTAACATCATCAGCACATATCTCCCACTGCTACCATTGTCTCTGCTGCTTGTCCAGCCAGGCCAACTGCTGTTCTGGGGCACTTGCTTGATCTCTCCTGGCTACTCCAGCAGTGTCCCAGCATTGGTCTCATGTGGGCCTAAATAAGCTATGGCTGTTACTATGTTATAGGGCCAGCAGTTGGACCCCATGAAAGGGGCTGCCAATGCTGGGATTACGTAAGAGTGAGCCAGCCAGTTCCAGCTTCGGGATGACACTATGATTTGAGGGTACTTCCCATGGAGTTCCCAGTGGATTACCGCAAAACAAACACCAGAAATGCATAGACTGGGGTAGAATTTCTGCAGCGATCAGAACCACTTGAAGTGCTTTGCTAAAATCATATTTCTGGCCCATATTCCCCAAAGGTTTGATTCAGGAAGTCTGGGATGGGGTCTGAGAACTAGTACTCCTAACAAGCTCCCTGCTGATCCTTGCTGCTAGATGGGGAACCATTCACTGAGAATCTCCGAGCTAGGGTAGCCCAGCATCTATGCACTTCAACAAGGTAGACCTCTAACCTCTTCTGTTACACACTCCTCTATGAAGGAGACCACCCCAATTCAAATAACTGTGGAATCTGAAAAATGCCATCTGCAAAAAAAATAAAAATTATTTTCAATCTGCAAGTCTAACACTAATTTCTACAGCAAGGGGAGACAGTAGCAAAATTACAAAGCCCACATGTCTTACATGTACTTTCCCTTTTTCCAACACAGAACCCTGCAAGTGAGAAACAATTTTATCATTATTTTGAGTAAAACCAGTAAGCACAAGTCTCTTTCCTAACACTGCAACTAAATATGGAATTGTACTTAGAATTAAACTCTAAAGGAATGTTCATAAATTATGTCTTCTTACCTGTTTCTCCTTGTTTTTAATTTAAAGAGTCATCAACCCTGTGACTCGTTTTTAACAGCTAAATAATTTTATTTCCTAATTATGAAACTAATACTCATTTGAAAATAGAACATAAAGTTACAAATAAGCTGCATATTCACTTAAATATCTTACATTTTTGAGGGACATTTTCCCACATGTGGTATTCTATCATAAGCATTTCCTCATAGTATTAAGATTTTTTTTGGAGAGAAAAGAATATTCTATCCAAAGGACAAAGTAAAATAGGAAAAATACAGCTGCCAAAAACATAGCTGTATGTGTAGATAGGAGAAAAGGTAAAGTTGTAGATGGAAATTAGCTGTTAAGGTTTCATCAAACGCTACAACAGAAATGCAAAAATGGGGACCCAAAGTGCAATTTTCAAAAGGAAAGTTGCCCTAAGCTCTCGTAGAAATGCAAACAATTACATTTTATCAACCTACACCTCCCAGGAGAATTAATAAATGTATCTTCCTACTCCCAAGTCTAACTTTTGTTGCCCTGTTAATATGTAAATTTTGCAGAGCTGCTTTTTTTTCTATCCTAAAGTTGTCTTCTTGACCTTCCTCCTCTACCTAATAAATGTGGCATTAAGATGCTATTATTATTTGGGTTAGCCAAATAAAATATTTCTCTTTCATTAACCAAGATAGTCTTTGTAGGGGCTTTCAACTTTGACTGCATAGCAGAAACACAGGGAAGTTTTTTTTTTTTTTTTTTAAAGATTTTATTTATTTATTTGAGAGAGAGAATGAGATAGAGAGAGAGCATGAGAGGGGGGAAGGGTCAGGGGGAGAAGCAGACTCCCTGCTGAGCAGGGAGCCCGATGTGGGACTCGATCCCGGGACTCCAGGATCATGACCTGAGCCGAAGGCAGTCGTTCAACCAACTGAGCCACCCAGGTGCCCCACAGGGAAGCTTTTAAAAAAAATCGTGAAGCCATGGACTCACCCCTCAGAGATTCTGTTTGGGTTTTTAAAAAATTTTTCCCCTTCAAGTCTTTATTTAAATTCCAGCTGGTTAACACACAGTATATTATTTTCAGGTGTAGAATTCAGTGATTCATCACTTATATACAACACCCAGGGTTCATCCCAAGTGCCCTCCTTAATCCCCATCACCCACCCACCTCACCTCCAGTAACCCTCAGTGTGTTCTCTATAGTTGAGTCTGTTTCCTGAGATTCTGTTTTAAGTGTTAATGGGGAGGGAGATTGAGGGAAGGTCCCTGGACTGGCAGCATCGGCATTACCTGGGAACTTGTTAGAAACATAAAATCTCAAGCTCCACCTTGGACCCAGTGAATCAAATTCTGGGGGTGGGACCTAGTCATCAGTGTTTAACAAGCCCTCCTAGTGATTCCGGTGCCTGTTAAATTTTAAAAGCCATGACCCTACGCCATCAAATCATGTCAATATGAAAAAAAGGGGGTAAAATATTTGTTCAACTTCACAGATCATTAAAAATCACTAGCAGTTAAGAGCACTTACTTTGCACGAGGCACTGCACTAATAGTTTTGCATGATTTTATATTGATCATTTCGAAGACCCAGTGAGGAGGCCATGTTATTTTTCTCTTATTTCAGTGAGAAATCAGACACAGAGAAGGTAAACTGTTTGCCAATTACACACAACAGGTAGGTTTAAATTCAAGCAGTCTCATTCTAAAAACTCAGGCTCTTAGCTTGATGATAACAACACAATGACTTTAAATGTATGCCTCTATTCTGCCCTCCATGTTGGTGGAAGGTACCTGACCTCCAAACTATCAACATGTTAATTGTGGCTTAAATATACAACCCTTTGTAAAAAATAGCCTTTGTCAGCAAATTGCAGGGGGCTTCCTAGCTAGGGCCTCCTTGCTATTTTGAGGGTCAGTGTAACAGGGAAGTCAAGGTATATTTGTGAAGGGGAAAAAATATCCCAGTAGTCTGATGCAATGATCTACCATCCAGATCGTGCTTACCTTTGGATCAGAAGCACAGTTACTGGAACTGAAGCCTTTTGCATTTTAGTCCTATGTCTCCTCATGTTCTCAGATAGACTTATCTTGGTTTCTGGACTTGAACTTGGAACTGAAGCAGTGATGTCCTAAATAGTTCCTCGGAGGTCTGGATAGTACTCCTTTCATGCAAAAAGTGATATAATGTATGGGCAGGTGTCCTGTAAGTAGTAAAGCTCTATACAGCTGTAAGGCATTACTGTTAAGAACATATACCACAAGGGAGAGACATGAGCAATTAGCAAAAAAGTTTGGCTTCTTTAAAGGAAGGCAGATTCTCCATAAAATAATTTCAGATGATGAGATGGACTCTTTCCATCTACTTTCTGGCAAGACACAGGACACTGGGGAAACCACACTGCATCTTTAGGTCTCAGTATCAGTTCTGCCCTGATATTAACATTTTTATAACTGGACTTGACAAGTCTCTTTTCTTCTCCCGACTTTCTGAACCACACTGCAGTAGGACATTTTTGTCCTTGTTTCTATAGTTTTCTTCCCAAGGAAGATCCCTGAGTGGGCTTTCCTCTCTTACCATCATTTCTTCTTTCTCCATGACCTTAGAGCCCATTTTTCTCCCCACTCACTCAGGAGGCTCATCTGGCCCTCCTCCATGTGCCTCATTAGTTGTTTCTGGCCCCTACTCGCCCATGTCCTGCTGTGCTCTTGATTATTTCGACCTGGTTCACCTGAAGCTTTCAATGAGCCAGTGGTTTTCTTACTCATGGGATCCTTTGTGCTCAACCCAGAGAATTGCTTTTCGACAACCCATTTGCAAACAAATCCTTAAAGGTAAAGTTAAAAAAGTAGGCTAGGTATGGTAAGTCCAGAACATAAAAGGAAGTGGCCAATATCATTTAATGCCAAGTAGGAAAAAAAGATTCAGAGATGTGTTCATCCAAAGGTAATTAGAAAATTTTGTTCTCTCCTCTTCTGCTTGGCCGTCATCAGAATCGGCACCTTGAGTGTTGATTACCTTAATTTTACATCTGAGCTCTGGGTTTTATCAAATCATAGCGTTCCAACCACTATCAGCCTTTTTATTGTGTCTCAGGGCCATGCGAGATCACTGCAAAGAATAAGGGGAAACATCATTAGCCTAATACCTACACTAAATCCTTACACTAAGTAGTATGGTCAAGGAAGACATCTTGATAATTTCTACACAAGATGAAAAGGAATTAAACAAAACTATGCCTAGCAAATTTTGCAAAACCATCCTGTTACAGATCTTCTTCAACTTAGGATGAGATTGCATCCCATAAACCCACCGCATTTGAAAATATTGTAAGTCAAAAATGCATTTAATACATCTAACCTACCAAAGGTCATAGCTTAGCTACCATAAACATGCTCAGAACACTTACATTAACCTACAGTTGGACAAAATCATTTCACACAAAGTCTATTTTATACTAAAGTGTGGACTATCTCATGTAATTTATTGAATACTGAACCGAAAGCAAAAACCAGAATGGTTAATGGGTACCAAAGGGTTGTAGGTATATAGATTGCTTACCTTTGTGACCAGGTGGCGGCTACCTCAAACGTCACCAGAGACTATCACTAGCCCAGTGAAAGATGAAAATTCAGAATTCAGAGTACAGTTTCTACTGAATGCTTTTGCTTTTGCACCATCTGTAAAGATGAAAAATCCTAAGCTGGTACAGTCTGCATTTGTAAGTCAAGGCTTGGCAGAATGGATTCCACGCCCATCCATAGAAGCTCCTGATCCCTGAATAGATGCATAGCTGTATATATGTGAGTCTGGCCAAGTGGTGAACCTCTTGCTTGTGTATGTAACAAATCAAAAGGCTTTCTCTCTCCTGAAAAGGTAAAATATCTGTGTAGTTTTGCCAAATGGAGTACTTGTATATTTCAGTTATCCACATGATAACATTTGTCATTGTTTGAGACATCTCCCAGAGTAGGGAGCTAAGGGAGTAAGAGATAGGATGGTCACATCCCTTTTATCTCAAGAAGCTGCAAACTTGCATCAGAAAGGAAAAATCAGGTGGGCTAAATGGGGGAGGTAGAAAAAAACTTCCTTCTCTTTAAACATCTTAGCTTCAATCCGATTAAATCCCTGTGCTTAAAACAAAATCCACCCTGGTAGGTCGTCTCTGCTTATATATGACAGCAGAAAGAGAAAGCAAAAACTAGGAATACAAAACATGCCAGGTGCTGGAGGAAGACAACTCTGTCTTCTAAAATGAGTGCCTGGATTAGGGGCCCCTGGGTGGCTCAGTCGTTAAGCGTCTGCCTTCGGCTCAGGTCATGATCCCAGGGTCCTGGGATCGAGCCCCACATCGGGCTCCCTGCTCGGCAGGAGGCCTGCTTCTCCCTCTCCCACTCCCCCCTGCTTGTGTTCCCTCTCTCACTGTCTCTCTCTGTGAAATAAATAAATAAAATCTTTAAAAAATAAAATGAGTGACTGAATTAAAGACAGAATGTGGTTTTGGTAAAAAAAAAAAAAAAAAATGTGGTCTTGGTATCTTTTTTAACCCTTGTTAGCTTTTGAAGCAGACTGCCTTTTCCTTCTCTGTCTCTGTCCCTCTGATTTTGCCCGTTTTGGCCTTGGCATTCCTTGGTTATTCTTCCAGTATCCAACCCTTGGCCTTAACTTTTCTGCTGCCTAACAACAAACTAGCCTTTGATAGTACCACCTGTGTTTTCCTGGTAGTCCAGACTTCTAGTCCACCCACTAATTTCTGGCTCCATCTTTCCTGAGCCAGGGTCAGCAGCTCAAATATAGGAATGAATGAGTGCTGCTCATACACCAGACCTGACTGGTAACACCTTCTTTTGTTCTGCAGCTAGAATCCATTAAGTGGGATGAAAGTATCTATAGATTAGCCCCTGTTTAATCTGCTACCTAATGCAATCAGAAGGGATTTTGTTTAAAAAAACAAACAAACAAAAAAATGGGGTGCCTGGGTGGCTGCTGGTTAAGCTTCGGACTCTTGACGTTGGCTCAGGTCATGATCTTAGGTCATGATCTCAGGGCGATGGGATCAAGCCCCACATCAGGCTCATGGCTCAGTTCAGGATTCTCTCCTTCTGTCCTTCCTTCCCCCCCCCCCCCCCCCGGCTCACTCTCTCTTTCTCTCTCAAATAAATAAATCTTTAGAAAAAAAAAAACCAGCAGATTTATTTGGGTTAAAAACTCAGATATTAAAAGGAAGAACTCTGCAGAAAGAGAAGACATGGACTCTGGCACTAAAGAAATAACAGGGGACTTACCTTTCATTGGGACAAGCAATGCTGTACATTCTCCTTCTGACTCTCACGCTATGTTTTGGATCTCTCATTTTCTTCCTGTCCATTCTTCATGTGCAGCAAGGGAGACTGTGCCACAGGGAGAAGTGTGATCTTCCTCACTCCTTGTTTGGAATAAAGGCACAGCCTGGGGACAAGAGATACGTTCAGGCTGCTTATATGATTTTTAAATCTAGCCTTTAAGCAAAGAAACAGAAGTTTTCTGGTGTTGCATGAGGGCCCAGCCTAGATCACATCTAAAGATCACATGGGATGGGGGCCAAAGCCCTACATAAAAATTAAGAAGTGGAAATTCAAGAACATTCATTTGCTGGGAGTATTCTTGTGTGTGGTCAGTTCACCACAGGAACCCGAGACAATAGCGGGTAAACCAGTGGAATTTCGGGAGCTTCATCATCCTGGCCTGAATGTCATCGGTCCTGGCTAGTTTGAAGTAAGTGAAAGCATTGTTGCAGTAAAAACAATCTCTTCTAACAGCAAAGGGTTTGTTTCTAGTTTAGACTCCATCATTTACTAAACAAGTGACTTTGAGCAAATCAGTTGGTGTTTCCAGTCTAATGTTGATGGTCACCAAATGTCCTGTTGTAATTGTTGTTCAAATGAGACCAGATATGTAAAAATGTTCAGGAAAACTAAAGTAGTCTAAAACTCTTAGGATTGTGACTTTTATTTGACTATAGCATCTTTCCTACGAGGTGATAAATCTCCTCGAGCGGAGGTATTTGCTTTGTATTTGTTTGCATCCCATACCAGAGGGGCCGAGCACCAGGCTATGACTTAATAAGCATTCGATAATTATTTGCAGATGGATTGCCCAATAAGTTCCATGACCTTAAGCCTAATTTCACTATAGCTTTTGCTGAAAGAATATTCTCTTTCAGCAAAAAAAAGAAGTTTTTACTTGCGGAGGAAAATTCCAAGCCATTATTTAAAAAGATGATCTGGTTGATGGCAGAATCTCAGCTGTCAGCTTCATCTCCCTTCCAAACTAAAAATGACACCCTCCCTTCTTTTCCTGAACAAAGGTTTATGCAGACTATAAAACAACTCGGGGGGGGGGGGTACGGTTATAATGGGACAGCCACCTCCTTGGGGCTTCACAGGCATTGGTTAAGTGCTTAGACTTCACGCCAGGGGTATGATTACATCTCCATAACCACCCGTGCTTCTCTACTCAGACCCCATCCCAATAGTTCAGACATCCTTTTTGCTTACCTCATTTAAATAGAATGGTAATTTCAAAAAGACTTGCAAAATTGCAAGTTAATTGTGTTTTCTATTTAGTGAATGCAAATGTCTCAGGTGCTCTAATCCCCGTCTCTCTGGCATATTAGATCAGATGTGCCGTCCTTATTTCTACCCCTGAGGTATCGGGCTCAGTGACCAGAAACCCTACCGGAGATCCCAGCACCAACGAAGGATGCAACTCATTGAGCTCCAATCTTTACAGTTTTACAGCCTGAATGGAGAGCTGCTGACAAATCCCAGGAGTCCCTCCCAGGGAATCAGGATACGCACAATGATGCGGGAAGCCTGAGATTTACGGGGTCACTTTTTGATTACTGTTTAGTATGGGGTGCAAATCGCTTTGAGGAAATGGAACCCTAGAGAATACTTGCTGAGAGTGGGATGATCAGAACCCCAGTGACGGTGGTGACTATGTGAAACATGGAGGTCACCTCAGGGACTCTGCTCATCCCACATGGAAATGTGTCTAGAGCCAGATGAAGGAGGGCCTCCCTCTTTCCTGATTTCCAGTATTGCCAAAGCTGAAGTAAATGCACAAGTATTTGAAGCATTTCCTACTTTTCTTTATAAATTGATAACATTCAGGATGCATTTAGGATACTTTCCACTAGTCTCCAAGCACTTCTGTAGTGTTACAAAGTGCTCAGTACTGAGCTAAGCATTGTGCAGATCAGTATAAATTAGGTAGTCAGTGACTTTGGGAAAAACCAAAAGGGAAACAGTGAATGAAGGCAAAAAAAGTATGACCGTGAAAATTTACAGCCCCCTTCTCTCCGATAAATGATAGGTTTCATGAGACTAGGGAGTATAAACATTGAATTTTTTATTTATTGTACTGCTTCTCTCAACCCAGTGTGTAGCACATCACTTAACATGTAATAGACATTCAGTAGAAATTAAATGAACATATGATTGAATGGTAAATAGTGCAGGGCAGACTATAAACACTCAAGGAGGTATGTGTTCAAGAAAAGTATTGGCAGCTAAAGGAGAATAGGATGTCCAGGAGTTTATGGTAGAGGTCTGGCAGAACATCACAGTGCTGCTTTATTTCTTTTTTTAACAGCTTCACTGAAATATAACCCATGTACCATACAATTTACCTATTTAAATTGTACATTGCAATGTGTTTTAGCATATTCTCAGGGTTGTGCAACCGTAATTAATTTTAGAACATTTTTATCTTCCTCAAAAGACACTCTGTCTCCATTAGCAGTCACTGTCCGTTCTTCTCACCCCAACCCGGGCTACAGATAATCACTAATCTTTCTGTCTCTATAGATTTGATCATTCTGGACATTTTGTCTAAATGGAATCATATAATATATGGTCTTTTGTGACTGGCTTCTTTTACTTAACATGGTTTCAAGGTCCATCCATGTTGTAATTGTATCAGTACTCCATTCTATTTTTATAATAGTCTATCATATTCATATATCACATTTTATTTAACTATTCATCAATTGATAGACATTTGGATTATTTTCACTTTGTTATTATTATGACTAATGCTGCTGTAAAAATTTGTGTACAAGTTTTCATTGTAGATATATATTTCCATTTCTCTTGGGTGTATACCTAGGGACGGAATTACTGGGTAATAGGGTAACTCTGTTTAACATTTTAAGGAATTACAAAATTATTTTCTAAAGTGATTACATAGTTGTATAATTCCATATGCACATAATGTATAATGACATTCCAATTTCTCTGCATTCTTGTGAACACTTTTTGTGGTCAGATTTTTTTTTTTTTAATTGAAGTATAGTTGACATACATGATCAGTCTTTTTTATTAGAGCCATCCTAGTGGGTATAAAATGTTATCTCCTGATTTTGATTTACATTTCCTTAATGCTTAATGATCTTGAGCATTGTTGCAGATGTTTATTGGCCATTTTTTTAAATTTCTTGGAGAAATCTATTCAAACCTTTTTTATATTTTTTGCATGGGCCATTTGTTCTTTTGTTCTTTGTTTCTTTTCTTGATGAGTTATAAGAGTTCTTTATATATTCTGGATGCACATCTCTCATCAGATACATAATTTTCAAATATTTTCTTTTAATGTGTGGGTTGTCTACTCAGTTTCTTGATGGAATTCTTTTTAGTATAATAATTTTTAATTCTGACATAGTACAATTGATTGCTTGCTTGCTTGCTTTGCCGTGCATGTAGTTAAGCTGTATGTAAGAAAGCAAGCTTTCTTAGTTTCATGACTAACTTGGTTTCATTCATGAAGTGAGAATCCTCCAACTTGTTTCTTTTTTTAGATTGTTTTGGTCATTCTGAGTTCCTTGCATTTCCATATGGATTTTAAGATTGGCTCATCAATTTCTACAAGAAAGCCCAGCTGGGACTTTGGTAGGTATTGTGTTGAATATGTAAATCAATTTGAGTAGTAATGACATCCTAACAGTATGAAGTCTTTGATCAATGACCATAGGTAGGATAGCTTTCCATTTATTTATATCTTCTTTTATTTATTGTTTTTAAATATTTTGTGGCTTTCAGGGTAAAACTGTCACACTTTTGTTAAATTTATACCCAAGTATTTTGTTATTTTTGATGGTATTAAATATATTTTTTTTCTAAATTTTATTTTCAGAATGTTCATTTCACTGCCAACATAGAGAAATACAATCAATCTTTGCATATTGATCTTATATAATCTACAGCATTCCTGAACCCCTTTATTAGTTCTAATAGCTTTTTCAGTTTATTCCTTCACATATTCTGCTTATCATTATGTTTCTTAAAGCTTCTACTTGGGTGTGTCTCCTCTCATGCCTGCCCGCATTCCATTTGTCAAAGCCTATCACCTATATAAGCCTAAATTGTTTTACACAGGCATCCCATTTTGTAACACAGAATATTAAAACTATGAGTACTCAGAGGTCACTATTTAGTAACAGCAATAAGACAGTCTTATGTGGAACTTACTTTTTTCCATTTCTTTCCTTTTCTTATAAATGCATGTCAGTGACTAGTCTTATCTAGCACAGCTTTTGGACAATTAGTACAAATGTCAGCCCAGGGAAAATGCAGATATTTTAGTACTAACCTCTGAAAGGGTCTCAGAGACTCCTGTGTCTATGGATGACACATCGAGAACCACTGCAATATACCACTGAGAGATGTTAAAAGAGAGAGAGGAGATTCTCCAACATGAGCGAAGGTGAGAAATTATGTATGGACACAAGCAACGTGTACTTATCAGACTTTAAGGAAGATGATTTTGCTGGAGAGAAGATTGCTATTTAAAAAGTTCCACTGGAGAAAGAATGAGGCAGATAAAATATCTGAAGGATATGAGTTTATACAGCAGGAAATGGAGAGCGTTGGAAGTTTGGCAATCACATTTAGGCTCTACATAGTAATTTTAGTGTTGTTTTGTTTTGCTAGATTTGTTTTGGTTTCTGACTGCTGAGTCAAGTGTAATTAAATGGCCTAGGAGCCACTTTATCATTTATTAACCCAGGTTGAAGGTCCTTATACATACACAATGTGTTGAGGAGTAGCCATAGATATTACATATTGAGTAGTATGTTTCCTATTACAAGTCAAGAAGCACCAGTTTTATGCATGGGTGCAAGGAGTTAAGGCAAACACTAAAGGCAGATTTACCATAAAGCTAATGAGATTTGTTTATCAAGACCACTCACTGTAGGGGCACCTGGCTGGCTCAGTTGGTAGAGCATAGGACGCTTGATCTTGGAATCATGAGTTCAAGCCCCCCATTGGGCATAGACATTACTTAAACAAAACCAAAACCGAAAAAACACTCACTTTTTTGGTGCCTATAAAAATCTTGTATCTAATTTTGTATTTGCAATTTTGTATTGCTTTTCTTTAATAGGCTACTTCAAATTTTGTAAATTGTAGGACCCACAAAGCCCAGATATATGCTTGGTGGGGATTGTTCTCCACGGACCCAGTTTCCTTTGCAACGCACTCTTCATCCTATACCTTGCTTTTCTTAGTCGTGTTATGAAGAGACACAGTCTCTGCAGAGTGAACCAAACCCATCACAAACAACGGGCACTTATGAGGAAGGCCCAGGAAATACAGCAAGGGAGGGCCCTCTCAACAGGGCAGGACCTCTTCTGTCCACTGCCTTCAAGCTAGAAGGCCTTTCCTAAAGCAAGAGATTGATCATTTTCCAAGGTTGGCTTGAGTTTTATCCCGAAGAAGTCAGCTGTGAAACTTCAAATGATAAAACTTGATATCCAAATAATTTGCAGACACAGTGTTTCTTTTTTTCTTTATTTTTATGAAGTCATGTGTGGGCATTCAGTCCACACTGTCTTTCCTGGATTTAGAACCTATCGTGGAGGAGTGACAGAGGCCTCCAGAGTAACGCATGTGCTGTAAGGATATCCCTTTGGGCCTCTGACAAATAGTTATGGATTCACTTTTTGTTAATGCGTGAGGTAGGTAGTTTGATTCAAAAAACAAGCCAGCATTTTAATATGAAGTTCAAAAAAGCATAAAGCTAGATGATAACCCTGGAAGTCCCTTCCATAGAGAACAAACAAACTCAGAACTGTCAATAAAATGAAAAGAAAACACATTTTAATGAGAGAAAAACACACTGCCATTTTTAAAGGAATAAAACCCCATTTCATTCCCTGTGGTGCTATATGGATCAAATCACCAGATGGCATCCAGCCCTGTGGATTTGATCTGAGACTTCAAAGCTTTGAAAAAACTCATCCCTCTTCCCATGACATAGTCGTAACTCACCCTATCAAGATCTATGAATTCTCCAGAGGGTCACTGATAGGGATAGTGGAAGAATGAAGAAGGATGATATCTTTTTCAGGTTAGTACACACTGAACATTCTAGGAAGGACTGGATGTGCAGTAGCCTGTCCGACAGCAATGAGAAACCAACCTTTCCTGTTGATAGAGGTGATATCAGATAGCCCACATTAGAGACATCTGGTGTTTCTCATTCCATTTCTTTTTGTCCACCTGCCTATTTAATTAGGCAAGAGGGGTCATAGTCTAGGGCTCTATTTATATAGTATT
Source organism: Phoca vitulina (assembly GCF_004348235.1). Classification (NCBI taxonomy): domain Eukaryota; kingdom Metazoa; phylum Chordata; class Mammalia; order Carnivora; family Phocidae; genus Phoca; species Phoca vitulina. Next base: position 3,448,745 of record NW_022589737.1, read on the forward strand.
TCTATTTGTGTTTATGTAGTCAGGCAGCTGCAGACTATGCAATATGTGTTAATATATTGCTGACCGGGGGCACCTGGGTAGCTCGGTCGGTTAAGTGTCCAACTCTTGATTTTGGCTAAGATTATGTTGTGAGATGGGGCTCTGCATTGGGCTCTGCACTCAGCGTGAAGACTGCTTGAGCTTCTCTCTCTCCCTCTGCCTCTGCCCCTCCCCCTCCTTGCATTCTCTCTCTAAATAAACAAAAACAAATAAATAAATAGTCTTTAAAATATATATATTCCCTACCACCTTCACCTATGGGGGCCGGGGGGCTGTGTCTTCAAGCTGAGGTAGTGGCCATGCAAAGACACTTTACTTAACTGAGTAGTTTCCCATCTTTACTTGGTGACAACAAATGAGATCAAGAATACATAATCTATGTCCCTATGGCATGCCCAGTTTGAGATTATCTTGAGGTAATCTCCTTAAACTAGTATACTCTTAGATTTTCTTCCATTGTCTCCATGGTTCCCATTTTCCTTTCATTGGTCCTTGGTATCCACTTTACCCAGTGAGAGCACAGAGAAACTGAGACAGATTTCATTTTCAATCCTCCGTGGATTACCTTTGCATATCAAAACTGATAGAGGGTTAGTACTCGGACATAGGCATCACCATCTTCTCTCTTTTGAGTATTCACATTCTGATAAGAGAACACTTAGGAGATTAGCTAATGTGGGCACCTGGGTGGCTCAGTCAGTTAAGCATCTGCCTTCAGCTCAGGTCATGGTCCTGGAGTCAAGGGATCAAGCCCCTTGTTGGGCTCCCTGCTCAGCAGGGAGTCTGCTTTTCCATCTCCCTCTGCCCCTGCTCATGTGCTCTCTCTCTCTCTCTCAAATAAATGAATAAAATCTTTTAAAAAAAGAGAGAGAGATTAGCTAATATATGAGGAATAGTTGGAAGTTGCACAAAGTAAGTAAGATATATCAGCTTTATCCCTGTGGTTTCTTCCTGAAGTGGATGTAGTAAACAAAGGAAAGAGGATTATTTCTTAAGGCTTCTTTTCCCTCCAGAAATAAGGGTGGCTTTGCTCACCTAAGGACCACCTAGGAGACTCACAAAGGTCAAACGGTGTCTCACTTAGCTTTTCTGGATCTCTCTAATTTAGATAGAGGCAGGAATCATAATCTCTAAGATGTATGTTGCAGGCTAAATATGTACACTGGCACAGTAGAATAGCAAGGCAAGCACTGGCTTTTGAGTCAGAATGTATGAACTCTCTACTGCTTTTATTTATATGACTTAAACTCAGTACCTCAAAGGTAAAAATGAGGCAAATGGTACATATTTCAAAGATACGTCATGGTGAGAAAATAAGATGAACTAAAGGGTGGATAAACTAAGAATAATTAGAGAATCTATGTTGTGAATGATTTGTAGATGATTTGTAAGCCTAATTTATTCTCCTCTTGTAAACGTGTAGCGGGGTTCCCAGGTGGGCATAAATGACACTTATTATGCCATTCCTGTCCATTATCTCTATGCATCCATTGATTCACATGGGAGCTGGTACATTTCTGGCTAGGACATTCTTGACTCATGCACACACTTGGGATCCAAGTACATGCTTGGTTAAATTGAGGGTCCCTACAGGGATTTCAGGGTCTCTGAGAAAATCCATCATGGGGAAATGAATCAGGCAAAATAGATGTACTTGGAAGCCAGAGAGGAGAATAAAAAGGTGAAATGTTTCAAATAACAATGTGGTGGCTTTCGTTAAATTCCACCCGGACTCAGCTCCTCTCATATTTCATGTGTGCCTTAGGGAATGAATCGCTGTGTATGTGAAAAGTGTACATTTCAGGGCCCAAGCGAACCTACTAGAGTCCCTTTAGGAAGGCGAAGCTCAGAGGAAGGAAAGCGGTTTTCAAACTTGAAAAAAGAAATGTGAGCCATCATGGTAAAACAGTGAGTGGCCACCGGCAGCCCCAGGGCACTCTGAGCAGTGGGCACCAAATGTCCATAGCGAAAGCTGAGGTTCACAGGAGGATCATTCTGTGTCAGTCCCCAGGAAATGCTGGTACCAATATGAACAGCAGACCATAGAGATCAACAGCCCAGGGCTCGGTGGCAACATGAGCAGCAGGAGCTCCTGCCAACCAGAAAGCAGTGAGCTGTTTGTTGTAGGCAACAAGAGCATCACGGTCCGTGGCCAAACAAAATGTCCAGGGAACAGCTCTGAGCAGAGTGGCAATAGGCGCTCAAGACGAGATTCATGACTAATAACCAGAGCAGAGTAGGATGCCAGGTCTCAGCCTAGGCAGAAATGACCTGTGAGTACAGATGAGATATCTACAGAAGACTTCCAGGTATATGACTAGGACAGAGCCTTAAAATCAAGGATGCAGGGGATTCAGGTGACTTAAAATTATACATCCAATTAAATTCAGCCTGACCACCGTATATTGCACACCTATCATGTGTAGTCACTGTGTAAGCAGATCCAGAGAAGTTCAATTCCTGTAGGAAGTCATGTGAAATGCTTCTTATCCATCTTCCTTCTCAGAGAATGAAAGCTCCCTGAGTTCTGGGTCCTTATCTATCTCATATGCTGCCATTTCCTGGGGCCTAGAAGAGTAATCAGTACACAATAAGTACTCAATATGTACTTGTGGAATAAGTGACCAAATTAATGGATAAAATCACAAAGCAATATGGCAAATGGAAGAAAATGCAGAGAAAATGGTGAAAATGTTATCTATTGAGAAAATAGAGGGTGTGAGGGAAGCTTTTCAGAGGAGATAATGAGTAAATCAATTAAAAAAAAAACAATAGGCAGGGTATTTAAAAAATGGAACATTTTTTAAATAATAATATTGGGAGCAATATTTACTAAGGTATATATTTAAATGGTTACTAAAGCAATCACCTAAGATTTTACTGATTGAAGAACTTGTAGTAATTCCTTTGGTAACTCCTGAAATAATAGCAGCCCAGAGAAGTCTTTCGGGAGCTGTGTATTTGGTGACAATTCACTGAATCCACTGATGGGATTGATTTGTTGGTTCAGAGCACTGATTTTAATTCTTCCTGTTTCCTGGAGGAACCCAAGTTCAGAGAAAGAAAATACCTTTTACTGGCCCACTGAAAAGTGGTTTTTGAGATTTGGAAGGAATGCCAAGCTGTCTAGCTTTTCAGTCCTGAGTCTTGGATTTCAGTCAAATCCTCTTGTACATCAAGGTGTATGTATGCTTTTTTCCCAATTCTAGGTTCAATTATCCTGAACTGCCATTCCCAAAAGGATTTTCTCCTTTAAAGGCATTGGGGACATTCATCATTGTCTCTTGTAAGACACCATGACTGATGTGGTCAGTCCTGTGGTGTGCAAGATTATTAGCATGGACATTCCTTTTCACCTTTCTTGATGGCACACAGACTTAGTTTTTCTGAAAAACAGGTTGATACAGATCAGACTCCACTCCTATTACTATTACTACCAACAAAAGAAGAAATTCAAGTTCAACTAATTTCATTGCCAGATTTATACTATTCTAGAGGAATTTGGTTTGATTTCTCTAAAAAGCGTGTTGAACTGAAGAGAGAGCCTAAGATAACATTTGGGAATTAGTTTGTTATTATGGTTTCTGTAGTAAATCATTTCCCCTGTTTCATTTATGTAGGTATAGACCTTACACTCACCATTACTAGCTCTCAATTTCCAACTTTGTCAATTGGAAATAGACAAACCTTCATTATGACCAGTCATGGGATGATAAAACCAAAGCCAAGACAAGTTGTCAAAGAATGGATCATGAAGATAATAACTAATCATTTCTCAGATTTATTTTGCCATTGATGGAAGTTATTCCCAGTAAAAATAAAAGAAGGAAGGAAAGAGATTCTGAATTTACTGCCTTAAAAATTTGAGTGGAACCATGTATACACCAGCACCATGTACCAAAACATAACCCAATTTGGGCACTTTCTGATGTAAGAGGTTGGGACTACGTGTATTCCTGAGGCAATGTCTGTAAGTCCTTCCGATCCTTGTCTTCAAGATGTTGATGATGATTTCCTTTTGTAGAATTATTATTCATAGTCATACCATAGAATGTGGTAAGAATGACTAGAATTTTCTCAGGTGTCACTGGTTCATGGGTACAAAGGAGGTGCACCAGCAGTAATTCCAATTTCCCCATCACCGTGAACAAAAGACCACAGTCACTTGAATCCATCTTCTCCCTGATATTACTTGGAGGTGTCCTGGTTATTGCACATCTCATCACAGAGAGTCCTATGACATTTTCCCACTCCAGCCTTCTTCAATGTCATACTGATTTAGGAAACTCCTCTGTATCCAGGATAATGTTATCTAAGAAGGTTAAGACCTGCCCATGTTTTTATGTGGTAAGATCAGATCAATTAGCAAATGATCATTAGGAGTGTATAATAGTGTCTGTAAACTTCTGGGAGAACTTACTTTTATACTTAACTTTTTCATTCCTTCTTATTTTGTTGTTTTATTTTATTTTGATTTGTTTTTTGGTTTGGGTTCTGTTTTTACCACAAAGGCCCATAGGATTTGTTCTTAGGTACACTAAGACAATTCTGTGCTGGCCATCAGACCTGAGAGGCAACATATTGTTTCTTATGGAGAAGGGGGTGTCTTCTGCCAACTCAGAGGAGGGTGACCGTGGGTACGAACTTGCCAAGCACTTACGTAGTTGTCACTTAAAGATGGCAGCTGAAAAGGGAGCCTGTTCTTCCTAGTTAACACTCTATCTCTCTCACCCTTCTCTTATTTATACACAGATGCTTCTGCACACACAGACACCCATGGAGAGACCCACAGGAGCACACTGTGCATGGTAAGTCACAAATTTTCCATTATCCAAGAGAAAAACTGTCTCCTGGCTTCATAGGTTGTCCTCGTCATAGGCAGTCCTCTGTGCCCCATCCTATTCCTTTCTATTTTACTTCCTCCATCTCTACATCTCTCCCTTGAGGGGTCAAGTAGCCTTCTGAAAATCCCTAAGGTAGAAAAAAAAATCCTCAGGGGCAAAAGTGAGGACCTCATGCCCATAAACTTTTATGAGGACTCACATCCCAGCCAAGAGTCCAGGCTCACAAACACTGGAATGGAGATGGGCCTCTCCCACCCCACCTCCCCACACCCTGCTGCGGGTCTCTTAATCAGGCTGCACCTGTCAAAAGAATGCTCCTTAGGTCTCTAAGTAGGAAATGAAAGTGTCACCTAGAAGTTAAGACAGCAGGAATCAACAGCTGAGAGGTATTTCGTGGCAACGTCAGTATTTATGTACCCTAGGGATATGGGAGAAGAAGGAGGAAAGAGTGGGGAGTGAGGGTAGCAGAGAAGTCTGCCCAGTTAATTTCTCTCTCTTCTGATTGTCATATTATTCTGATGGAAACCTGCAGCGCTGGAGCCTTTTCTCTGAACCACAGTCAAGTGAAAAGGAAACAAGAGGAGGATTGGTACTCTTACCTTGCTTGTTTAAATTATTTTAATATGTTCCACACTGTTTTCAGTGTTTACAATTATTATTGCTAATAGATTTCAAATTATCTTGCTGAATTATTATTGTTGATTTAAGGGGGAAAAATGGCATCGTGCCTCTTTCTGAGACCTGCCGCGAGCCTCCTGCCAGCGCCACACAAACCTAATTCCTACATTTGCAGGGAGGCTGAAGCCAAGGCCTCCGCAGGCCATTAACCTCAACTGGATTTCAGAGAGAGATTCGCACTTGTCCAATTCAAAAAACAATCTTTGTGCTACTACAACTTTAATTTTTTAAAGCTTTGGCTTTTACAAGATACTCTACCTTCTACTTTGTCTTCTCTTGGCGACGTTCTTCCTTTTTCCCAGAGCACAGAGCTATTTCTACCCCCATCTGGCGTGAAGGTACCCGAGGAAAGCCTGTAACCCAGATAATTACTGCTGGTTGCAGATTATTCAATTATGACTTCTCTTATTTCTCTAAGGATTACTTAAAACTTCTTCTTGGCTGGTGTTTGGTTCTTTATGCAATCATTGCAGGCGAGAGGGTAAAATGGCAATGCATTAAATTTTTTTTAATAAAAATAGAAATGAAAGACAATCCCTGTAGCTTCATTTCCAAAAGAGGGTAGAGGGGTGAACTTTTAATAGCCAAAGGAAGCTCAATAGACAGGAAACTAATAGCTTGATGGTAGGTGATGCTATAATACAGATCCCCAGAAAATAATAAAGGAGCTTCTGCACCAGTAAAGACTCCCAGGAATGGGGGGATGGGGGCTATGATTCCTCTAAATGATCCCTTAAAAAACTTTTTGCCCTAAATTAGCAAGGCCCTTTCCCTTTTCCTGATGGGAAACACAAAGGTAAAATGACACAGGGAAAATGAAGTCATAACAAGGGGGAGAAAATGCCAGCAAAATTAGAAATTTGCCCTTTTCATCTCATATTAGCCAAGTTCCTGTTGTGTGGTCGGGGGAGCTTTGAATTCTCCTTATTTTGCAACACTGATACCTTTAGAAAGGTGTTGCTAAGAAATTAGGAAATTTTAAAGTCTCCTCCTCTCCGCTGTCACTCTCCTTTCTACACTTTATTTTACTTATCGGCTCTCATTCTTCTTGCTTCTGCCTTGCTTTTATTTTTCCTGAGTTGTCTTCCTCTGCAGACCAGACATCTGCAAAGGTAATAAAGGAAAGAAAGGGATCCACATTCCCACCGCTGGGAGAAAGAGTTAGCTTATAGATTGCAAGGAAAAGTCAGGGTTGATAAAGATTTAATCAAGCTGAGAAAAACAGGCTGGGACCAGAATGCTAAATGAATATCCATAAACGTGAAGTCTTGCATATGGGTCAAAAATCAATTCCACCAGTTAGAGATAAAGAAAAAAAAATCCTTCATTAGCAGGAGGTGAAACGGATGGGGACAGTGTTAGTTGATGTTAAATATGAGTCATCAGGCTGATGTGTCTTATGTAAGATCGAATAGGGTGTGGAACAAGGAAGAGAGAAAGCATGTTTTGCTCCATGTATCTAGAGTACTTGGGACACGTTGTGAGCATTGTGCTCTAAGACTGACAGAGAGGACGTTAGGTTTTACAAAAGGGAGACTAGAGTGGACACCCCAAATAGGGATTTTTTTTTTTTTTACATTATAATGAGAAGGCATAGATTGGGGCAGGCAAGAGACATCTAGAAACTTGAAAACTTAGGTTTTCATTAGTTCCTGGGCTGTCCCACCACCAAGCTGGTACTACTTGAAAGAGGAGAGCTCAGGCCAGGGGTGGACAGTTCTGAATTTTAAAATGCTATCTATTACACTAGTAGAATCCTCCCGCTCAAAAAAAATCTGTGAGTCTAAGAATCAAGGTTGTGCCTTTTTTTTTTTTTTTTTAAGGTTGTGCCTTTTTTTGATCCCCCCTCTGTGGCCAGAAGGAAATGGGTTCCTATCTTTATACTTCAGGTTTTCCGTCATTGAAGCGAGAATCAATGAACCAATCTTCTTTGTTTTTTTTTTTATATACCACATTGTAAAATATTCTGGAGTGAGCAAAATGGCATGTATATGCCCAGAATTAATTAGCACCGGCCTCTGCCTGGCTGTGTTTACCTCAGAAACCCATTGAAGTCTCTGAATCCACAGAGGTGGCTTAGAAGGCGGGCAGTAATGAGAAGGTGCTCTGCACTCTTCAGGCACATTGGCACTTTTCAATTATTTATGTGGCTTAATCCCATTGAAAAAGCACATTCTCCAAAAAACACCCCGGGGTCCTCTGCCTGCTGGGGCTGGCAGAAAGTAATATGGGAAAAATGAGAGAGAGGACTGCCCTTAAGGGAGCTTGTCTGACCTTCCCAGAGACCCTGGGTATTAAAACAGGTACTTTGCTTAGCTAATAATAACTATGCCCAGGACTTGTCATCTTCAAAGAACTTTAATTAATCCTCATAACACCCCAGTGGGCTCCAGAAGGTGTTATTATCCTTACTTCATATGAGGCAAAACTCAGGCACAAACAGAGGAGGGAAATGGTTTGTTTGAGATAGCAAGTGTGAAGTTAAATTTAGCAGGAACAAGTACCTGAAGCCACATGCCTTCCTATCTCAAGGTCCCTTTAGTAACATATCTGGGGCAGAGCACATGGCTGATATTAAGAGCTATGGAAGGGGCTGGTGGAAAGTGCCACCTGACCAAAATGTCTTACCTGAGACATAAAGAGTAGGAAAAGGATGAAGAGTGAGAGCAGAAGAAAAATTGATCTGGGATGGAGAGTTTCACAGAAGGGGAGAAAAAAGGAAAGAGTAAGATCCTCCAGTTTTGCTTTGAGTGTAGAAATTATTCATCTTTGTTGCAGGGAGATCCTAGGGCAAAATAAAATGGTACTGTAATTTCCAAGTCTTCACTGCTCTATAAACAGACACTGAGGAGGAAGGTGAGGCATTGGGCTGTGCAGGGATAGGATCATTAATAATGTCTCTGGATGTGGATGGGTGATTGCAGACCAATATGGGTGGATCACTTGCTTTTCCTTCAAAGTCACAAATTTCTTCTGCTATCCACCTCGCCCTGGTTGCCTCTGTGATTCCAGCTTGTGGAATTTATGATCCTCAGAATATGCAGGTTTTCAGACTCTCTTTAGTTTGCCTTTTCATAGAAGGATAAAAGACTCACTCAAGAGACTGTTGATAGTGATCATCACCCCACCAGATTCTGCAGTCGTAAGATTAGAGCTTGGAGGACGCTGAAGAGCATCGAGCCCACAATTCTCTTTTCCAGCTGAGGATACAGAGACCAGAAAGGATATAGGACCTGTTTGAGGTCACCTAGACAGTATATGAAAGCATGAGAACTGGGAACCAGGTATTTTGCCTTCTGTGATCAATCTTAGGAGAGGCAATTCTTCGGGCTGCACTCACTATGGTTGCATTAAGAAACTGCCCAATGAAAATCTTTGAAGGAGCTATTAAACATGTCAGAAATATGAAGTCAGTGATGGTGGACCCTACAGAAATGAGAGCCAGAGAGACGGCTAAAAGTTACCTCTTATCTGCCATTTACTAGCATAGCTGTAACTAGCTTTGATTGCCAAAGCTAGGGTCTACTTTCTGGATTGGTGAAGCCATGGTGAAAAAGGATAAAGGGGTACTCACAGTCATAGGTGGGCTCTTGAGGCTTTCAAAGCTACCTGATCCAATAAATTCAACAAGTGTTCCATTGCAAGCTGAGAGAGAAAGTAGAACTGTGGGTCTATTTCCTGAGCCATTTCTCTGAAGTAGAATAAACCATTAGGAGACTCTCTTAAGGAATCATTGTGTACCTTCTGAGTTTTAAAAATAATACAGTGAAGGGACAAAAGAAAATTACCAGAGAACACCAATGATATACTAAAGGAGGAATGGGAAATAGGACCAGAAATGAGGAGTGGGATGTAGCCAGTGACCCTGCACACTGAGATAAACTGCCCCCAGATCATCGGATATGATTTGATTTTTGTGTTAGGAGGGGAGGCCTCAGGAGAGCAAGAGGAGAAATCATGGTAATTTCATATTTGGACATATCTGAATTCGGAGAGGGGGGGAAGAAAACAACCATGTTTCTTGTGAATCCCAAGAAGAATGGTAACAGACACAGAAAAGGAAGGAGTAAAGATTGCAGTCAGCCTGAGAAATTGAGACACGAAGAGAAGCATTTGACAAGATAATGTGTGTGTGTTTTGTGTTTGAGTCAATTGTTTGAGGTTTGGGAGAGCTGCTGGGAGATAGGTTTTGTCTGAGTTGGCTGGCTGTTTTTCATTCACGCATGTTTGTTTTAGAATGAGGCGTCAGTCACCATCTCTGCAAACGGGCACGCTAAGTGGAAGTGATTTCTCCACTCGCCATCATATGAAATGGATACCTTCAAAGGCAGGTCATGTCTCAGGGGCAATAGACATCAGAGCACGACAGAATTAGCCTCCTCCCCTCAAGCTAAGTGGCCATGCCGAGTGAAAGTTGGCCACTCTGATATGATGCCAGGGGCTCCCAGATAACAAAGGAGACTCTTGCCCACGTAATACTCATTGGGATCCTTTCTCCCTTCGTGCAGTGCCCACCCCCAATGTTTAGTATGCTTCACCTACTAGAAGAGTCTAGTGAAAGGAAGATGCAGGTGACAGCTTTGATAATTCCCCAAATGTATGGCCTTCCCTAGAGTCTAGCCTCACTGTCTTCTGAAGAAATACTTCTTTAGGAGGCTGTAGATTTTTAAGACAAAATATGCGTTCCGCCCTCCCCAAACCAACATTCTGCAAAGGAAATTATAGTGAATCATACAATTTCTTTCTAAAAGTCAGTATGTTTGGACCGAATCAAAGAAAAGAACGTTTCTCACAGGGTTTGGTTTCTTTTTCTTATTTGCTATGGCAGAATGCTTCCTTGTGGACTGAATATCTATTTGTTTACTCCTGTGGTTCACTGAGCTAGCAAAGCCATCTTCCAAAAGCCATGCTAACGCCTGCTCACACCCACACTCCCGCTATTTGATACAATTCTATTTATCCTTCACATACTAGCCCTCCTTAATGTCTCTGACTTAACTGCTCCTACATTTGTCTTCCCCTAATAATTTGTTGGTAAAATTACCATTAATGTCAATTAAGTAAATGAATGAATTGATGAATGAGCACAACTGGCATATCCTATTGTGAGGGTAATGACTTTGGAATCAGGAGAACCTGGGTTTAAGTCCTGGCTTCACCACTGGGTAGACCTTTGACCCTAAGTAAACCCCTTACCTTTGAGAGCCTCAGATCCCTCATCTGTGCAATGGGAATAATAACACCAACTCTGCAGGGTAGTTGTGGTATTTAGGTGTCATACATATAACACACTCAGCATTGTGCACTTAAAAGGCTCAACAAATGCTAGCTATTATTAGCTTAGTGTATTGCGGTTAATTGTACATGCAATTTCATCTTATAGGCAATGAGGAGCTATTCAAGCTTATTAAGAAGGGAAGTGGCATTAGCAAGGTGTCTCAGAATCCAAACTAGGAAATGAGTAAGGAAATGAAGAGCTGACAGGTGATATAGATAAGAAATAAGCAAAATCACAAGCATACACGTGGTGATATCAGGATCAGAGGTCACCCTGGTGAGTTGAGCAGGGGCGGAGTGAAAATGCCCAGCGACAGACGAAAGTGGCTCTGGGATCTTTGCCACGTCTCTGTGACTCTCCTCGCAGGCTGGCTGCTCCTTGTTGCTGCATATCTACTTTCTCTTCTGTTTCCTCTCTCTGAGCACAGGGCTCAAAATCATCGCAACACTTGAGCTGAAGACCTACTCTGTTCTCTCTGTCGTAAAAGAGCAACAAAATCCAGTAACATGTAACCCACACCTCAAATTTTTAATTGCCCTTAATTTTGCTTCAATATTTGTGCCACAAGGAAAAAAAACATAAAATTATGAGGATGAGGTTTTCTAGGTATAAAATATATGGTGCTGTCCTTTTATAGTCATGTTCTTTGGATAGGGAGGAAGAGACTAGACTTAAATTGGGCATAGTTATGGAGGGATTGCCATAATACTATTCCACTGTGAAGAGAAGAAAAGGAAGGGAGAAAAAGCAGATTTAAAAAGAAGGATTAGGATTGTAAGAGCATCGTATGGTGACAGGTGGTAGCTACACTTGTGGGGACATGGCATAATGTAAAGAGTTGTCAAATCACTGTGTTGTACACCTGAAACTAATGTAACAATTAGTGTCAACTATACTTCAATAAAAAATAAGAATAAAAAGTAAGAATAAATTAAAAAGGTTAGAATTAGACATTATGGAGAATGCCCTGAATTTCCGGATGGACACATGATGGGTCAGCTACGTAGAAAAATTCTCAGAATCTTCTTCCCTATTGTGTTAATGGATAGGAGAAAGACCCTCATACCTAAGCAGGTTCAGGTCGTTAGGCTTGATCTTACTAGAACATTCTGAAGGGCCCTTGGCGGCCCCGGTCACCAAGAAGCCACAATTCCAGTGGGAAAGAAAAGCCTACCTTATGCTCCTAATCCCAGCTTGAGCTTCAGGAATCCAGAGAGATCTCAGGACTCACAGGTTTTTCATCACCGATAATGTGCTGATGCTACTTCAATAAAACCAGCGCCCCCAAGACTTCATCACTCTGCTTCCAAAATCTCTGTGACCTTAGTTGGCAATAGGATGTAGATCACAGGGAGCTGAAGTAACCCAATAACACAGCCATCCTAACCATTTTAGAAGAGTGAAAACCATTTAAACCCCAATGTAATGGCTGCAGCGTCTGTCTGAGAAAGAAAGAAATTGGTTTTAACTGACGCACTTGGGCTTTGGAGAGAAATAAAAAGGCAAAATAGAAAGGCAAAACCATAGAGCATCTCTCAGGTCTACCTTTTAGCAGTCTGTGACTCCAGACACAAGACGCACTGGCACGGGGTACACCTAATCACATTTAACGCAGCCCTGGAGTAAATAGAGGGAAGAAGAAAGATATTACAGGACTATAATCTTCTTGAAGATGGAAGCTGGGGAAGAAAAATCCAGTGAAGGATTATGAAGTTAGCTGACCTGCTGTTAAACACAGAAGAGTCACAGAGGTGAGCATGGCCTGAACAAGCCGGCGTGTACCTGGGATTAACAGGGTCTTAGTGACAAAGTCTGCAGGGCCAGAGGTAGCCTGCAGTGCTGCCGGAGTTTGACAGGGGCTGGAGGTAGCTCAGCTGAGAGCCTTGGGCTGAATCTGCCTTTAGTTGCCACCTGCAAATGATTACGAAGAAGTCACTTGAAAGAAGGCTGTCAGCATCTGCTATACTCCTTGTCCCCACAATGCTCCTTTCTACACTATTAAAGCCACTTGATCTCCATATGCAGGCGACAGTGTCATCCTGACATCTGGGGCCAATCCTGTCCTTAGTCACTGAGAAATGGTAGAGCACTGGTTAGGTGCTCAGTACTTGACATCAAGGTGGCTTGACGGCTGATTCATTCTGATCTTGGACTGTCATTCTAGAAGTTTGATCCCGGTATAGTTTTCAGATCAGCTGCTCTTATGATTATCTGTGTAACATAATATTATCACATGAGTTATGTGTGTGTGTGTGTGTGTGTTCTAGTCTAGTTCTCATAGTAGCTGTACTTAGGATTATATATATGACATATGTTATAGCTTACTGTGTATGTGTTATATATTATTATATATATGTATATATGTATATATGTATAATTACACATATATGTTAATAATATGCAATCTATTACATTCTATGTTCTATATTATATACATAAATTATATAATTTATGTATCTTTTCTTCCAGTTTTTTTGAGATATAACTAATTGACATACAGCACTGCATAAGTTTAAGGTATACAGCATAATGACTTGATTTACAAATATTGTGAAAGATGACCACGATTAAGTTTAGTTAACATACATCGTCTCATATAGATAGTTAAAAAAAAGAAAAAGAAAAAAATTTACTTGGGATAAGAACTCCTAGGATCTACTCTCTTAACAACTTTCAAAGATATCATGTAGCAGTACAAACCTATCATCATCATGTCATACATGCCATCCCCAGGACTTATTTATCTTATAACTAGAAGTTTTTATCTTCTGGACACCTTCATCCTGTTCCTAGGTATGTGATATTAATATGGATACAGATAGGATCAAAATATTTTAGAATAGTGATAGTGATTTAAATTTTAGGGCTCAAATCACTTTATATTTGTCATTTAAATTATTAATGATCCATAACATATACATATTTATAAAATTATTTTGTAAGCAGACTTGGGGAAATTGTTGACAGTGAACTTTTAAAAATTTTTTCAGCATAATTACTATACAATGTTATATTAGTTTCAGGTGTACAATATAGTGAATCAACACTTCCGTACATCACCCAGTGCTCATCACAATGCCCTCCTTCATCCCCATCACCTATTTCACCCATCCCCCACCCGAACCCTCCCCTCTGGTAACCACCAGTTTGTTCTCAGTAGTTAAGTATCTGTTTCTCGGCTTGTCTCTCTCTCTCTCTCTTATTTTTACTTTGCTCATTTGTTTTGTTTCTTAAATTCCACATCTGAGTAAAATCATATGGTATTTGTCTTTCTCTGACTGACTTATTTCACTTAGCATTACACTCTCTAGCTCTATCCATGTTATTGCAAATGGCAAGATTTCATTCTTTTCATGGCTAAATAATATTCCATTGTATATCTATACCACATCTTCTTTATCCATTCCTTAATCAATGGACATTTGGGATGCTTCCATATCTTGGCTATTGTAAATAATGCTGCTATAAACATAGGGGTGCATGTATCCCTTTGAGTTAGTGTTTTTGTATTTTTGGGGTAAATACCCAGTAGTGTGGTTGCTGGATCATAAGGTAGTTCTATTTTTAACTTTTTCAGGAAATTCCATACTGTTTTCCAGAAAAGCTGCACCAGTTTGCATTCCCACCAACAGTGCATCAGGATTCCTTTTTCTCCCCATATTCTCACCAACACTTCTTATTTCTTATCTTTTGATACTAGCCATTCTGACAGGTGTGAGACGATATCTCATTGTGGTTTTGATTTGCATTTCCCTGATGATTAGGAGTGTTGAGTATCTTTTCATGTACCTGTTGACCATCTATATATCTTTGGAGAAATTCTGTTTAGATTGTCTATTTTTTTAATTGGATTGATTGGGGTTTTTGTTTGTTTGTTTTGTTTTGTTTTGCTATTGAGTTGTATGAGTTCTTTTTATATTTTGGATATTAACCTTTTATTGGATATATGATTTGCAAATATATTCTCTCATTCAGTAGGTTGCCTTTTCCTTTGCTGTGCAGAAGCCTTTTAGTTCGATGTAATCCCATTTGTTTATTTTTCCTTTTATTGCCTTTGCTTTTGGAGTCAGATCCAAAAACTTATCAACAAGATTGATGTCTAAGAGCTTACTGAAGCCTATGTTTTCTGCTAAGGGTTTTATGGTTTCAGGTCTTATATTCGAGTCTTTAATCCATTCTGAATTAATTTTTGTGTATGGTATAAGATTGTGGTCTAGTTTTATTCTTTTGCATGTGGCTGTCCAGTTTTCCCAACACGATTTATTAAAGAGACTGCCCTATCCCCATTGTATATTCTTGTCTTTTTGTTATAAATTAATTGACCATATATGCATGTGTTTATTTCTGGGCTCTCTATTCTGTTCTATTGATCTATGTGTCTTTTCTTTTTTTTATGCTGAAACCATATTGTTTTGATTACTATAGCTTTGTATATAGTTTGAAATCAGGCAACATGATGCCTCTAGATTTGTTCTTCTGTCTCAGGATTATTTTGGTTATTTGGGATCTTTCGTGGTTTCATACAATTTTAGGATTGTTTGTTCTATTTCCCTTGTGGTATTAGTGTTATATTTAGATTCCTTTTTTATTATCTCTTGTTTACCTACTATAGGTTTTTGCTTTGTGATTACCATGAGGTGCACATATACCATCCCATATATATAACGGTCTATATTAAGTTGATAACAACTTATGTTTAAACATATTCTGGGGCACCTGGGTGGCTCAGTCAGCCCTTGATTTGGGCTCAGGTCATGATCTCAGGGTCATGAGAGCAAACCCTGCATGGGGCTCTGTGCTCAGTGTGAAGCCTGCTTGGGTTTCTCTCTCTCTTCCTCTCCCTCTACCCCTCCACCCCCCCACTCTCTCTCCCTAAAAAAAAATTAAAATTAAAAAATTAAACACATTCTAAAACTCTATATTTTTAGCCCACCCCTCCATGTTTGTGTTTTTCATGTCATATTTGACAACTTTTTATTTTGTGTATACCTTAACTGATTATTTTAGTTAGAGTTATTTATACTACATTTGGGTTTTTTATTTATTATTATTATGTTCAGTTAGCCACTGTATAGTACATAATTAGTTTTTGATGTAGTGTTCAGTGATTCATTAGTTAAGTATAATACCCAGTGCTCATCACAGCATGTGCCTTCCTCAATACCCATCACCTTGTTACCCCCTCCCCCCCACCCTCCTCCCCTCTGAAACCCTCAGATTGTTCCTCAGTGTCCATAGTCCCTCATGGTTTATCTTCCTCTCTGACTTCTCCCCCTTTGGATTTCCCTCCCTTCCCCTATGGTCCTCCATGCTATTCCTTATGTTCCACATATGAGTGAAACCATATGATAATTGTCTTTCTCTGCTTGACTTACTTCACTTAACATAATCCCCTCCAGTTCCATCCATGTCTATGCAAATGGTGGATACACAATGGAATATTATTCAGCCATCATAAAGGATGAATATTTATACTACTTTTAACTTTTCACCTTCATATTAGCTTTATGAGTATAAGCCATACCTTTACTATATATTTACTATTACCAGTGAGATTTATACTTTCATTTTTTTGCTGTAACTAATCAGTGCTCTTTCTTTTCAGCTTAAAGTTCCTTTAACTATTTGTAAGGCCAGTTTAGTGGTGATGAACTCCTTTAGCTTTTACTAATCTGGAGAACTCTATATATCCTTCAATTCTAAATGATAACCTTGCCAGGTAGAATATTCTTGGTTGAAAGTTGTTTTTTTTTTCTTCCCTTTCTTTCAGCACTTTTAATGTATTATGCCTCTCCTTTCCCATCTGCAAAGTTCCTGCTGAAAAATCTGCTGATGGTCTTATAGGGGTTCCCTTGTGGGTAACAAGTTGTTTTTCTTTTATTTCTTTTAAGATTCTCTATCTTTAATTTTGACATTTTAATTATAGCATATCTTGGTATAGCTTTCTTTGGATTCATTTTATTTGGAACTTTCTGGACTTCCTGGATGTACTTGTCTGTTTCCTTCCCCAGGTTAAGAAGTTTTCAACCATTATTTCTTCAAATAAGTCTCCCACACTTTTCACTGTCTCTTTTCCTTCTGGGATCCCTACAATGCAAATGATTTCTGCTTGATGGTATCACATAGGTCCCTCAAGCTATCATCACTTTAAAAAGAAATTTTTGTTTTCTTTTCGCTGCTCTGTTTGAGTGTCACTGTGCTTTCTTCTAAATCACTGTCCATTTCCTCCACTTTATCTAGTCTGATGCTGAACTCTTGTGGTTTATTTCTTAGTTCAGTTGTATTCTTCTGCTCTGTGGCTTCCATTTGTTGTATTTTCTCTCTCTTTCCTAAGGTTCTCACTGTGTTCACCGATTCTTCTCCTCAGCTCAGCCAGCATCTTTATGACCATTACTTGGAACTCTTTATCAGGAAAATTACTTATCCTCCTTTTCCGGAGATTTTTTTCCTGAGGTTTTATGTTGTCCTTTGGCACATATTCCTCTGTTTCTTCATTTTTCTTGACTCTGTGTTTGTTTCTATGTATTAGAAACAGCTATCTCCCTCAGTCTTGAAGGATTGGTCTTGTATAGATAAACCATATCTTTCAACCTTGCCCTAGCTCTTGGTTCTCTCAAGACTTTGTGATGTTCTAAGCAGTCTGACTTAATTGATCCCATAAGGGTATTCCAAGACCTGTTAGTGTTCCAAAGAGAGGGATCTTAGTTAGCATCTAGTTTCAAGCTGATTGGAAGACAGATCCTCAGGCAGCAGCTTTTAAAGTATGCAAATATATATGGTCCTATGGGATTGCAATTGTAAATCCTGCTGGCTTCCAGGACAGGCAATGTGGAGATGTCTCCTGGATAAAAAATTGGGCTCTGTATGAATGTATAAGCTCCTTTCTGGGAGGTCCTGGTGGACCAAGATGAGGCTGAGGGAGAATACAAAGATGGCATCCCCCAGCCTATGTTCCCTGAGAACAGAAACATAGCCTCTAGATGTGTGGCAAACCTGAAGTCTTCCTCTTAGGCTCAAGCCCCAGGACAAGTACATAGGCCTTTTTCACAGAAAAATTGGGTCTGTAGCTTAGCCTGCTGTCTGTGTAGTGCCCCGAGGGTAGTAGCCTACCAAGAACTGTCTCTGATTGTTAGTCCCATGGGACCCAGGAAGGCAAAACCCTGGTCACCAGAACAAGGTGATCAAGGAGCATCTCCTGTGTGTATGGTGTGCATCTACTGTCTTTAGTGAAGCACCGACGGTGTGCAGAACTGGGGCATACTCATATGCTTTAGTGGAGCCGCAGGAGAGCACGGGGTCAGGGCATGCCTACTAGAGTCATCAAGGTAGAGGGAGAGCACAAAATGGCACCTGCCAGTGTCTCATTTCCTGGAGAGAGTCCCAGCAGGCTCCTGCCTCTATGGCAGACACTTGGAAGATTAGCACATGAATCTCCTTCTGCATACAGTCTAGGCACTTACAAACTGCGGCTTTTGTGCTGGTTCCCGGGATCATGGACCTTAAAAGAAAGGGTACTTGAGCCCTTTAAAAGAAATATCTTCATTCCAGACAGCGCTTTGGGTCTCTTGGACATAAGCCTCATTGGTTTTCAAAGCCAGCCATGTTGGGGGCTTGTCTCTCCATTGCAGGTTCCAAAGGTTGGGGTGCCTGATGTGGAGCATAGACCCTTCACTCTTCAGGGAGTAGCTTTGCACTTGTGAGATCCCTCCTGATTGTGGGTGGCTGTGTGGGAGGTGAGGTTTTTGAGACTGTCTCTGCCTCTCTTACCCAGTATTATATGAATATATACATATATATATATAGTGCTTATTATGTATATATGTATATATTCATGAGCACAGCTGATCTGAGAACTAGACTACGACACACACCCCCACACACATACACAGTCAAGTAGAAGTTTCTCTTGCTCACATAAATTTCAAAACAAGTAGCTCTCATTCAAACAATGGCTTGAGGATCCAGGCTGCTACCCATCTCAGGGCTCTGTCACCTTTCATGGCTTCTGAAATGTCCACATTCACCCACCTCAGAAAGTTGGGTGAAAGAGCATGGGAAGTTGTGGGGGCAGGTTTTTGTGGGCCAGGCCCAGGTGAGTGTTCTTGGCCTGAAATCTGGGCGGACTTTCCTTCATTGTTTCTGTCCAGCTGTGGGTGGCTGCTGTGTCCACAGTCCCACGCAGTTTGCGTACTTTTGTGAACCACATTTTAAAAGTCTTCTTGGATTAGAACCTGGCCCAAATAAGAGAGGCTTTGATGGATCGCCATAGTTCTTAGTCCTGTGAAATGTTCTGCTATGGTAAATAGCAAGCATTATTAACAGGAATATTCTCAGTTTAGGTAACACCTGGGAGGTCTCTCTGCATGGAATAGAGAGGAAATTTTCCCTACTCCCTGATTTTGTGATGTACTGTTCTGAGTGTGCAAAAGCAAGAAGCAGGGCTTCAAAGTAAGGTTTCCGGGGCACTTGGGTGGCTCAGTCAGTTTAGTGTCTACCTTCGGCTCAGGTCATGATCTTAGGGTCCTGAGATCGAGCTCCATGTCGGGCTCCTTGCTTGGAGCCTGCTTCTCTGTCTCCCTCTGCCACTCCCCCTACTTGTGCTCTCAATCTTTCTCTGTCAAACAAATAAAATAAAAACACCAACATCATCTCTTTGGGTTTTTATAATTTCCTTACCTGAAAATTGAAGGCTGTAAAAACTCAGTGAATATTATAAGGATCAGATCCTGTTTGAGCATTAAGAATTGTCCACATTAAGGGCTTGCTACATATTCATAGTCTTGGAGAGTACAGATAAAAATATGACTTTTGAAATTTTGATTTGTGATCATTTCTGAACCCATATGTACTCATTAAATGCTATTGAATACATTTTTAATAATGAGAAGGAATTTGACAAACGACCCATCTGAGCTGAACAAAGAGATTTCACAAAGAAGATCTCACACAGCAGGGAATTACCTGGAGAGTGCTAAAATCCTATTTGTTAAGGGATATTGTATTATGTTCAAACTGTCCATCTGAAGCCTGGTTGCTTATAATAATCATTGTCGTGGTGCCGTATGTCCTATCTGAGTAACTAAAGGGGCAATCTACCCCATATCTGCTAAATAAATAGGTTTGATGCTAGTTTGAGTGCATACATTTCCTAACAATACCCTTATAGGAAGGGGAAAACATTCTTATTGTCACATTAGGCTGTGCCATAGAACAAGGCTTCAACACCTTTTCTTCTGTATTTGTGATCTCTTTATCCTCCAAGGATTTAAATCAATAGAGAAGAAGATAAGAAATGACCTTCATATAAGTTAAAAAAAGAAAAAAGAAAAAGGAACTTCTATAATGATCAAAGAAAGAAAAGGAAATCAATATTTATTGAGTTGTTTTGTGCCAGGCATTGTGCTAGGACATTCATACTCTAGGTCATTTAAATGTGGGGATGGTCAAAGAGTTATGCTTATTTAGTTAACTCTCCATTATTCAATGGATTTATTTATTGATTATCTTTGGAATTCTTAGCCTGCTCTTTCCCCTTCCATTAGCATAAATCCAACACTCTTCATCTTCAGGCCTCCTAGCTGATAATTACCCTGAGAAAGCAAATTTTGTTTAGTTTACAATGTAATTAAGAAAGTACACTCACAAAATAATGTCACAGTGTGGTTCAAATCCAAATATAAATGGCTTTTTTATTATCTGATGTTCAAATTATCATGAATGAGGCTAAGCTCCATTTGTGTGACTAACCAAGTGTTATCTATATAGATTACTGTATTTCCACCAATTTTGTCTTTCGGGAAGCAGAAGAAAACCACATGTATCTTGGTTATTTAAAGTTCCTTTTTAGCAAATAGCAGGTATAATTCCAAAATAATTGAAAACTGGTAAAATACAGAAGGCAATGTGGTCAAAATGATGAATATAAAGAAATAGAATCCTAATCCTAGGTAAATGCTTAAAGATTATCTAGTTAGTGCAGCTTATAATATAGGTTGAAAATTCAAAACAACGCATGCTAAGTGACTTTCCCAAAGTCATACAGTAGAGGATATCAAATGCCTAAGCATTTTGAATATCTTAACAGAAGCAGAGGACATGATTTTTTTTTTTTTTGCCACTTCTCAAAAAGAGAGTATTTATCTACTAGATTCCATTTCTTCATGACAAGAAGTAGGGTGAGTATCATCTATGTCTCTTATGGCATTTCTAGATGTCCCTCATCACTATTTCCTCCTGAAACACAACATAACACAACACAAAACAACACAACATAACACAACACAACACAGCCTATGTATTAATGGCATCAGCCCCCTCCTGGTTACTTTCTCTTACTGTCCTCTGTGTTCCTGAAGAGTTTTTTTTTTTTTCTTTCTCTCAAGCACACAACATGTATAATTGTTCTTTAATATGATTTAATACCCCAATCCTTTCTTTCTCAATAACCTTTTCTACATTCTTCTCCAGTTATCCAGTCTCCTGGTTTTGGGTGTTCCACCTCTGAAATATCTATCTCAAGCATTCCTTTGTCAGCTCTTCACCTTTTTTCAGCTCAGTTACTCTAACGCTTACTCTGCTACAATTCACCTCCCATCTAAGTCTTCAATACATTGACCGATTTCTCACTCTCTCTCGCCTTCCCCCTCTGTTCGCTTTGTCCTTGCCCACCTTAGATTTCAGGATTCATTATTAGATATAATCATTATATGAAAGCACCATCTCCTCTGTTCCTCTCTCTGTCTATCCCGAAAAACTATTCCACAAAACTCCCCTTCTCACCACCAGCTCTCCATCTTCTCTGTGCCTGCACTCAAGCAGCCAGATATAACCACTGAAAATGATCTGACGGGGCTGGTGAGATTAACTATGCATTCATAATCACAAAACTGTAATGGGCACTACACATGTCCTGGAAATCTTACTTTCATAGGTATTTTAATTTCCTATTCTCTAAAAGATAACTTTCTGTTCTTTCCTCATACTTCTCTCACATTCCACACATTCTAGCAGATGCTGACGTTGCATAATACTTCACTGAGGTAATAAAGACCAGCAAACAAGGAGTATTTGATCTTCCTTCCACCAAACCTTCAATCCTCTCCTCCTTCCTCTCTCATTATAATAATTTCCTACCTCCTGTTCACAGCTACTTCCTCCACCTGTGCCTATCAGCTTTCACCAATTCAAGTTCTTACTCCTTCAGTGATCCTTTTCCCCATTCATTTATTTATCCAACAAACCTTTATTTTATTTTATTTTTTGATTTCAAGTTTTTATTTGAATTCTAGCTAGTTAACATATAGGGTAATGTTAGTTTCAGGTGTAGAATTTAGTGATTCATCACTTACATACAACACCTAGTGCTCTCCTTAATCCCCATGCCCTATCTAGCCCATCCCCCCACCTGCCTCCCTCCATCAACCCTCAGTATGTTTTCTATAGTTAAGAGTCTCATATGGTTTGCTTCCCCTTCTTTTTACTAACTTGTATTGTAGATCACATGACATATAAAAATGACCTTGGCTTCATGGAAGTCATAAAGAGGAATCTGTATCTTGTTTCAAGAATGAGTTTGAACTGGATAGTGGCATGATGGGATTCAGATCTTAAAAGATAGCAAAGTCAGTGTTGGACTATAGAGAGAGAATAAGAGAAGGAATACCC
This sequence comes from Phoca vitulina, assembly GCF_004348235.1. Taxonomy (NCBI): domain Eukaryota; kingdom Metazoa; phylum Chordata; class Mammalia; order Carnivora; family Phocidae; genus Phoca; species Phoca vitulina. The sequence continues at coordinate 3,471,248 of NW_022589737.1, forward strand.
ATTTGTATCAGCTGCAACAGAAGAGGGAAGACAAAATGGTGGCTTGGACTATGATGGTGGTAGTGGAAGTGGTAGGAAATGGTCAGATGTGAGATATATAGTTTAAGCTAAAATCAAAATGACTCGTGGACGGTGTGAATGTAAGGCTACAAGAGGAACAAAGGAATTTTGAATAAAACCTAGATCTCGGGCCAGAGAACCCGGGTGCATGGTGTAGTTGGTTACCAAGATGAGATACTGAGCAAGGAGCAGGCTTTGTGGATGAAGAGTAAACAGTTGTATGTACATATGAGTCTACCACTCATAGGAGGTGTTAGAAATGAAAATAAAAATGTTGGCATTATATAAGTGATAATTCAAATTAGAAATCTGGTTGAAACCAGCCAGGATGAAAATTGTCTAATAAAATGCTCTAAGCTCATTTCCTCCATTTCCTCAACTATTATGTATTTTTAAATAAATTATGAAATATTTCAAACATGTAGAGAACTGTAGAAAATAATATAATAAACTTTCAAGTGACCACTACCATGATTTGAATAAAGATGAACATTTTCCCGTATTTCTTCAGTCTTTCCCCCTTTTTGTTTCAAGAACTAAAGTATTACAGAATTAGCTAAAGGTCTGTGCTCCTATTTCTTCTCCCCTCCCCTCTCTGGAGGTAAGCATTTTCTTGAGGTTGATGTGTATCCACTCTATGTACATTTTTACATTTAATTTTTCTATATACATACATACCCACAGATTTTTAAATACTGTACCATGTTTAAAAATTTAGACAAATGATATGCACTTTGCAATTATTTGGAAACTCCTTATCACTCAAAAAAACATTTTTAAAGATTTTATTTATTTATTTGGAGAGAGAGAGAGAACGCATGAGAGGGGGGAGGGTCAGAGGGAGAAGCAGACTCCCTGCTGAGCAGGGAGCTCAACACAGGACTCGATCCTAGGACTCCAGGATCATGACCTGAGCTGAAGGCAATCGCTTAACCAACTGAGCGACCCAGGTGCCCAAAATTTTATTTTGAAATTTATCCACACCAAAGTAGTTTAATTTCCTATATCTTACTTATGGTACATGTTATAGCATTGTTTGAATAAATTCATTTGATTCATTCATCAAGGATGGACAGTTAAGGGGCGCCTGGGTGGCTCAGTCGTTAAGCGTCTGCCTTCGGCTCAGGTCATGATCCCAGGGTTCTGGGATCGAGCCCCACATCGGGCTCCCTGCTCAGCGGGAAGCCTGCTTCTCTCTCTCCCACTCCCCGTGATTGTGTTCCCTCTCTCGCTGTGTCTCTATCAAATAAATAAATAAAATCTTTAAAAAAAAAAAACAAAAAAAGGATGGACAGTTAGTCTATCTCCCCAAAAGCTCTTATCACAAAGGCTTCAGTGAACTCCCCTGCAGACATCATCCTGTGCATATAAATGACTTTCTATGGGGCTAATTCTAAGAAATAAAGTAGCTGGGTCATAAACATGGGCATCACCTTTTTTTTAAATATTGATAATTTGATTCTAAAAATATTTATCTGATTTCCAAATTACCTGAAGTTTGTGAGCATTCCTGTTTCCTTACGTCTTCAACAGTGCTTGGTGTTTTTCATTTGTTTAATTTTTCCCAATCTGTTGTGTGTGAAGTGATATTTCAGTGTTGCTTTCAGTGTTGTCACTCCATTAAATCTGTCGCTTTCAGTCATTGGTGATCTCCATGGTGTCAAATCAAATAGCTGACTCTCTGTCCTCATCTGACTCAGCAGTGCAATAGCACCCAACTCCGATGACCATGCTCGTTCTAAACACTCTCTTCTCAATCATCCTGACAACTCCCATTCTCCCTGCCTTCCTGACAGCTATCTTGTAGTCTCTTTTATTACTGTCTCCTCCTGTTCAAGACCTGGCTTGGGCCTTCATTTCTTTTCTATCATTTCTTTCTAGGTGATATATTCTTCCCCATGATTTTAAATGCCACCTGTATGATGCTGCCTACCAATGATGTTGCTCTACACTTCTGTGCTTCTAACTTATGCTTGATATCTCTCTCTTGATGTATCTTAAGCACCTCAAGTTCAAAATGTCAGACTGTGGAACACTTTACTTCCCCTACTTGGACTTCCCCAAAATGCCCCTCTTTCATAAATAGCCCATCATCATCGATAGATTTACTAATTCAAAAGCTTAGGTGTCAGACTCTGTACTACTATTTCTTTCAGCCTCCATATCCAATTTATAATCTGGCTCTCTTGTTTTTTTCCTCCAGAATGTCTTTTGTATCTCTCCGCTTCTCCCCATGATCTCTGCCACCCCTGTAGTTCAAGTTTACCACAGTCTTTGTACTCTCAACCAATTTCAATTCAGCAGATGTGCCAGTATAGGCCATTTCTACATAGTAGCCAGAGTGAGGTTTGTTTGTTTTTTTTTAACTCTTAAATTTTATTATGTTGTGTTAGTCACCATACAATAAATCATTAGTTTTTGATGTGGTGATCCACAATCCATTGTTTTCGTATAACACCCAGTGCTCCATGCGGTACGTGCCCTTCTTAATACCCATCACCGGGCTAACCAATCCCCCCTCCCCCATCCCCTCTAAAACCTTGTTTGTTTCTCAGAGTCCATAGTCTCTCATGGTTCATCTCTCCCTCCGATTCCCCCACCCTTCATTTTTCCCTTCCTCCTCCTAATGTCCTCCATGCTATTCCTTATGTTCCACAAATAAGTGAAACCATATGATAATTGACTTTCTCTGCTTGACTTATTTCACTTAGCATAATCTCCTCCAGTCCCATCCATGTTAATGTAAAAGTTGGGCATTCATCCTTTCTGATGGCTGAGTAATATTCCATTGTATATATGGACCACATCTTCTTTATCCATTCATCTGTTGAAGGGCATCTCGGCTCTTTCCACAGTTTGACTATTGTGGACATTGCTGCTATGAACACTGGGGTGCACATGGCCCATCTTTTCACTACAACTGTGTCTTTGGGGTAAATACCCAGGAGTGCAATTGCTGGGTCATAGGGTAGTTCTATTTTTAAATTTTTGAGGCACCTCCACACTGTTTTCCAAAGTATCTGTACCAACTTGCATTCCCACCACTAGTGTAAGAAGGTTTCCCTTTCTCCACAAGCTCTCCAACATTTGTTGTTTCTTCCCCTGTCCATTTTTGCCATTCTAACTGGTGTAAGGTGGTATCTCAATGTGGAGTTTTAAAATTGCAAATCAGTTTATGACTCTTTTCTGCTTAAACTTGTCAAATGACTTTCATTGCTCTTCTCTTTGACCAAAATACTATTTACATGGCTTGCTTCCCATCCTTCAGGTCTCAGTTTATATACAAGTTCCTCAAAGGGATCTACCTGAACCATGGTATCTAAGGATGTCTACCTGGTTCTCATTAAATGTATTGCCTGGTTCTTTGAAAACCAAGTCTAAACCGAGTGTTAATGCTGTATTTTGGAAGTGCCAGACCAAGGCCATGAGTTTAAGAATAAAAGAAAGTGAAGCATGGAAGGATGGGAAGCAGACCGCAGCAGATGTGTTCTTGAGCCAGCTACTCCTTCACTGCTTCATGACACTGGTACATCAACATCTGCTGAGGACAGTCAACATCTTTGAACTGGCTGGACATAAAAATCATTCAACAAAGGGTAAAAGAAGATGGGTGTTTCTGCCCTGTTTTCTCCCCTCTTCTCTCTCCTGTTGGTCCGTGTCTACTTCAGAGGGGAGTTGGTCCTCAACATTTCTAGATTTTGCCATAGCACACCTTGACATCAGTTCATAAAGCCAGGACCCAAAGTGTGCCTTATGGAATTTCACTGATCCTTGGAAGTAGCAAGAGCCAGAGACCCAGGCATGTGTCTGGAGACTTCAGAAGATAGAACCACATGGGCCCACATGGAATCTGTCTTCTGTGGCATTTTCTGTGTCATAAGAAGTTTTGAGGGTATGGGAGACAGGTGTGGTCAAGCTAATTAGAAGCACTCAAGATGCACCAGACACACATCTTCCTGTTTTTATTTCTAGTACTTATGACAAGTTGTAAGTTGCTGGCACACTCACAAGGTTTAACTGAAGAGAGAAGGCATGAGAGGATCCAGAAGGGAACCTTTCCAATCTTCTGGGAAGAGGAAGATCGGAAAGCTGTTAGCACTCTTCATCCTGCAAGGGCAAAGATGGGACCAGTGATGTCAAAACCCAGTGAGAGTTGGAGCTACAAAAAGCCATCTAACAAGTGTTGTGAGCCTGTAGGAAAATAGTTGCTACTGAAACCTTGGCAAGTCAGAGAGAGAACAGGAGGGGTAATAAATATTCTCACCTATAATCACCCCCATCTTCTCCTAGTGCCTCCCATTAGCTAAATCCAGCCAGAAGCTGGAGGGTAAGGGAGCTTAGGTCAAGCTGTTTGTAAGAGTTAGCGTCCCAGGGCACAATGTGTGATAAGGAAGAGTGGACAAATGGATTTGGAAATGGAGTTCCATTAGAGACTGTCCAGCATAGGAGGCCAGTCTTTAAGCCTCAAGTGGACAGGGCTCTTTAACTGTCATGTCATTTGATATAAGTTTACCACCCTGTTTCAATCTGAAAGAATGAATGGGTGGATGAATGGACTCAGAAAGTAAGCTTCTAACCTTCAGCTTCACTTACGGAAAGTGTAGAAATGTTGAAACTCTGTAACACTCATATGTAATTTTCCCAGGAAAACAGAGTTGTATTACAAAACAATGTAGAGGAGAGTCTTCAGGATAGAAAATAATCAGGAATTTAAATATGTAAAGTTTAACACTTCTATCTATACAAATTTTTACATTTCATTATGAATTACATCATGTATAAAAATTATTGATACCTGTGTATATATATGCATCCACATGTATATATGATACACACATACACGCAAGTGTACCATTTAAGGAAAGACATGAAAATATACATTTCTGTACTCACTACACAGTTTAATAAATGAATCATTCCTTTTAAAGCATGTATGTGGGGGCGCCTGGGTGGCTCAGTTGTTAAGCGTTGGCCTTCGGCTCAGGTCATGATCCCAGGGTCCTGGGATCGAGCCCCGCATTGGGTTCCCTGCTCAGCTGGAAGCCTGCTTCTCCCTCTCCCACTCCCCCTGCTTGTGTTCCCTCTCTCATTGTGTCTCTCTTTGTCAAATAAATAAATAAAATCTTAAAAAAAAAATTAGGCATGTGTGTGCTTCTCCCTCATTACATGTCTTTTATTTTCACATTTGAAGTTTTAATCCAACTGGAGATAATTTTTCTATACGGTGTGAGGAAAGGAGGTATGTTTTCCTCCTTAATACAATACAGTGGCTAACTGAACATAATGGAAAAAAAAGACAATACAATTCACAAGTACTAAATAGACTGTCATTTTGTCATTCTCAATATCAACTCATGTATCAGACTTCCATTTGTGCATGGCTCCTCCAGGTTCTCCATTCTCTTTTGTTGGTCCATTTGTCTAAGCTTCTGTTAATGCCACACTATCTTAATTTCAGTAGTTTTAAACTCACCCTTGATATCTGTTGGGGAAAGTTTCTTGCCTGGTTCTCATATTTCAGAGATGCCTCAGCAATTCTTGGCTCTTTATCCATATATATTAATTTTATAATAAGCTTGTCCAATTCCATGAAAATATTTCTGTTGGGATTTTTTGAAAATAAAATTGTATTTTAAGGAAAAGTAATATAACTAAATTTTCTATTGTGAGCAGTATATTTCCCTCCATTTATTTAGTCTTCTTTAATGTCTTTCAATTTTACACTGTTATAATTTCCACAAAGTCTTTTACATCTTTTGAAAATCATTTTCCCTAGGAAATTTGTATTTTACGTTCCCTTTAGAAATGGGCTCCTTTTCCCCTTCTATAAGTCACATATTCTAACTTGACTTTTGACCATTGATCTTCTATTAGCCAACACTAATAAACTTTTTATTAACTTTAATAAATTTACCTGTAGATTATTTTTGGTTTTCCTTTTAGATTGTCATATCATTTGAGAAAAAAAGATAGTTCTGTTTCTTCCATCGTAATCACTCTGTGTGTCTTTTTATTCTGTACTGATTAGCATCTCTGATACAATGTTGTTTGGAAGCACTGATTGTTATTCTTTATTTTAAAGAACTACTATTATCTTAACCAATTTCAATGTTTAGATTTACTTCCTGAATTTCCTAAAGAGATTAAGGTACTGAGTTAAGAATTAAAAGTACAGCTAACAAGGGTGCCTGGGTGGCTCAGTTGGTTAAGCGACTGCCTTCGGCTCAGGTCATGTTCCCGGAATCCTGGGATTGAGCCCCACATCGGGCTCCCGGCTCAGCGGGGAGCCTGCTTCTCCCTCTGTCCCTCTCCCCTCTCATGCTGTTTCTCTCTCTCTGTCTCTCAAATAAATAAATAATAAAAATCTTTTTAAAAAAATAAATAAATAAATAAAAGTACAGCTAACAAGATGCAGCCCCTACCCTGATATAGAGGCATAGATTTGCCCCTGGACTTAGTCCTCCAACACCCCACCCACCCCACTCTTGTTTACTCAAGAGTAACCCTTACCAAATGTTTTTGGTACTGCAGAATTTGAAGGTTCAGGAGCCTAATTTATGAGGACAGTTACCTCAGCTTCTGCCCTGTACTCTCTAATTTTCAGTCAAACACATTAGGAAAGTAAGGCAAGAGAGGTGGTGTTGGAGAGAGAGAGGCCAGTTCCCTTATCCACACACAGACTGATAAGGAGAAGGGTGACATTGTTTTTAAGCAGCAAATTATCTCTGGAAATGGTAGTAATTTTGGAAAGAAAACCAGGCATTCAAATGCACAAAGGAGGCAGAAGGTAGGCAGAAAGAATGGAAAAACAAAGGAAGCAATTATTATTAAATCAGTTGTTTTATAACTGTTCTCTTTCCATCACTTACATTCTAAAATTTCCACTGTTTAGAAAATAGATATACCTTCTTTTTGGTCCACTCCTCCTTCTATATACCAACTCTTCCTGTTCATGTCCACTCACATGATTTGGGAAGACACAGTCACATTCACACTCTGTTTTAGAACAAAAGGAATTAACATCAGCCAGGCCAATAAGCAATCAAGGGAACTCTCCGCACCCACCTTTGGTCCCTAAGAAGAAATGACCTTACATAGATCAAAGACTTTTATATTCAGTGCTTCAGTTACCAAATGTTTTCTGTATGTGAATTTTCAGGTAACTAAGGCTTAATCATTTAAACATACCCTACATATGTACACATATATAATCATTTTTGATGGAAGTATTTCTAAAATGTATTGAAAACTTATTTTCTTACTTAACAGAATTTACTGGACATAAGTTAATATTTTCTTGATGACTCAGGGCCATTGGTATGGCTCAAATATAGTGATGCCCTCAGGGCTGATCGAGGTACTAAAGGCTATGTGGCCAACCCTTACTGGCCGTAGGCTGCTGGGCATTTCCAGTTAGTATACCTTCTGTCTCCTCTCTTTCTGACACCTGTCACTTTTCAGTGAGCCTGCTTCTAACAACCCCCTACTTTGCTGCTTCTAATTTGTTATCCACTGTAACCTTGGAAGAACTGGTGGTTGCCAAGGGAAACCAGGCAACCAAGGTTATAAAATCAGTCACCTGAATATCCTTGGCTCTGCCCTGAAGAGGGTTTCATCCTTTGCCTTCAGAATAGTGAGGAGTGCAAGCGTTGGACAACTTCTTTTCTTGGGGGTTCAGAGGCCTGATTGGGGTATTTAAGACATTGTACTTTTTTGAAACTATAGCAAAAGGAAGAGAACACTACTGTAAAGACTTGGTATTCTTTGACTCATTTGTTGAGGAAAACAAATAAGGATCCTTTTCTGTATGAAGTGTTGGTGAAGATTCAGCATATCCCTGATGTATAGACTGTCCCAGGCTGGAGCCCATATTAAGTGAAACTAGGAAAATAGGACCACACTCTATTAAGGATCTAAACAAGAATTTAGTCAGCATGAGACCATGGTCAGAAATATTTCTTGAGGCAAGCAATTCTCTTAAAGACATTTATGGGTCACCTGACTTGAAGTAACCAACCAATCATTTCAGAAGTTATTTCTTCTTGTTAGACATCTGGAGATCTTAAGGGAATAGTCTTTGATTAATTATACTAATTTTATAGATATCCATATGCTGCTAATAACCTTTTTATATTAGCGTTGGGGTTTTTCTTTAATTCCAAGACTCACAAACTATGAACTCTGGAAGACTGGCAAAATGAGTTCAAATATGTAAGAAGTAGTATTTGATCACATCACTGTATTATCCTTTCTCTCTTCTGTATTTGGGCACAGAGCAATGACAGGAACCTAGTTATTGAAACCTTTCTGCTGGAGTAGAAAATACAGAAACATAAAATTATTTAAGCCCTTCCTGACCTTAAATATAGAATCTGGAGAAAATGGTAGCAAATGGACTCAATCTGCAGTGATGCTAGGATAATGTAAATCTCACCTAAGGTGTAACTAGACCTTCAGAGAAAGCAGAAGCCCACAGCTCAGGTGAACATCAAGTGGCACTTTTGTAGTAGGAATAAATCCATCTAGTTGGTAATGGAAACCAGGTGAGTATGACATAATCCTCATTGCAGGCTTCTACTTCTACTTGTAGTTCAATGGAAAGCCAAATCTGAGATGCCCTTCTTTATGAGAATGAGGTTGTTTAACTCACCACAGAGAATTGTCATCTGTAGAATCAGTGAACGATATGGTTCCCAGGTTTTTCCTAAGGCTTTTCTCCCCCACTTAACTTAGGGGTTGCACTTAAATCTCTAAGACCCACCTTTTTCACGTCATTAGTAGAGTTTGACAACCTTGATTACCTGGTGTGCTGGATGTCTTCCTTTTGTTCCCTCAGATTCAGGTTACATCCTCCTTCATAGCCCTGCTCTGTGACCTGGGAGGCTGACTTTTATAGATTTCATCAATAAGATTTTTTTTCCCTCTGGCTTCTTGTTGATTTTGGCTAATTTTAGGGGCTATCAGGAGATGAAATAGTGGGAGGACAATGAAATCAGGGTATATGTTTCCTCTTTTCATTCTGTTCAGAACAACTTGGCTTCTTCCTTGTGCTGGGAAGCCCTCTCTAGGCAGCTACTCTCGCCAGTGGTCTGTTTCCTTCCTTTTCAGGCATTGTGGAGAGAGCTCCTAGCATTGCTGGCCTTGGGAGACTAACTATCCTCCTTTGGTTTCCCATATTCCTCTTCTGATATTTGTAAAAATTTTTCGTATTAAAGTTCTTTCATTACCCCCTCTGAGTACATCATTTATAAGATGCTGGGACATCTGGCAAAGATGGAGGAATAAAAAGGGAAGATTTATGGGGGAGGAAGGAGATGGAAACTGGGATGTATAACTTGTGTTGGGTACAGAAAGTCCTAGTTATCCCACCACTGAGAAATATGATTTAGGATTATCTCATGGTAAAAATAGAAACAAAAGATATGATGTCTTCATGAAAGTATAGTATAATGAAAAGGATATTTGAACTAAAATCAGAAGACCTAGAGCCAACTCAGATCTCCTCATTTTTATCACTGTATATATTTTAGAAAGGCACTTAAGATTCTTGAGCTATTTTTCCCTATAAAATTGTTTGGCCTGAGGATGGAAAGAGATAATAATGAGGAAGTACTTTATGAATTATGTGGCATTGTACAAATAGTAGCTAGTATTGTTATTTCCTTAGATTCCCCACTTCTCCACAATCTTTTTATAGCACGTCCTAAATTATTTTCTGCAGAACACTAGTTTTGATAAATACATTTTTGAATATTTCCAACTCCTCCAAGCTCAAAAGATCAGCTCACCCAATGAGTCACAATTTTTTCCACAAAATCTATTTTTAAAAATCACATAGATGTTATATTCACTGTGAACTTATTGACTCACAAGGAAGTAAAGTACCTCTTACAGTTGTTTAGAGTCACAACTACATAGAATGCAACTGGAAAGGTAGATCAGGGATGTCACATATGTAAAGTGGATTGGAGCAGATAGAGTTTCTAGGGCACTGTGCACAGTACAAACTTCCAGCTTTCTTTTTTAGCAAAGAAATGCAAATGAGTCGGTATGATATTGCTATAATTTTATTTTATTTTTTTAAAGATTTTATTTATTTATTTGACAGAGAGAGAGCACAAGTAGGGGGAGTGGGAGAGGGAGAAGCAGGCTTCCTGTGGAGCAGGGAGCCCGATGTGGGACTCGATCCCAGGACCCTGGGAATATGACCTGAGCTGAAGGCAGACGCTTAAAGACTGAGCCACCCAGGCGTCCCATGTATTGCTATAATTTTAAAGTTAAGCCAATTTCCATTCATTTTTAAAGACAATTTTCTACAAATTCCAGTACTTTATAGTAACAGTAAGCTGATTGCTATTATGTATCTCTCAACTCATTTCAGTAGACACAGCTTGAGATAATTGCACAGTTGACCTGGAAGTAGATTCTTTTCTGATGGTAATGACGAGCCCCCGAGGGACATTCTAGCCACTAGTGAATAGAAATCTAAGACTGTTTTCTCCAAGATTTTGGGTGTGAAGTGGGAGGGTAGAAACTGCTGGCAGAAGTCTGGCTTGTGTCACCAAGATGCTCATTTGTTCGAAGTGAAGATTTTAGTTCTCAGTAATCTTGTCTCAATCAACAGATTTCTATTTCAGTTATTTCTACTGTTCCCCCTTTTCCCAGAAGCTCCTTAGCATTGTGGTTAAAAAGGGAACTAAACTTTGAGTCACAAATGGGAGTAAAAACAAGGAAATACTTAAACTTGAAAGGGAAATGTCAACATCCTCCATCCTTTTGTAAATCTCTATCTACGTGGCTGGAAAAGCACCATAGAACCGTTAGTGATCCATGGTGGACTTGGCTTTGCAATGATCAGATAATGACCTGAGTTCTTGAGCTTCACTAAAGATTTTCCTGGAACAACATCACACCGAACTAGCTTTGTATTCGGTTTCATGTAATTGCATAAGATGTGTGTACTTCCCATATGCCGATAGGAACAGTAAAGCTGTTACGGAAGTTTTTCAAATGAAGACTTTGTAAGGAATGCCTTGAAGACTGTGTCATTATGATTCTTGATTTGTCTCTTCTCTGATTCTTACCTACCTAACCTTGAGGAGTAGCATAAGAATGCGAATTTTCCAAAGGAAAACACCCAGGTACTTAACAAAGCATTGGACTCCAAAGCATTTGGACAGTGATTTTTCAAGGTCCATGCAAGTTCATTATAATTCTAGGTTTTCCCAAGTCCTCTACGTGTGCTTATCTATGGAAATAACCTTTTATTTATTTTTAGTCTTTTAAAGATTTTATTTATTTATTTGACAGGGAAAGATACAGCGAGAGAGAGCACAAGTAGGGAGAGTGGGAGAGGGAGAAGCAGACTCCCCTGCTGAGCAGGGAGCCCCATGCAGGGCTCCATCTCAGGACTCCGGGATCATGACCTGAGCCAAAGGCAGATGCTTAACTGACTGAGCCACCCAGGCGCCCCTGGAAATAACCTTTTAGAGAAAGTCTTCCCACATTCTTCAGCCCAGAATTTGAGTGTTGTGTTTAAAAAGTAATAAGAGACCACCTATGTCAACAGGAAAGGATTTATGGATTCCTAGAATCTGTGGGTCTTCTACATTGCTGTGCTTACAATTAGATGAGATGATAAATAGAAAAAGGGTCACTGGTTCGCCCTTCATTATGGGAAGTGACAAGGTGTGCTTATCACTAAGTAGACAGGAAGGACCTTATGAAGTCAGAAGACAATAAAATACTTGCTTGTCTTAGAAATGCCAGTATGTTTTTAAGTGAAAGCTTGGTCCCTAGCAGGTCTGGTGGAGAAGATTAGATTAGTTGCCTATTCTAATTGGCAAAATACTAACCTGAATATGAATATGAAGTTTCAGGATCTGGGCATAATTTTGTACAAGGGATGAATGGCTGACGTCTCCAGTAGTGACTCACTTTTTTATGACAATGCCATTTACCTTTAAAACATCAACGGCCATGCTCTGGTAAGCGCTGTGAATTGTGCAAGACTGTTGAATCTCAGATCTGTACCTCTGAAACAAATAATGCAATATATGTTAAGAAAGAAAAAAAGAAGAAGAATGTAGCAGGAGGGGAAGAATGAAGGGGGGGAAATCGGAGGGGGAGACGAACCATGAGAGACAATGGACTCTGAAAAACAAACTGAGGGTTCTAGAGGGGAGGGGGGTGGGAGGATGGGTTAGCCTGGTGATGGGTATTGAGGAGGGCACGTTCTGCATGGAGCACTGGGTGTTATGCACAAACAATGAATCATGGAACACTACATCTAAAACTAATGATGTAATGTATGGGGACTAACATAACAATAAAAAATTAAAAAAAAATAATAAAAATAAAAATTAAAAAAAAGGTGACAAAAAAAACCATCAACGGCCAGCTGTTCCCAGTAACTTTCTGGCTTTTGAGTGTGAAGTGTACAATTTAAGCCCTTTCAGAAAGGAAGCAATTTTGTTTTTCCTCATTCCGAAAGACTGCTAAATTAAAAAGTGTAGGTGTTTTGCTTACATCATCATTATACAGAAACAAGCATGTGATAAAGACTTTCACTTAAAAGTGATCACTGTTCAAATCACAATTATCATAATTAAATTATTCTTACTAAGTGATTATTTACATGCATTCATATAATAGTGGCAAGATAAGATTTCACTGCATTTAATTAACAAAACTAAAACACTGTCAAGGCAAAAATGGGTCAAAGAGTCCCAGTTGCTCCCTATACTCTCTCTCTCCCTCCCTCTTTTCTCCCCTTTTTCCTTCTCACATAGAGATACGTGTGTATATATGTGTGTCATAGATACAGATATGAGTCATGTCACATAGACATGTGTGATGTGAAACATACAGACGCACAGTTCTATATCTCTATCTATACACACACACATTAAGGATTTTCTTATAGCATCTCTTTTCCTAACCAGTACTTATAATTCCATACCAGAATCTACGCAGAAATAAGCCCCTAGTTCCCCTCCTTCACCAACCAGAAAATTCTAACCAATGTGGAGAGGTGCTCTGTGATTGTGCATGTGTAACTCTTCCTATGGCTCTTAAATACCAGAGGAGAATGTCTTTTTCATCACTGTTGATGCTCCATCCTTTAGAGGGAATCCAATCAGTCTAAACCCTGGCCTCTATACACCCCTTTATTCACTCCGATGAGGGGAGAGAAATGGATTAAACTGATAGATGAATCTGGAAAGAATAATTTGGGCATACTTGGTGGAGCTCCTCTCTTTTTCCTTTTGGGGATCAGCTGCCCAAAGGAAGCAGTAATTCAGCATGGGAACAGTAACTCTGTTCATATCCAGGGCTTGGTTATTAAGCCCTTTTGGCACTGCCACTAAAGCATATCCTCTAGCTTAAACTTTATGATGGAGTTTCCCAATTGATGTTCTACGAACAGCTTCAGATATCTCAAGATAGTGATCCTCTCGGGAGTTAGGGTGACTGAGTGAGATTTTATGGCAGCCAGTGCACTGTACCATTCATTACTAGCCATAAGAAGCCTTATCTGTTTATCCAATCTCATAAAAATACTATCATTTTTTATATATGCCCTGAGACAAAAAAAATAAAAAAATAAAAAAAAAAACAACTTTTTATCAGCAAGAAAGGTGATATTTTGATTCTTTGTGTGCTTCTCTTTTGTCTTAACTTGTTCAGACCAGGGTAGGAAAGTAGGCTACTCTTTATTGAGCTGCCTCAGAGATGTCAACTTTGGGGTTAATAGAATAATCTTTGCCTATTTTTCCCTCCTCTCTAAGGCTCAGCCTTCATTTTTCTCCTGATGATTCTAGTCTAGATAGACTAGATAGTGGTCTATAATATGGCTATTCCTTTTGGGTGCTCTCTTGGTGTTCAATACCTTCTTGTCTTCTCCCCTGCTTTGCAATAACTGGCATTTTCTGTGTATGAGCACTGGCTTCACTTCATGCCTATACTGCTTTATAAAAATAAATGTTTCTCAACACAAAATATATGATGAATAGCTGGGCTATGGTGTCACATAAACTTGGTTTGAATTCTCAAACACTTCATTTGACCTTGGGCATAATATGTAAACATGCAAAAACTTCGATTTCTTCATATACCATATGGGGATATTAATTGTGCCTGTCTCACTGAGTTGTGAGGATTAACTTAGACTGAGCTTGTGTGTGTAACATTCAATATAGCATAAAGTGTGTATTTGAGAAGCATTAGCTATTGTTATATTAAGAATAGAGACAGGTAAAAAGTTAGTAACTTAGAAATCCTTGGGATGTCCTATGATATCTACTATGAATGAAAAAAAACTTTTTCATCTTATTAAATCATATGATTTAATAATTAGAAATCAGAAATTGAATTAAAAATAAAAATACTGTCATTTTCTTTGTGTGCCCTATTATTAAGAAGATTGGGAAAATGACAGAAAAAAAAAGAAAAAACAGGTAAAAAGATTACAAAAATTCAGCAATCTGAGGTCATTAAGTGTAAGGGGAAATAATGTTCTATACTTCAATGGTTTCTGGTAGCATCACTCTTATAGAAAAGCAGAAAGATTCATATTGATAATCTTGTTCATGAATCATAAAGAAAATGTTACTGTAGACCATGGAAAGAAAAGGAAGTTGCTTTAAAGCATTTTGGAATCACTTGTATTAAAATAGTCACAAAAAATTCACATAATGGGGAAGACTTTTATAGAAATGTACTTGATATGAAGCTCTCACTCTCTAATGATGCCAGTGAAGGAGATATTCTTTGAAGAATCACTTCTATATGCACATTGCTTTTAACTGTTCAGAAAACTTTCATGTCTCTCTATAGATCTTATTTTGACCTTGTAACAACCTTATGAGGTATCTGGTCAGGTATTGTCATCTCTATATGAAAAATAAAGACATGTAGATGAGGAAGACTTGAAAGGATACTGAAACTAGAGATTTCTCTCCACAGAGATGGCACAGCTGAGGAGCTGTAGCCTCACTGCCCTCTTAGAAATGTTATTATATTTATCAAATAGTTTTTTCTAATAACCCATATTTTATCGTTATTTGAGCTTTTCTCTTTCTTTAAGGTAGACTTTAATAGAATTTAGTTTTACAGAAAATGACATAAGTTTCATCTGGTTTAGTACAGTAGCCATGTTGAATATTTTTAAATGATGGCATTAAGACAAATAATAAAGTTACCACTCCTTGAACATCATATAATGTCTATAGATTAGCTTATTTATCCCTCACAATAATTGTACAAGATAGGTCTTATTATTCCCATTTTACATATTAACAAAACACAAAAATATGAATCCGGGTATTCAGATCTTCAAAAGCCATGTTATTTCTATGTTCACATGTTATTTTAGACAGTGATTCTTTAGAGTAACTATCAAGAATGACCCAGAGCCAGAACAGCAAAGAGTATTGAATTTATCTATAAATATCCTTGGCTCACCTTCAGGGAAATGTGAATTCAAGGCAAAGCATGACACTTGGAAAAGCCTGATAAATGCTTTAAAATTTGGAAAATGTTTCAGCTTTTCTGAGAGGTGCATTCATATAGAGTTCAGTAGACCCTGAACTTCAGTTGTTTCCAAGAATCTAACCAGAAGAAGTCTCTGCTGAATTAAGGAATACTTGCAGAGCATCTTCAGAGAATTATAAACCAATGCTCTTATAATCACCATCAACCCCAGACATAACCTATAAAGAGAGCATGCTGAAATGCCGTTCATCAGATTCTGGTCAACACAGAAAAAATATAAAAGGCAATGAAGAGCAAGTCAGGGTGAAAGTAAAAGGCAAATGCCACCCACCAGCTACCTTATTTCTTCTCCTTTCAAGGACAGAAATACCACATAATCAGTTTCTGTCTGTAAGAGGTGCTGGAGATCTAGATATTCTGCAATTAAGAAAGAAGCAGAGACCTCTTGCTCGAGTTATATCTTAGGAGCTCCAAAATATCTATATTTTAAAATATGACTTATGCTTTCAGAACATGAACATATATCAAGTTTCCTTCCTATGAATATACTTTTCATGAAGGCTCAGGTATGGTTCCGGACAGAAGGGGACATTCACCTTCAAATCGACCACTTTCAGTGTACTTGCTACCTCAGGAAAAAAATGCATTTTTTTTTTTTTTTTTGCCATTACTTATTATAGAGATAAGAGGAAGAAATAGTTAGAAAATGATTCATTATGCACGATCATTTTAGTCAACAACTGGTCCATCACAGTGCTAAGTAAAGGGAAGGAGACAAAAGAAAATCCAAATTAGGAGACCTTGCCAACCTGGGTAAATTGAACAAACTCGTTGGAGAACTAAGGCTTACATCAATGAAGTTATCACCCATCCCGCTGCTGATGTAGAGTGAAAATTCTCTTTCTCAAGAAATCACAACCTAATTTGGACAAATAATCTACTGTGTGAAACAATCAGAAATGCACCCAAGTGGACTTACAGGACTAGCAGCCCGGCATGACTAACATAATGAGTGCTTTGAGTCATATGCAGACATCCTCAAGTGTTTTAACAGAACCTTTCTGGAACAGGTGAATGCTCAAAAGGGGAAGTGGGATACAATTCTGTTAACCCTCTCTGCTTGTTTAATCTTGCTTTATCTGATGGTCTGTGGGCTCTCTTGTCCTTTCTAATCCTTTGATAGAGGATCCTAAACAACCATAATAAGAAATGCTGATATCCAGGGCCTAAATCCCTTAGGTATGACACCTTCCACTGCTCAGCATTCGAGGAAAGTGATGTCTGTGCCTGTATTCCTACCAGCTTTGTCTCACTACAGATTATTCCTTTTTCTTCTTTGAGCCTCAGTGCTTTACATCACCTAAGGATAAACCTGGCACTTTTTACAATCCATGATCCAATTAGCAGAGAAGGGAGCAACAACACACAGACTCTGGTATGAGCTCCACAGAGAAAAAGAAACACTTTAGACACTCTTTATGCATAGCTGTCTACCTGTTCTCTCTGTGATCTTAGAGCAAAGGCCTGGGGAACTTTGTTAGCTGCCCAAGGTTACCATTCGAGTCTGGGTGGATGGAAAAGGAATCATGTAAAATGTTTCTATTGGTGCAGGTTCACTAAATACCTCCCTCAATCTGGACCTTTCTAATAGCCATTTAATGCATATTTATATATACACTGAGAAATAGGAAAAGAGAGTTTTATTTGAGAATAAAACTGCCAGGGAAGAGTGTACTTATATACCGAACTAGAAGGTACCCATCGCATAACTTATCACATTTTTTTTTATCCTGAAGTTTAGGAAATTCTGCTTCCTGTATATAAATTGCCTGGGGTTTGAAGATGAGGAGACCAGGTCCCTTTTTTGAAGTAGAACAGAGATTAAAATGTTTTAAGAAGTAGTGCTCATGCAACAGTATTTGTTAAAGACTGGAGGAGATGCAAAGAAACACAGGATTCTTTTCCTGCTCTTCAGGGCTGTGTGTTTAGATGAGATATTTATCATTCATACATTCTCAATTTGCTATTTGCAGGCATCAGTTTGTCTAGTGGTTCTCAAGCAAGTACAGTACCACCACTCAACAGAGATTTTGTTTTTGTTTTGTTTTGTTTGTTTGTTTGTTTGTTTTTTAATGATTGGTGTGTACTAATCTGGTGTGCACATGGTGGTCATACAGGAATCACCTTAGGGATCAAGGATGCTAAACAAACAAACAAACAAACAAAAAATGTCTGATACAAAATGTCAAAAGCAACCCTCCTACTTATAATTGAGAAACACTGTAGAGACTTTTCCATATCAACCTCAGGCTCTTTACCTTGGTCTATCCCCATGGCCTATTCTTTAGGACAGCAAAGGAGAACTCCTGTGTTGGGGACTGTACCAGCCAGCTTAGGGAAGCTATGCTGCAGTAACAAGCCAACAATTGCAATGGCTTGAGACAATAAGGTTGGTTTCTCTCTCATGCCCCATATCCATTTTGGGGTCTCTTAGGGATCTTATCCATCTATATCTGAGGTCCAGACTAAAGGACAGCCCCCCTCTAGCACATTGTCAGTCGGGAGTCAGAATAGGACATGGAGAATCATGAGTTGGCTTTTAAACTTCTGCTTGAAAGTGGTACATCATTTCCGCTCACATTTCGTTGGCTAACACAAATCATATGACCTAGTCTGATATCAGTGTGGCACAAATGTATAAATCCTCTTTCAGGGAGGCACAGCAAATATTTAGAATGATAATATAAAGTGGGACAGAGGAAGAGGTTTCTATTATAACAAAGCTTCTTAAAATGGTCTCTAGAAAGAAAATCTACCTCTGATCCCTAACCCAGAACAAGTAATGCTCTGATTCCCTCAGATCCAAGCTTCAGAAGAATAAGCTGGGAAATCAATGGGAAGAATGAAAAATCAAATCAATTTTGTCTATGCAAAAAATATATTTCTGTCTGTAGGAATCTCCCAGGCCTAGAAGTATGGTTTGCTCTTCTAGTTCCTGTTATATCTTCTTAAAAGTGAGTGAACCTTAACAAAGATTTCCAGAGCTGCCATAATACTCATTTTCCTCTTCCCTATCTAGCTGCTGCATCTTGACAAATAAGTGTGAATAAGTATGAGGATTTTCTTTTGGGCCCTCGTATTTTTTTTAACTTTGTGCACTTCCTTAGAGACTGTGTCTAATTTTGACACTGTGCCGATCAATAAATGATTTTTAAATCTGAGTGGCCTTTCTTCTAAGCTTCAATGACACATTTTATTTTATTGAACTTTTTCATCATCAAATCAACAACATTTGAAACCAAACTGGCCTTTTTCAACACCCTTTATTGTGCTTCTTCTGCCAAATCAGATTTGCCTTCTAATTCTATCAGTGGTACCACCATTATCCTAGTCAAACAGGCTTAAAGCTTTGTATTATCTTCTGGACTTAAGTCTCCTTGGCCCTCACTCAATTCCATACAAATAATCACTCCTTCCAGTCAATTATTCATGTACATTTTCTCTTTTTTAACAGTCCCTACTCATGGGGATAGAAAATACATTTTTTCCAAATGCACAGGGTACCTGTGTGCCAGAAATAGAATACTTCATTCTCCTTCATAAGAAAAACTTAAGGGTTACAGATATGAACCTGACATTGTATTTACAAGTTGTTAATGTTAATATTTATTATTAAAAATTTTAATAGTTTCATTTTATGGCATTGACAATATGGCACATGAACACTGGTAGCATGGCTTCTAGATTAACTCTACTGTTGCTCTGTTGCGCGTTGACAATACCAAATAGACACACGCAGCTGACACATTTAATGATATCACCAACATTTTTTAACACAACAGAATTGGATTAATAAGAAAAGAGGTTTAAGTTATGTGCTTTCTGAAAGAACTTAGGAGCTGGTATTGTAAATTGGGTAAATATCAAAAATCCTTCTTCAACTACTAAAAATGATTAAGAGTGTATAGACATCATTTTGACGAGCTTGGGTTCAAATGTTATTCCTTGTAGACTCGCACCTATAAAAATTGTCTTATTAAATAATTTGTGTAACTTATGCCGGTTTTAAGTTGATTAGTAAGGTCAAATTTTCCTCATACTCCTTTACTAAATTGAGTATGATTTCTTGTGGATGTTACTGTGATACATATTTTAGAATTTTTTTTTTCTTCTGAAATTTTGAGGTAAGAAAACTGAAATGTAAGAAATGCAAGGAATTGTGAGATAGAAATTTCCTTCAAAGATTCATAGTTTAGGGGCACCTGGTGGCTCAGTTGATTAAGCATCTGCCTTTGGCTCAGATCATGATCCCAGATTCCTGGGATCAAGCCCTGTGTCGGGCTCCCTGCTCAGCAAGGAGTCTGCTTCTCCATCTCCTTCTGCCCCCTCCCCCTGCTCACGTTCGCTTACATGCTTGCTCTCTCTCTCAAATAAATAAGTAAAATCTTAAAAAAAAAAGATTCATAGTTTAAATAGAATAAATAAGGGTTAAATAAAAATGCTGATTTTTTTTTAAAAGTTATGAATACTAGAGTACTAAACATGTTAATCAAATTTAGATTTCAAAATATAAGATAGTACCTATTATTCTTCTTTGGATTGTCATTGAAATTTTATAAACATTTACTGTCTCAAAGAAGGCATAATGTTCCTCTTGAAGTTATTTAGCTAATACAAAATCTCCTCATATTCACACTCATTCTCAATCTATTTACTATTTATTCATCCCTTGAAAATTCCCAATTTTTATAATTAAAATTAATCATTTTGACAATGATTGCCGTGCTTTATTTTTCCTCATATCTCGTCTACATCCTTTATTGGCTGAACGCTCTCTGACAATCTGGAAACCTCTCTGCTTCAGTTTTCTCATCTATAGCAAAATATATAAAGCTCTTAGGAAAATTATTGACATACAGCAAAACTTTATATTTAACGCTAAAGGTGATGAGTTTTGTTATTGATGTGACATG
Organism: Phoca vitulina; assembly: GCF_004348235.1. Classification (NCBI taxonomy): domain Eukaryota; kingdom Metazoa; phylum Chordata; class Mammalia; order Carnivora; family Phocidae; genus Phoca; species Phoca vitulina. Next base: position 3,491,776 of record NW_022589737.1, read on the forward strand.
CATGTGTTTTGTTTGCATAAGGTATTACAAAGTCATTATTATCTTAATTTGTAGTTGAAGAAACTACAGTCCAGAGACTCACTTAAGTAGAAAAGCTAATTTAAACATAGGCTTGGGTGGCCCCACAGACTGTTTTTCCCCTCTGATTCTCAAGATCAATGGATGTTTTTCTCACAACTTCAAAAAATATGGAAAATTTAGAGAAACCATGAGATATATCAGTAATTAAGAATTTTGAAGATAGTGCTAAAAACTTTCCCTTCATTTCTCACTTAAGTGTAGACTGCCCTTGTTTTGTTATTTACACCTTCCTAGGTGGTGTATTTCATTTCCCCTAGCAGGTTGTAAACTTTCTAAGTGAAGAGACTAGACAGTGTGCTATTTGGTATCATTTGCTGTACTTAATAAAATGTTATGTTAATAACAAATATAAATATGTTTTTAATAGTTTAAATTGATTTGATGTGAAAACAATACTGTGATATAAACAGGAAAGGTACTATCTTTATTTTACCAATGAGGAACTTTAGGAGTAAGGTCAAGAAATTTATCTAAGATCACACATCTTGGTCACAGAAACCTGGGTTCACTGTTACCAGTTAATCCTGAGTAGGATGTGTTGAATAAACAAACATCCTAGAGAAGTCTTCTGAGTATGGAACAAAGACAGAAGAGTAGTGTCATCAATTTACAAAATTGTCTTACAAAATATTCCAATTTTTAAAAAGTTTTTATTTATATTTTTAATAATTTTTATTATGTTATTTGTCACCATAGAGTACATCATTAGTTTTTGATGTAGTGTTCCATGATTCATTGTTTGCATATAACACCCAGTGCTCCATGCAATATGTGCCCTCCTTAATACCCATCACCAGGCTCACCCATCCCTCCATGCCCCTCCCCTCTAAAACCCTCAGTTTGTTTCTCAGGGTCCATAGTCTCTCATGTTTCCTCTCCCCCTCCGATATCCCCCCCTTAATTTTCCCTTCCTTTTCCTAATGTCCTCCATGCTATTCCTTATGTTTCACAAATAAATGAAGCCATATGATAATTGTCTTTCTCTGTTTGACTTATTTCACTTAGCATAATCTCCTCCAGTCCCATCTATGTTGATGCAAATGTTGGGTATTCATCCTTTCTGATGGCTGAGTAATATTCCATTGTATATATGGACCACATCTTCTTTATCCATTCAAGATACCCTTGAATGAAGGGCACCTTGACTCCTTCCACAGTTTGGCTATTGCAGACATTGCTGCTATGAACAAAGATAAACTCTAAATGGATGAAAGACCTTAATGTGAGACAGGAATCCATCAAAATCCTAGAGGAGAACATAGGCAGTAACCTTTTTGGCATCGGCCACAGCAACTTCTCTCAAAACACGTCTCCAAAGGCAAGGGAAACAAAAGCAAAAATGAACTTTTGGGACTTCATCAAGATAAAAAGCTTTTGCACAGCAAAGGAAACAGTCAACAAAACAAAGAGACAACCCATGGAATGGGAGAAGATATTTGCAAATGACACTATAGATAAAGGGCTGGTATCCAAGATCCATAAAGAACTTGTCAAACTCAATCCCCAAAAAGCAAATAATCAAGTCAAAAAATGGGCAGAAGACATGAACAGACACTTCTCTGAAGAAGACATACAAATGGCTAACAGACACATGAAAAATGTTCAACATCATTAGCCATCAGGGAAATTCAAATCAAAACCACACTGCGATACCACCTTAGACCAGTTAGAATGGCAAAAATTGACAAGGCAAGAAAGAACAAATGTTGAAGAGGTTGTGGAGAAAGGGGAACCCTCTTACACTGTTGGTGGGAATGCAATTTGGTACAGCCACTCTGGAAAACAGTGTGGAGGTTCCTCAAAAAGTTAAAAACAGAGCTACCCTATGACCCAGCAATTACACTACCCCAAAGATACAGATGTAGTGAAAAGAAGGGCCATATGCACCCCAATGTTCATAAAAGTTTTTATTTAAATTCCAGTTAGTTAACAAACTGCAATATTAGTTTCAGGTGTACAATTTAGTGATTTAACACTTACACATGACACCCAGTGCTCATCACCAGTGCCCTCCTTAATCCCTATCACCCATTTACCCCACCCCCCACCCACCTCCTCTCTGGTGACCATCAGTGTGTTCACCATAGTTAAGAGTCTGTTAGGTTTTAGTAGGTTGCTTGTTTTGTTTCTTAAATTCCACATATGAGTGAAATCATTTGGTATTTGTCTTTCTCTGACTGACTTAGCATAATACTCTGTAGCTCCATCTATATCTTTGCAAATGACAAGATTTCATTCTGTTTTATGGCTGAGTAATATTCCACTATATATATACTATATATAGTACTTATATATATAGTATAGTGTATAATATATAGTATTCCACTATATATATATATATACACATATACCGCATATATATATATACCACATCTTCCTTATCCATTCATCATTTGATGGACATTTGGGCCATTTCTGTAATTTTGTTATTGTAAGTAATGTTACATCAGGGTGCCTATATCCCTTTGAATTAGCATTTTTGTATTCCTTGGGTAAATACCTAATAGTGCAATTGCTGGATCATGGATCATTCTATTACTAACTTTTTGAGGAAACTCCAAACTGTTTATCAGAGTGACTACCCCAGTCACTCCCACCAACAGTGCAGGAAGGTTCTCCTTTCTCCACTTCCTCACCAACACCTATTGTTTCTTGTGTTTTTCATTGTAGCCATTCTGACAGGTGTGAGGTGATATCACATTGTAGTTTTGATTTTTATTTCCCTGATGATCAGTGATGTTGAGCATCTTTTCATGTGTCTGTTTGCCTTCTGGATGTCTTCTTGGGAAAAATGTCTATTCATGCCTTCTGTCCATCTGTTAATTGGATTATTCATTTTTTGGGGTGTTGAGTTTTGTAAGTTCTTTACAGATTTTGGCCACTAACTCTTTATCAGATATGTCATTGGCAAATATTTTCTCCCATTTACTAGGTTGCTTTGTAATTTTGTTGATTGTTTCCTTCATTGTGCAGAAGCTTTTTATCTTAATAAAGTCCCAATAGTTTATTTTGGCTTTTGTTTCCCTTGCCTCAGGAGATATATCTCGAAAGAAGTTGTTACAGCCGATGTCAAAGAAGTTACTGCTTTTGCTCTCCTCTAGGATTTTATGGTTTCATGTATCACATTTAGGTCTTTCATCCATTTTGAATTTCTTTTTGTGTATGGTGTAAGAAAGTGGTCCAGTTTCATTATTCTGCCTGTGGCTGCCCAGTTTTCCCAACACCATTTGTTGAAGAGACTGTCTTTTTCCCATTGGATATTCTTTCCTGCTTTGTTGAAGATTAATTAACCATATAGTTGTGAGTTCATTTCTGAGTTTTCTATTCTGTTCTATTGATCTGTGTTGTCTATTTTTGTGCCAGTACCATGCTGTTTTGATTACCTCAGCTTTGTACTAAAATTTGAAGTCCAGAATTGTGATGCCTCCAGCTTTTCTTTTCTTTTTCTTTTTTTTGGTATTTACTTATTTAATTATGTTCAGTTAGCCAACATATAGTACATCATAAGTGTTTTTTGTAGTGTTCATTGATTCATTAGTTGCATATAACACCCAGTGCTCATCCCAACACGTGCCCTCCTTAACACCCATCACCTGGTTACCCCATGCCCCCACCCCCCTCCCTTCTGTAACCCTCAGTTTGGTTCCTGGAGTCCAGAATCTCTCATGGTTTGTCTCCTGGTGGGAATGCAAGCTGGTACAGCCACTCTGGAAAACAGTATGGAGGTTCCTCAAGATGATAAAAATACAGCTTTGCTTTTCTTTTTCAAAATTGCTTTGGCAATTTGGGGTCTTTTGTGGTTCCATAAAAATTTTAGGATTGTTCTAGCTCTGTGAAAAATGCTGTTCAAAGGGATATATGCACCCTGATGTAATTTTGATAAGGATTGCATTAAATATGTAGATTGCTTTAGGTAGTATAGACATTTTAACAGTATTTGTTCTTCTGATCCGTGAGCATGGAATATCTTTCCATTTCTTTGTGTCCTCTTCAGTTTCTTTCATCAGTGTTTTATAGTTTTCAGAATATAGATTTTTCACCTCTTTGGTTAAGTTTATTCCTAAGTATCTTATTGGTTTTGGTGCAATTGTAAATGGGATTGATTCCTTAATTTCTCTTTCTGCTGCTTCATGATTGATGTATAGAAATGCAACAGATTTATGCAGGTTGACTTGGTATCCTGAGACTTTGCTGACTTTGTGTATAAGTATCATGTCATCTGCAAATCCTGAAAGTTTCACTTCTTCCTTGCTGATTTGGATGCCATTTATTTATTTATTTATTTATTTATTTATTTATTTTATTTATTTTATTTTATTTATTTTTGTCTGATTGTTGTGGCTAGGACTTTTACCACTATGGTGAATAACAGTGGTAAGAGTGGACATCTCTGTCTTGTTCCTGACCAAAGAGGAAAAGTTCTCAGTTTTTCATCATTGAGGATGATTTTAGCTGTGGCTTTTTCATATATGGCCTTTATTATGTTGAGGTATTTTCCTTCTGTCCCTACTTTGTTGAGGATTCTTATTGTGAATGGATGTTGTACTTTGTCAAATGCTTTTTCTGCATCTATTGAAAGGATCATATGGTTCTTATCCTTTCTTTTATTAATGTGTGTATCATATTGATTGATTTGCAAATATTGATCTACATTTGCAGCCCAGAAATAAATCCCCCTTGATCCATGGTGAATGATTCTTTTAATGTACTGCTGGATTCGGTTTGATAGTGCTTTTTTTTATTATATTCAGTTAGCCAACATATAGTACATCCTTAGTTTTTGATGTAGTGTTCCATGATTCATTAGTTGTGTATATAACACAGTATATAACACCCAGTGCTCATCACCACACATGCCCTCCTTAATACCCATCAGCCCATAACCCCACCCCCTCACCCTCTCCCTTCTGTGACCCTCAGTTTGGTTCCTGGAGTCCAGAGTCTCTCATGGTTTGTCTGCCTCTCTGATTTCTTTCCATTCAGTTTTCCCTCCCTTCCCCTGTGGTCCTCCGTGCTATTCCTTGTGTTCCACATATGAGTGAAACCATATGATAATTGTCTTTCTCTGCTTGATTTATTTCACGTAGCGTAATCCCCTCCAGTTCCATCCATGTCTATGCAAATGGTGGGTATTCATCCTTTCTGATGGCTGAGTAATATTCCATTGTATATATGAACCACATCTTCTTTATCCATTCATCTGTTGAAGGATGGCTCCTTCTACAGTAGCTATTGTGGACATTGCTACTATGAACACTGGGGTGCATGTGCCCCTTCTTTTCACTACATCTGTATCTTTGGGGTAAATACATAGTAGTGCAATTGATGGGTCGTAGGGTAGCTCTATTTTAAATGTCTTGAGGAACCTCAATACTGTTTTCCAGAATGGCTGTACCAGCTTGTATTCCCACCAACAGTGTAAGAGGGTTCCCCTTTCTCCACATCCTCACCAACATTTGTTGTTCCCTGTCTTGTTAATTTTTGCCATTCTAACTGGTGTAAGGTGTTACCTCATTTTGAATTTCCCTGATGGCTAATGATGTTGAACATTTTTTCATGTGACTATTAGCCATTTGTATGACTTCTTTGGAGAAGTGTCTATTTATGTCTTCTGCCTAATTTTTGACTGGATTGTTTGATTTTTGGGTGTTGAGTTTAAGAAGTTCTATATAGATCTTGGATACCAGCCCTTTATCTGTAGTGTCATTTGCAAATATCTTCTCCCATTCTGTGGGTTGCCTCTTTGTTTTGTTGACTGTTTCCTTTGCTGTGCAAAAGCTTTTTATCTTGATGAAGTCCCAAAAGTTCATTTTTGCTTTTGTTTCCCTTGCCTTTAAAGACATGTCTTGAAAGAAGTCGCTGTGGCCAATATCGAAGAGGTTACTGCCTATGTTCTCCTCTAGGATTTTGATGGATTCCTGTCTCACACTTAGGTCTTTCATCCATTTTGAGTTTATCTTTGTGTATGGTGTAAGAGAATGGTCCAGTTTCATTCTTCTGCATGTGGCTATCCAATTTTCCCCGCACCATTTATCGAAGAGACTGTCTTTTTCCATTGGATATTCTTTCCTGATTTATTGAAGATTAGTAGACCATAGAGTGGAGGGTTCATTTCTGGGGTCTCTATTCTGTTCCATTGATCTATGTGTCTGTTTTATTGAGATTTTTTGCATCCAGGTTCATCAGGGATATTGGCTTAGGGGAGTCTTTATTTGGTTTTGGTGTCAGGGTAATGCTGGCCTCATAGAATTAATTTAGAAGCTTTCCTTACTTTTCTATTTTATGGAATAGTTTGAGAAGAATAGGTATTAACTCTTTTTTTAATTTAATTTAATTTTATTTTATTTTATTTATTTTATATTTTATGTTAGTCACCATACAATACATCATTAGTTTTTGATGTAGTGTTCCATGATTCATTGTCTGCATATATCACCCAGTGCTCCATGCAATACATGCCCTCCTTAATACCCATCACCAGGCTTACCCATCCCCCCATGCCCCTCACCTCTAAAACCCTCAGTTTGTTTCTCAGAGTCCATAGTCTCTCATGTTTCGTCTCCCCCTCCAATTCTCCTCCCTTCATTTTTCCCTTCCTTCGCCTAATGTCCTCCATGCTATTCCTTATGTTCCACAAATAAGTGAAATCATATGATAATTGACTTTCTCTCCTTGACTTATTTCACTTAGCATAATCTCCTCCAGTCCCATCTGTGTTGATGCAAAAGTTGGGCATTCATCCTTTCTGATGGCTGAGTAGTATTCCATTGTCTATATGGACCACATCTTCTTTATCCATTCATCTGTTGAAGGGCATCTCAACTCTTTCCACAGTTTGGCTATTGTGGACATTGCTGATATGAACATTGGGGTGCATGTGCCCCTTCTTTTCACTACATCTGTGTCTTTGGGATAAATACCCAGGAGTGCAATTGCTGGGTCATAGGGTAGCTCTATTTTTAATTTTTTGAGGAACCTCCACACTGTTTTCCAAAGTGGCTGTACCAACTTGCATTCCTACCAACAGTATAAGAGGGTTCCCCTTTCTCCGCAACTTCTCCAACATTTATTGTTTCTTACCTTGTCAATTTTAAATGTTTGGTAAAAATCACCTATGAAGCCATCTGGACCTGGACGTTTGTTTTTTGGGAGGTTTTTCATTACTGATTCAATTTTTTTGCTGGTTATCAGTCTGTTCAAGTTTTCTATTTCTTCTCCTGTTTCAGTTTTGGTAGTTTATATGTTTCTCAGAATTTATCCAGTTCCTCTAGGTTGTCCAGTTTGCTAGCATATAGCTTTTCATAATATTCTCTTAATTATAGTTGTATTTCTGTGGTATTGGTTGTTATTTCTCCTCTCTCATTTGTGACTTTATTTATTTGAGTCCTTTCTCTTTTATTTTTGATACGTCTGGCTAGGGGTTTATCAATTTTATTAATGTTTTCAAAGAACCAGGGGTGCTTTGGTGACTCAGTTTATTCAGCATCTGAGTCTTCATTTAGTCTCAGATCATGATCTCCAGATGGTGAGGTTGAGCTGTGCATTGGGCTCCATGCTCAGTACAGTCTTTTTGGGATTCTCTCCCTCTCCCTCTGCCCCTCCCCCTGCTTGCTGTTTCTCAGATAAAATAGATAAATACAATCTTAAAAAAAAAAAAAAAAGAACCAGTTCCTGGTCTCATTGATCTGTTCTATTATTTTTTGTTTCTTGTTTTTTTTTAATTTCTGTATCATTTATTTCTGCTCTAATCTTTATTATTTCCTTCCTTCTGCCGGCTTTGAGCCTCATTTGTTGTTCTTTTTCTAGCTCCTAAATTTAGGTGTAAGATTAACTTGTGTATTTGAGGTTTTTCTTGCTTCTTCAGGTAGGCCTGTATTGCTGTATAATGCCCCTTTAGGACTTCTTTTGCTGCATCCCAAAGGTTTTGAAACGTGTTTTCTTTTCTTTTTTTTTTTTTAAGATTTTTATTTATTTATAAGAGAGAGAGAGTATGTGTGAGTGAGAGAGTGAGAGAGAGCATGAGTGGGGAGAGGGGGTTGGGCAGAGGGAGAAGCAGACTTCCCACTGAGCAGGGAGCACAAGGTGGGGTTCAATCCCAGGACCCTGGGATCATGACCTGAACCAAAGGCAGTTGCTTAACCTACTGAGCCACCCAGGTGCCCCTGGCCAATTGTGTTTTTGTTTTCATTTGTTTCCGTATATTTTTTCATTTCTTCTTTAATTTCCTGGTTGACCCATTCATTGTTTAGTGGCATGCTGTTTAACCTCCAGGTATTTGTGGTCTTTCCAATTTTTTTCTTGTGGTTGACTTCAAGTTCCATAGCGTTGTGGTCAGAAAATATGCATGGTATGATCTCCATCTTTTTTGTACTTGTTGAGGTCTGATTTGGGAGCTAGTATGTAATCTATTTTAGATAATGTACCCATGTGCACTTAAAAAAAAGAATATGTATTCTGCTGCTTAACAGTCCATCTGGACCAGTGTGTCATTCAAAGCCATTATTGTTGATTTTCTGCTTAGAGGATCTGTCCATTGTTATAAGTGGGGTGTTAAAGTCCCCTACTATTATTGTATTATTATCAATGAATTCCTTTATGTCTGTTATCAATTGTTTTATTTATTTGGGTGCTCCCTGGTTGGAGGCATAAATATTTGCAATTTTAGATCTTCCTGTTGAATTGTCCCCTTTATTATGATATAGTGCCCCTCTTCATCTCTTGTTACAGTCTTTATTTTAAAGTATAGTTTGTCTAGTACCAGAATTACTACTCCAGCTTTCTTTTGAGAAGATATTCCATTTTTAAAAATATTTTTAGTTCTGGCATTTATTTTACTTCACATAATAACAAGAACACAACAATAGCAATAATAAAAGCAAGCAAGAACTAACATCTATTTAGTGTTTATAATGTCCTAGTACTATGTTAAATATTTACATATATTATTTTATCTAAATCTCATTATTGATATACCTATGAAGTAGATATAACTTTCTGAATCTTTTAGTGAATTATAAACATATATAAAGAAAAGGCACAAATCTTATGTAAATATTCATAAAATGAATACGCCTAAGTAAACAATAACCAAACAAAAAAGTGAGCATTAAGAGAAACCCAGAAGACTTCCTCATATCTCTTCCAGACTATACCCTTCCCATAGTAACCACTTCACTAACTTCTAACAGCACAGATTAGTGCTGCCTATATTTGAACATCAGATAAACAAAATGATACAATCTGTGGTTTTTGGTGCTTAGGTCTTTTTTTTTTTGTTTTAATATTGTGTTTGTGAGAACTATCCACATTGTTTTATGTAACAGTAACTTCTTTATTATCATAGATGTATAATGTTTCATTGTGTTTTCATACTGCCTCATAACATATGAACCTAAATGCAGTGGCTTAAAACACAATCATTTTATTATAGCTCATGATTTTGTGGGACAAGAAGTTGGACAGAGTTTGGCTGGGCAGTGTTCCTGTTCCATGTGGCATCAACTGAGGCCACTCATTGATATGTTGCTATGGATGGGTTGGTCTGAAGGATTTAAGAAAGATTTACTAAGCTCTAGAAAACTGGCAGAAATGGCTAGAAGGCTGGGATTAGCAAGGAATGTCCCGTTATAAAGTCAAAAATTTCTGTTCTGTGGAAGACACTGTTAAAATGTTAAAAGAATGAAAAAACAAACCATCAATTAGAAAATATTTGCAGGGGCGGAGCAAGATGGTGGAGGAGTAGGAGACCTGGATTTTGTCTGGTCTCAGGAATTCAGCTGGATAGGGATCAAACCATTCTGAACACCTACAAACTCAACAGGAGATCAAAGAAAAGAATAGCAACAACTCTCTGAACAGAAAAGCGACCACTTTCTGGAAGGTAGGACGTGCAGAGAAGTGAATCTGAGGTGATATTCGGGAGGATAGACGGCGGGGGAGGGGGCCTCTGTCGGCCACTTCTGGCAAGTGATAGAGCCACGGAGCACAAAATCGGAACTTTTGAAAGTCTGCTCCACTGAGGGATGCTGCTCCAGTGGCTAAGCGGGGGTGGAACCCTCGCTGGGACAGTGTGCTCTCAGGACCCTCGAGGTCACAGAAAGACCAGGGTTGCCATAAACCGTGATCCGCGGCACAGTCGGGCCACTGCTCCTCCAGCAGGGACCCAAAAAGCGTCAGATCCAGGGAGACTCCACTTCCTCCCCTGGGAGGAGCGGCGCAGGAGCGCACCACAGGGATCTGCTGGGTTTGGAGACTCCACACCGAGTCGGGTGCCAGAGATAGAAACCAGAGATCGTAACCTACAATGGTAGAAACATTAGATTGGCAACAGACCTATCCACAGAGACCTGGCAGGCCAGAAAGGACTGGCAAGATATATTCAGAACACTAAAGGAGAAAAATATGAAGCCAAGAATACTATATCCAGCTAGGCTGTCATTGAAGATAGAAGGAGAAATAAAAAGCTTCCAGGACAAACAAAAACTAAAGGAATTTGCAAACATGAAACCAGCCCTACAGGAAATATTGAAAGGGGTCCTCTAAGCAAGGAGAGAGCCTAAAAGCAACAGACCAGAAAGGAACACAGACAATATACAGTAACAGTCACCTTACAGGCAATACAATGGCACTAAATTCCTATCTTTCAATAGTTACCCTGAATGTAAATGGGCTAAATGCCCCAATCAAAACACACAGCCTTATCAGATTGGGTTAAAAAACAAGACCCATCAATATGCTGTCTGCAAGAGACTCATTTTAGACCCAAAGACACCCCCAGATTGAAAGTGAGTGGGTGGAAAACCATTTACCATGCTAATGGACACCAAAAGAAAGCTGGGGTGGCAATCCTTATATCAGACAAATTAGATTTTAAACCAAAGACTGTAATGAGAGATGAGGAAGGACACTATATCCTACTTAAAGGGTCTATCCAACAAGAAGATCTAACAATTGTAAATATCTATGCCCCTAACATGGGAGCAGCCAGTTATATAAGGCAATTAATAACAAAAGCAAAGAAACACATCGACAACAATACAATAATAGTGGGGGACTTTAACACCCCCCTCACTGAAATGGACAGATCATCTAAGCAAAAGATCAACAAGGAAATAAAGACTTTATATGACACACTGGACCAAATGGACTTCACAGACATATTCAGAACATTCCATCCCAAAGCAACAGAATACATATTCTTCTCTAGTGCCCATGGAACATTCTCCAGAATCGATCATATCCTAGGTCATAAATCAGGTCTCAACCAGTACCAAAAGATTGGGATCATTCCCTGCCTATTTTCAGACCACAGTGCTTTGAAACTAGAACTCAATCACAAGAGGAAAGTCGGAAAGAACTCAAATACATGGAGGCTAAAGAGCATCCTACTAAAGAATGAATGGGTCAACCAGGAAATTAAAGAAGAGTTAAAAAAATTCATGGAAACCAATGATAATGAAAACACAACTGTTCAAAATCTTTGGGATGCAGCAAAGGCAGTCCTAAGAGGAAAGTATATAGCAATACAAGCCTTTCCCAAGAAACAAGAAAGGTCTCAAGTACAAAACCTAACCCTACACCTAAAGGAGCTGGAGAAAGAACAGCAAATAAAGCCTAAACCCAGTGGGAGAAGAGAAATAATAAAGATCAGAGCAGAAATCAATGAAATAGAAACCAAAAGAATAGTAGAACAGATCAACGAAACTAGGAGCTGGTTCTTTGAAAGAATCAACAAGATTGATAAACCCCTGGCCAGACTTATCAAAAAGAAAAGAGAAATGACCCAAATCAACAAAATCATGAATGAAAGAGGAGAGATCACAACCAACACCAAAGAGATACAAACAATTATAAGAACATATTATGAGCAACTCTATGCCAGCAAATTAGATAACCTGGAAGAAATGGATGCATTCCTAGAGATGTATCAACTACCAAAACTGAACCAGGAAGAAATAGAAAACCTGAACAGACCTATAACCACTAAGGAAATTGAATCAGTCATCAAAAATCTCCCAACAAACAAAAGCCCAGGGCCAGATGGCTTCCCAGGGGAATTCTACCAAGCATTTAAAGAAGAATTAATACCTATTCTTCTGAAACTGTTCCAAAAAATAGAAATGGAAGGAAAACTTCCAAACTTGTTTTATGAGGCCACCGTTACCTTGATCCCAAAACCAGACAAAGACCCCATCAAAAAGGAGAATTACAGACCAATATCCTTGATGAACATGGATGCAAAAATTCTCACCAAAATACTAGCCAATAGGATCCAGCAGTACATTAAAAAGATTATTCACCACGACCAAGTGGGATTTATCCCTGGGCTGCAAGGTTGGTTCAACATCTGCAAATCAATCAACATGATACAATACATTAACAAAAGAAAGAACAAGAATCATATGATCCTCTCAATAGATGCAGAAAAAGCATTTGACAAAGTACAGCATCCTTTCTTGATCAAAACTCTTCAGAGTATAGGGATAGAGGGGACATACCTCAATATCATAAAAGCCATCTATGAAAAACCTACAGCGAATATCATTCTCAATGGGGAAAAACTGAGAGCTTTCCCCCTAAGGTCAGGAACACGGCAGGGATGTCCACTATCACCACTGCTATTCAACATAGTATTAGAAGTCCTAGCCACAGCAATCAGACAACAAAAAGAAATCAAAGGCATCCAAATCAGCAAAGAAGAAGTCAAACTCTCACTCTTTTCAGATAATATGATATGTTATGTGGAAAACCCCAAAGACTCCACCCCAAAACTGCTAGAACTCATACAGGAATTCAGTCAAGTGGCAGGATATAAAATCAATGCACAGAAGTCAGTGGCATTTCTATACACCAACAAGACAGAAGAAAGAGAAATTAAGGAGTCGATCCCATTTACAATTGCACCCAAAACCATAAGATACCTAGGAATAAATCTAACCAAAGAGGCAAAGGATCTGTACTCAGAAAACTATAAAATACTCATGAAAGAAATTGAGGAAGACACAAAGAAATGGAAAAACGTTCCATGCTCATGGATTGGAAGAACAAATATTGTGAAGATGTCAATCCTACCTAGAGCAATCTACACATTCAATGCAATCCCCATCAAAATACCATCCACTTTTTTCAAAGAAATGGAACAAATAATCCTAAAATTTGTATGGAACCAGAAAAGACCCCTTAATAGCCAGAGGAATGTTGAAAAAGAAAAGCAAACCTGGCGGCATCACAATTCCAGACTTCCAGCTCTATTACAAAGCTGTCATCATCAAGACAGTATGGTACTGGCACAAAAACAGACACATAGATCAATGGAACAGAATAGAGAGCCCAGAAATGGACCCTCAACTCTATGGTCAATTCATCTTTGACAAAGCAGGAAAGAATGTCCAATGGAAAAAAGTCTCTTCAACAAATGGTGTTGGGAAAATTGGACAGCCACATGCAGAAGAATGAAACTGGACCATTTCCTTATACCACACACAAAAATAGACTCCAAATGGTTGAAAGACCTCAATGTGAGACAGGAGTCCATCAAAATCTTAAAGGAGAACACAGGCAGCAACCTCTTCGACCTCAGCTGCAGCAACTTCTTCCTAGAAACATCGCCAAAGGCAAGGGAAGCAAGGGCAAAAATGAACTATTGGGACTTCATCACGATAAAAAGCTTTTGCACAGCAAAGGAAACAGTCAACAAAACCAAAAGACAACCGACAGAATGGGAGAAGATATTTGCAAATGACATATCAGATAAAGGGCTAGTATCCAAAATCTATAAAGAATTTCTTAAACTCAACACCCAAAGAACAAATGATCAAATCAAGAAATGGGCAGAAGACATGAACAGACATTTTTCCAAAGAAGACATCCAAATGGCCAACAGACAATGAAACAAGTGCTCAATATCACTCAGCATCAGGGAAATCCAAATCAAAACCTCAATGAGATACCACCTCACACCAGTCAGAATGGCTAAAATTAACAAGTCAGGAAATGACAGATGTTGGCGGGGATGCGGAGAAAGGGGAACCCTCCTACACTGTTGGTGGGAATGCAAGCTGGTGCAGCCACTCTGGAAAACAGTATAGAGGTTCCTCAAAAAGTTGAAAATAGAAGTACCATATGATCCAGCAATTGCGCTACTGGGTATTTACCCCAAAGATATAAACATAGGGATCGGAAGGGGTACGTGCACCCCGATGTTTATAGCAGCAATGTCCACAATAGCCAAACTGTGGAAAGAGCCAGGATGTCCATCGACAGATGAATGGATAAAGAAGATGTGGTGGGGTGCCTGGGTGGCTCAGTTGTTGAGCCTCTGCCTTCAGCTCAGGTCAAGATCCCAGACTCCTGGGATCGAGCCCTATGTCGGGCTTCCTGCTCTGCGGGAAGCCTGCTTCTCCCTCTCCCACTCCCCCTGCTTGTGTTCCCTCTCTCCCTGTGTGTCTCTCTGTCAAATAAATGAATAAAATCTTAAAAAAAAAAAGATGTGGTATATATATACAATGGAATATTATGCCGCCATCAAAAGGAATGAGATCTTGCCATTTGCAATGACGTGGATGGGACTGGAGGGTGTTATGCTGAGCGAAATAAGTCAATCAGAGAAAGACATGTATCATATGACCTCACTGATATGAGGAATTCTTAATCTCAGGAAACAAACTGAGGGTTGCTGGAGTGGGGGGTGGGGTGGGAGGGATGGGGTTGCTGGGTGATAGACACTGGGGAGGGTATGTGCTATGGTGAGTGCTGTGAATTGTGCAAGACTGTTGAATCACAGATCTGTACCTCTGAAACAAATAATGCAATATATGTTAAGAAAAAAATAAAAGAAGAAGATAGCAGGAGGGGAAGAATGAAGGGGGGGAAATCGGAGGGGGAGACAAACCATGAGAGACGATGGACTCTGAAAAACAAACTGAGGGTTCTAGAGGGCAGGGGTGTGGGAGGATGGGTTAGCCTGGTGATGGGTATTAAAGAGGGCACGTTCTGCATGGAGCACTGGATGTTATGCACAAACAATGAATCATGGAACACTATATCAAAAACTAATGATGTAATGTATGGTGATTAACATAACAAAAAAATTTTTAAAAACCTGCATCAAAAAAAAAAAAAATATTTGCAAAACACATGTCTGATATAGCAGACAGAATAACACCTTCTACTCCCTCCCCCCTACAAAGAAGGTTAGTGTCTTAATCTCTGAAACCAGTGAATATGTTACTTACAAGAAAAATGAGCCTTTGAAGGTGTGACTAAGTTAAGGACCTTGAAATGGGGAGAATATCCTGGATTTTCTAGTAAGACCAATCGAATCATAGAGGAGTCTTTAAAAACAGAAAACCTTTCCTGCTAGTGGACAGGGAGATATGACTATGAAAGAATGGTCATAGAGATGTGTGTTGCTGGCTTGAATATGGAGGAGAGGGGACATGAACCTAGGAGTGTGGCAAACTTCTAGAAGCTGGAAAAGCAAGGAAATGGATTCTCCCACACAGCCTAGAAGAGGTATTATAGCTTTACTTACATTTTGATTTTAGCCCAGCAAAACCCTTATAAGACTTCTGACAATCAGAAGTATAAGATAATGACTATTTGTTGTCCTAAGGCTACTAAGTTTATGGCGATTTGTTATGAAAGCAAAAGAAAACTAACAGATCTGATTAAAGGCTTATATCCACAATATATACATACAAAAATTCAAACTCAACAATAAGAAAACAAAATCCCAATGAAAATTTGGGCAAAAAGGGCACTTGGGTGGCTCAGTCAGTTGGCCATCTGACTCTTGATATCAGGTCAGGTCATGATCTCAGGGTCGTGAGATCGAGCCCCGCCATCAGACTCCACATTCAGCATGGAGTCTGCTTGAGATTCTCTCCCTCTGTCCCTCCCCCCACTCTCTCTCTTTCTTTCAAAAAGTAAATAAAATTTTAAATAAAATAAAATGTGGGCAAAAGATGTGCACAGACACCTCAACAAAAAATACATACAAAAGCCAAATAAGTAATGAAAAGATGAACATCATTTGTCATTAGGGAAATGCAAATTAAAACCATGAGATATCACTACACACCTAAGAGAATAGCTAAAATCCATCCAATTGCTGGCAAGAATGCAGAGGAGCATAAACTCTTATCATTACTGGTGGTAATGCAAAGTGGTACAGCCACTTTGGAAGATAGTTTGGCAGTTTCTTACAAAACTAAGCATAGTTTTGCCGCACAATCCAGTGGCAACACTCCTAGCTATTTACCCAACTGATTTGAAAGCCTATCTGTTGACAAAAACTTGCATGTGAATATTTATAGCAGCATTATTTATAGTCTCTAAAACCTAAAAGCAACCAAGCTGTTCTTCAATAGCTGAATGGATAAAGAAAGCACTCTATCCATACAATGGAATATTATTCAACGATAAAAGAATATGAGCTAGCAAGTCATGTAAATACATGGATGAACCTTAAATACATTTTGCTGAGTAAAAGAAGCCAGTCTGAAAAGGCTACATACCATATGATTCCATTCATATGGCATTCTGGAAAAGACAGAATTATAGAGATGGTAGATGGATTGGTGTTTGCCATGGGCTCAGGAGTGGGAGGGTTAATAAGTGAATCACAGGAGATTTTTTTTTTTTTTTTTAGGGTAGTGAAATTAGTCTTTATGACATTGTAATGATGGATGCATAACAATCAGCACCCACAGAACCTGATAGCACAAAGAGTGAGCCTTCATGTATACAAATTTTAAAATACCATTTAACAGTTTAGAGGATCCCAGGATGTGCTGCTGGACATGGCAAATGATCTAATGGTATTACAATCTTATTGCAGTGGTGGGCAGAGTATATGCTAAACTAAATAACTTTAGAAATAAGTGGAGTTTCAAAATTTAAATCCAAAGGAACTATACATAAGCACTGTACTCTGATCGATAAAGTTGTTTCCCTTGTCAGTATGGGTTAGCAATCCTGAAACTATTATATACATATATACTGAAATTAAACAAGGAGACAGATAGTGGAAAGTGGGAACCAAGTTTCTCACTATTGGAGTGAGATAAGAAAAGAAAGAAGCTAGAATGATCCATGTGACAATGTATAGATTAATATCGTTAAATATGGAAATATTTATGTATGTGTATGTATACACACAATAGTGAGTATTTATACATATGTATTCCTTGCTCTGTCATCCGAGAGGCTCTAGAAGTAATGACACCTCAATAAGCAACAAGAACACCTACAATCAAAATCTTGATTTCTAATAGTATTTTCCAAGAAATGAAATAGGCTTCATTGGAGTAATGAATGATTCTAGGACTGGTACAGGAAGTATACAAATGAGCCTGGAGGATCTAGAAGTGCCAAAAAATGAAGAAGAAACACACAACACACACACACACACACACACACACACACACATACACACACAGAGTGATGGGGATATGTCACAAGGACATAAAAGCCAATTGATAGAGCTCCCAAATATCAAAGATGGGACAATTTGAGCAATAAAATAAAGTAGTATTGGATTGTAAACTGAAGTATAATGTAAATATTCATGAGTCTATATTGGTATTAACAAGTGATTGAATAAATAAATAAATTGGGGGCCCAACAACAATTCTCCCATGCTGAAGAATTCCAAATGAATTATGTAGATACTTCTCCCTCAAAGAGGTAGAGCATAACTTCCTAGTTTTTCAGTGTGGGCTGTGCATTCACTCTTCCTTCCTAAAAGTATAGTCTGAAAGGGTTGAGGGAGTAATTTTATACTGGATAAATCTCACAGACACTGCCTCAGACAGGTGATCAAGGTTAACATCAACAGTGTGACTCATGTTGATAGTATAAACCCTTAATATTGATGTAATAAGAATATCACAGTTGCCTCAGAGGTGTTTTTTACCCAAACCCATAACCCCAGTCTAGTCATGGAAGAAATATCAGTCAAACCCCAACTGAAAAGCATTCTACAAAATACCTAACCGGTACTCCTTAATCCAGACCATCAAAACTAAAGTCGATAAAACCGTCATAGCCAAGAGGAGCCTAAGCAGGTACAGTTGCTAAATACAATGGGATATCCTAGATGAGATCCTGGCCCAGAAAGAGGACATTGTGTAAAAACAAAGAAAATCTAGATAAAGTATAAACACTAGTTAACAATAATGTATTATTAGGTATGTATTATCATCTTGATTAAGTAATAATAATAATGGATCAAAAACTGCTCATTAATTGTGACAAATGTAACATACTAACATAAGATGTTAATAATAGGGAAACTGGGCAGGTTATATGGAAACTCTCAGTACTATCTTCTCAATTTTCCTCTAAATCTAAACTATTCTAAAATTAAGAGGTTTATTTAAAAACAAAACCCAAACAAACAAACAAAAAAAAACCAAGAGAGATGGTTTACAGACCCAGTAAACAGTAAACTTGATGTCTCCCAAATATAGGTATAATTAAGAAAAATGAATGAGACTTTGAAATAAGATATTATGATAAATAAGGTATATAATACCTCAAAGAGATATTGTGAGAAAATAGTATCCAGGCCAAACCATGGGAAGTTGTAAAACCAGTTCAGGCAGATGTGAAAAAGAGCCAACATCAGTCATTTAGAAAGACATGGTCTTAGTCAATTAGTTTGACTCAACTGAAGACATTCCCAGTGACCCTCAGGTTTTCTTGGTTTACTTGCTATGCTCAAAAACAGAGAGATGATCTTGACTGAATCCAGTGGGGCAGGGTTATGGGGCTTATGCCAATGAGTGCCATGTCTTGTAACTAGTTCAGGACTGACTGGAATTTGGAAAAGCTGAAGGCTGGGGGATTAGCTAAAGGTTTTTCTAATACGTCAAATGCAGAAACATTGCATATAACACGGGCTGATGTCATGAGAAGATGTAAAGGAGAGTATGGTTTTAGACATGTTGAAGAGGTGGAGTCGATTGGTCTTGGTGATTTGGTCGCATGTTCAAGCATACTGAGGAACAATTGATATGTATTAGGTATGACTATGTTAAAATCAATCTATTAACTGAAACAAGGTATGTACATTCATTCATTCCTTGCAGAGATATTTTTTAAGCACATATTATGTGCCATGCATAGTGTTAGGTCCTTGAGATAGAACACTGAACAAAAATAGATGTAGTTCCTGCTCTCACAGAGTTTGGTCTATTTGGAAAAAAAAAAAAACATATATCAACACATAGTTATATAAACATCATTTATATGAAATATGTTATGAAAAAAAGTGCTTTTAGTGGATTACTAAAGTGATGAAATCAACTGTGAGAGTTAGGGAAGCTTTGCTGAGCAATGTAAGAAGCAGGAATAAAAAGGAATGTTAGGACAAAAAGCTGATGGTTCCTATTTTGGATGATTTAAGTTTGTAGAGGCTTTGGTATAAAGTTCCTCTGAATAAGTAAAAGATGGCTAACTTCTTTCAGCATTTTTCGGTCAGGTGAATAACACTAAAACTTATTTCATGTCACAGGTTGCCAATATCATCCCTAGTACATGTGGATCATGACATTTTAATGACACACACACACACACACACACACACACACACACACACACTATCATGGAAGAATAAGAGCAGCATTACAGGGAGTGAATATTTGGATGGGGAGCCATGTTCACCATAACACCATAGTTGTTTTTTCTTTGTTTCTGGGTTATGTTTTCTAGAGAAGCAATTCTCATCTTTTCTGAATTGGGATAAGACTCTTCCTAGAGGCAGATGCACTGAGTTCAAGAACTCTAGAGTCCCTTCCAGCATCTGAAAACACAAGCACTTGTTTCCCCTGATCTCCCATCTTCCAGGCAATACTTTCTCTTTTCCAAACTAAATTTTTCCAGTATCTTTAGCTCATATCTCAACCCAGAGTCCTCATTTAAAAGCTATGGTTCTAGAGAATACATTATTAGAAAGGGATAAAATGGGAAAAAGAAAACATTTTGAGCATGTAAATTGTTTTCTGTAATTCTAACTTCAGTGTTCTTAACACCAGTTCTAAAATGGAAATAATAAGTTATTGTAGGATGGTTTGAGGATTACCTGAAACAATCTATGTAAAGTTGTTGGCAGAATAAGGACTCAAATGTTAGATACATATATAACTATGATTAGTACCATTATTGTTATGCAACCAGTATTTTCCATCATGACCTTAGAAATTTATCTGTGAGGGGTGCCTGGGTGGCTCAGTCAGTTCATTTTGGCTCAGGTCATGATCTCGGGGTCATGGGATAGAGCCCCATGTGGGGCTCTGTGCTCAGTGGGGAGTCCGCTTTTCTCCCTCGCCCTCTGCCCCTCCCCTTTCTGTGCATGTGCTCTCTCTCTCCTCTCTCTTTCTCTAAAGCAGATAAATCTTAAAAAAACGAAACTTATCTGTGAGAAGCATATTCCTTATTTCCCATAATCACTTTTTTTCCTGCTTCACCTCCTCTAGGTTCTCCCTGCTACTTTATCACCTCCAAGTAAATTTAAATCTTAACACAATTTCCAATATCTTTCTTGAGATTTATTTGTACAGATTTAATTTTTTTTACTTGGGTTGCCTTGTTTTAGGAAAATGCAGGGGTGAGGAAAAAATACCACACTTTTAAATCTGCCCATCAACTGAAATTAAAGTATGTAAAACAGATCAACTTTAAGGGAAGTTTTTTCATTAGATGCATTATGAGCTCTTGCAGCCTGTTGTGGACATCGAGACCAGCTGAAGTCTACTGGGCCTTGTCACTTAGGCTAGCTCCAAAGTTGCAAGTCACCTGGGAAGTTTGAGCTTTGCACTGTATCCATACAAGGCCAGCTAGTTTTGTCTAACTTCTTTTGCTGATAGTGGTCTTCAAGGGAAAGATGAGCTGTAACTTTTTCTATCACTGGAAGATCCAGCAGCGTGCTAGAAGGCTGAAACATTTTTTGTGGGTAAGGAATATGTCATTCTTCCTGGAACAGCCATCACACATGAGGTAAATGGGGTGAGCCAGCATGGCACACTCATGGAGTAGCATTTGGGCTCTTCGCCCCCTGTTGCCTGGCTGAGTTGGTGGGAGTTCATGACATTCTCAGGGGCATGTTAAGCTCAAAAGCATTTGATTGTAATTACCTGGGAGCCATATGACTAATCTGCACACCTAACATACAGTGTGGGAGACATTATTTCTGGGGAGTGATAAATGGCAACTACTTAATTGTTTGGAGGAAAAGTGGTGTAGTTTCAATTTGGCCTGGTTCCCAGTCTGGATAACCATGAGTGCCTTCCAAAAGAGCATCAATAATAACATTCTGTAGACAGCTAGACCCCATTCCATTGATATTTCTTAGAGGCAGTATTTCTTACATACATTCTCAGGGGAGGGCTAGTATAGTATTCCTAATCTATTTTCCCCATTAGGGAAAATTAGATATATGAAAGTAATGGCCAATGCTCAAAATCACACAATGGATATCAATGCTAGAGGCAAAAATGAAACCCAGGTGACCAGTCCCTTCGTGAACTAGAATGCATGAGAATGAATGGTGCAGGATATTATATTTGAAGAGGTTTTTTCCCTCTCTGAAATGGGAGTGAAGAAGGATGTTGGATATTTTCAAAAGCCTAACACAGTCCCTTATACCTAATGTTAAGTGAATAAATGCACATTCCCTTCTCTTTCCTTCCCCTCCTCTTCCTTACCTTTCTCCTTTGAATTTCCACCTCTGCAAAAAAATCTCATCTAAATCCTCCGATGATTCTATGTCTCCAGGAATTAAAGGAAATCTTTCTCTCTCCCCTCTTCCTTACTTTCTCCCTTCTGCTCCCTTCTCTCTCCTAACTCCATTCCTACATGTCTTCAAGGTGACAGAGATGCATCTGGGAAAGAGTTAACCAGTCAAAGTCAACAGATGGTGGTTCAGTACAACAGATCCTAGAGAACGAAGAGATGAAAGCTTCCTTTTTTCCTTTGGCCTTTGGAAACTTGAGAAAATAGGGGGAAAAAACCAGTCCTGTGGGTTCGTGTTTGATTTTTTCACAACTTCATGTTTCTCTCATTCTTGGCCAGCCTTGCCACCTGCCAGCAGCTGACCCAACAGAGGTAAGGTTAGCCTGACAGGAAGTGCTGAAAGGATGTCAACAGAAGAGTTCGATAGTAGAACATGCTGTGCTCACAGCCAGAGTTTTCTCACACACCTGTCCAATTAAGAATCTGGGCCCATCCTGAATAAATTATATTGCAGCTTTTACTCTGAAGTGAAAGGAGATGCTATGTGCTCCTGCTGGAGCCAGACTCCTCCTGGGATCATGGCAAATGCACCTGGCCCAGTGTCCGAGCACAGGGTGGTGCTCATCTGCTCCAACCAGGTGTGTAGCAAGCGTCAGGGCCACCTGGCAATGGCCTGTCAGAGGGCCAAATGCTCACTTCCCAATAGGTCTTGTGTGCCTGGAATTTGTTTTCAATGGGCAGTTAACTATATTCGGCTTCATGATGTCTGCAGGGTATTTCGGCTAAATGGTAGGGAACCTCACACACTAGCCAGCTGCTTTGGGCTTGAAGCTGTCTTCATCTTTAGTTTGTCTTCTTCAAATGAGGAAATCAGGTTTGATTTCAGCAAATTTAGGAATGCCAAAATATAGAAATTTTTTTAATGTTAGTGATGTCTTATACTTTCTGGTTTATGCTCACCTTCATGTTCATACCCCACATTAGTGACTATGTCCTTCTTCCTTTTGGTTTTTATACACACACATGCACACATGCACACATACACAGACACACACACACACATCTCTTACTACTTGCCATCAAGGAAGAGAGTACTGTGTTGTCCACAGTTGGGGGATTTACATAGTATACTTTCAAGTTGTGTTTATGACCAGGATCCTGATATTGGTTAGTGGGTTGACTGAGGAACAATTCAACAGAAAGAAATAAATGTCAGGTACGTGACCTTTATCAAATGACAATGCCTCAGACATCAGAGAAGAGTTAGAGATTCTTAGCAAAATGTACTCCCTGTTACTCAGATTTGTTCATTGATTTACTTCTCATAAACTTACAAAAAAAAAGACAGCTACAAGTATGAAACTGTTAAGAACTAATTAACTCAACTCTATGTGAGAATTAAGTCATCAGGATGGTATAACTTTGATATCTGTTTAATGGAATAGAGCACAGAAAGCAGGAACTCATCCCTTCTGTCAAACGGCCTCAGCTCCTAGGCATCTAAAACTGCTACTCCCAACCATCCCTTCACCACCAGTGCATTAGTGATCATGGCTCTGGAGACTGAAAGGGTCTGCAGACTGTGAGGGTCTTGGGGGTAAGGGCAGGAGCAGCTCTGGGACCACTTGGCAAGAGCCTCCTTGTTGTGAGCCTTCACACTGACACAGCAGTGAGGATGAGACAACCCCGGAATTCATAGCAGAAGCAGATTCTGATCATGAAGAACAGTGGAAAATGATAAGCAGGTGCCCCTTGGGACTTGTGAAATAGACTGGGGATTCCCAGACATGGCTGTAAGTATTTCTTCAGGAGCAGGTGGGGCTCAAGTCATAAAGACACAACCTCCTCTCCACGTTTTTATCCCGAGGTAGGTATGTCCTGAAGGAACACTATTAGCCATTGAACAGTGAAATAAATGCTAGGGTTCAAAATTGCCTGAGAGAGTTCAAGAGAAATTCAGTGCACTATTAAAGGTCACATAGCCTGTAAGAGGTAGTGTTGGGGGTAAAAACACAGTTATTCATTTATCTCAGTGAGTGAATCATTTTATTACATTTATGTAGGATTTTTTTTAACCCTTTAAAGCATAACCACCTATGAGTGGCACAGTGGCGTAGTGTTTATGAGCATGGTCTCTGGTGGTGACTCCTTGGTTCGAATCCTGGCTCCGCCTCTTGTTAGCCATGTAACTTTGCACTGGTCTGTAGCTTTTTTGTGCCTGTTACCCTGGGTGTAAGAATAAAACTACATCAAGGGTTTTAGTGAGAATAAAATAAGTCCTTATGGGTAAATCTCTTAGACAAATGTTTATGTGAGCAAATCTCTTATATGAGAAGATTGAATTGGTCATTCTAGAAGCAGTTAGAGAGCCATAAGATTTCTAATTCAGTGGATGACAAAACAGGGAAATAGGGCTTGAGGGCCTTGAGAGGAAACAGCTGCAAACACATATCATACATACACATTTAAAAGGGACTGCCAGTTAAGAGTCAAGAATAACACCTAAGAAATAGTTCAGAATAAATCAGAACTGTATGTGATCCAGTGTTGATTCTAATTAAAAATGTGCCAGAAGAATGAAATTGGCTCCAAGGAAGTCAGCAAGAGTTGCTGTCCTTGTCTGAAATATTTCCCAAGATATTTTATGGACGAGGTGAGAAGTTAAAATGATTGAATTGTTGGGTGCCCAGGCAAAATTTTAGAAAGTGTTTTTTTTTTTTTTTTAATTAACAGCAGACCTTCATATCTATTGTTTCCGCTATTTAAATCAACTTAGAAGGAATGGCAGTCTCTGCCTTTCTTCATAGAGTACCCTTGGAAAATTAATCATACAGCAGGGCATTGTCAAGCAGATGCAGTTCTCCTCTAGAAGCTTTCATTTACTTATTCATTTACAATACTTTTATTGAACTCCTAATATTGACCAATACACTGAACAATCAGCTGGAGACATAAGGTCATTGCCAATAGTCAATACTTAGTGTTGAGGAAAAAAGGGATGCCATCAAACAACCAGACCACACCTGGACAAACGTTCTCATAGAAGAACACTCAGATTAACATTCCAGGCTGGTGTGTGTGCACTTGGGGTTTGAGGGTACAGGAAGATTGTTTCAAAGAAAGGCCTGGGTTCTTCTGGGTGAGCAGGAGTCATCCAGGCATAGAGGAATGAAAGAAGGATGCTCCATATGAGGGAAGTCATATAAATTCAGGGAAGCAAGAATGAGCGTGGACCCTTTGGGAAACTTTATGCAGCTCAGCACAGCTTTCCATTGGGAAGAAGGAAGTGGTGAGAGACAAGGCTGAAGAGATAGCTCCAGGGAAAGATATAAGGTCATGAGGAAGCATCTGTGCTAACCTAAGTGGTTGGAACCTTACTCAGTGGAACCTCATGGAAGGAAGCAGGACTGTTGGGAATGGTCATGGTCAAGGCAGAAGATTTGGGTGCTTGATAATGACAAACTTACTGGCCCCAGGGATGCAGAGTATGTGGCTGAGCATTGTGAAGCCAGACTGGGTTAAAACCAGGCCCTGTACTTAGCAGCTCTGTGACCGTGGATGTTATCTAAGCTTTTTGTGACTCAGTTTCCTCATCTACAAATAACACTTTGGAAGAGCACTGTTTAAAGAATTGAATGAATCTATACATGCTCTCAGAAGAGGGAGTGGCATATGGTAAGAGTAATTCATATACAAGTAAGTATTCAATAAATGTGAATGATTGCTATCAATACAGCATGCTCTGCTGGGACTATGGGGCTCTATTTGTGTAAACTGGGAACTTCAGCAAAAGCTGTGGGTGATGTATCAACTCTGTGCTTTCAAA
The DNA here is from genome assembly GCF_004348235.1 of Phoca vitulina. Lineage (NCBI taxonomy): Eukaryota > Metazoa > Chordata > Mammalia > Carnivora > Phocidae > Phoca > Phoca vitulina. The sequence goes on from NW_022589737.1 coordinate 3,517,418, forward strand.
TGAGGAAGAAACATCAGTAGCAGAAGCATCATCATCTACAACAAATACATATCCCTTGAACATTTGTTACTTTAAGCAAAGAACTAAATTTGATGGAGGAATTTTTATTGTGTTGGCTTGCTACATGGATATTTACTGAAATAAAATAAATAAATCAGCCATTTATATCAGATTTCCTTTGATAGCTATATTTAAAATTCAAAAGATATGAATGGCTATAAAATTTAAAAAAAAGAAAAAAGCCTTCCTCTTTTCCCTGGCCTCCTAGAATCATCCTTTTCCTCTTTTGAAGTAACTAGTTTTTATTCTGCTGTGTTTTGTTTTGTTTTTCCCTCATGTATTCCCCCTCCTAGAAATAATGTATCCTTTAACACATCCAGACAAAACACCCATGCACACAAACATAGATTGACATTGATAGATAGAGAGATGTTTTATATAAATGATATATACTGACATGTAACTATTTAAAAACTGAAACAGTATATATCTTAGAGCTCTTTCAATGGCAATATATACAGGACCATCTTATCTTCTTAAAAACTTCATACAGTTTCATTATATGGATATATAATAACTTATTAACTAGTCCTGTATTGAAGATATTTATATTTTTGTCCAGTGATTATATACAATTCTTCAATTTATAGACTAATATATACATTATTTCACACAACAGAAATAATACCTACAGGTAGTATTTCTGAGTCAAGATTATATGAATTTTTAATATTATAAGATTGTACTTCCGAAGAACATTTGGAATGATTCTATTTCTTTTTTTTTTTTTTAAAGATTTTTATTTATTTATTTGAGAGAGAGAGAATGAGAGACAGAGAGCATGAGAGGGAGGAGGGTCAGAGGGAGAAGCAGACTCCCTGCCGAGCAGGGAGCCCGATGCGGGACTCGATCCCAGGACTCCAGGATCATGACCTGAGCCGAAGGCAGTTGCTTAACCAACTGAGCCACCCAGGTGCCCTGGAATGATTCTATTTCAAAAATTCCAAGAAGTAAAACAAAATGAATGTCAACTATGTAATATTTATTTTATGTAACATTTAGGTTAAATATAAGATAAAGAACAGTTCTATTCTGTATGTGCTTTATATACAGATTTTGTTAGCTCCCTTTATGCACAAAATATATATGCCCATTTTTTAAACAGAATATACTTTTACTATATCAAATGAGTATAGGATTTTATAGTTGCGCCTTTGCTTTAGTTATATAAAGTTGGTCATATCAATGATTCATTTGGTACTGAGTTCTTATTCCAAAATGCGGCCCCAAATCACCACACTACATTTCTAAAACACAAATTTGATCATGTCAATTCAGTGCTTAAAGCCCTTCAATGGTTCCTTACAGCCTCCAAAAACCTACTAGGTTAAAAACCAAACCAAACCAAACAAACAATCAACCAAGGTAGGATCTTTGTACAACATCAAGCAAGTCCATCCACATTGTGTTCAAAGGGCACGGTCATGCATAACACAACAGTGATGCCTCTGGAATTGGGCAGGAGCAACTCTGACCAGAAAAAGCTCAGACCCAGGGCACTGGGTGGCTTAGTCAGTTAAGTGTCTGTCTTCAACTCAGGTCATGATCCCAGGGTCCTGGGATAGAGCCCCACATCAGGCTTCCTGCTCAGCAGGGATCCTGCTTCTCCCTCTCCCTCTGCTGCTCCCCCTGCTTGTGCTCCCTCTCTCTGTCACATAAATAAATAAAATCTTAAAAAAAAAAAAAAAGCTCAGATCCCCTCCATTGTAAAAGGTCCATGGATCTTCTCTAAGCGAAAACTCACAAGCATGACTCTAAAGAAAGCACGTGAGCTTTGGGGTGCCTGGGTGGCTCAGTCGTTAAGCGTCTGCCTTCGGCTCAGGTCATGATCCCAGGATCCTGGGATTGAGCCCCGCATCGGGCTCCCTGCTCGGCGGGAGGCCTGCTTCTCCCTCTCCCTCTCCCACTCCCCCTGCTTGTGTTCCTGCTCTCACTCTCTCTCTCTCTCTGTCAAATAAATAAATAAAATCTTTAAAAAAAAAAAAAGAAAAAAAAAGAAAGCACGTGAGCTTTGAAATCAGGATAGACCTGTACTTGACTCTCTTCTCTGGTCTGTGTTTAAAATGTCACAGAGCTCTCCTTTCCACTTGCATAAAACAATGAAAATAACGTCATACATAACTCTAAGTGGTTTTCTAGTGAGTAAATGAGGTAACATCTACAAATGCATGTTCTCTAATTTTCATCTTTTCACTTTTCACCTTTTCCAGTCACAGGACTTACGCTACAATGTCAGAAATTGACTTGAAAGTTTCATAGCTTAGATGAGAAATCTGCAAACTATCCTCCCTGCAGAGCAAATATTGCCCACTGCCTGTTTTGAGATGGGCTTTATAAACTGTGAGCTGAGAACACCTTCACATTTCTAAGTGTTTTAAAAAGTCAAAAGAAAAATAATATTTCATGATATGTGGAAATTTTATGAAATTTACATTTCATTGTCCTTAAATAAAGTACCAGAACACATTCATGTTTGTTCCTTTACATATCATCTACAACTGCTTGCACCCTACAATGCCAGGCTTGAGTCACTGGGACATAGACACTGCAACAGAAACTGAAAAGCCCAAAATATTTACTATCTGTCCTTTTACAAAAAAAAGTTTGCTGACCCCTGACCTAGCCAATGTTATTTTAATGTGTGTGTACATGTCCTATATGTACATATATGTTCATATGTGTATATATGTATTACCATATATAGTGGTGATATAAGACATACGAGTTGGCTAAAATATTTTAGACATCTTCCATCCTTGCAAAAATGGAATGTTAGGATATAGAGTGAACTGCATCTTCTGGAGATACCTGAGGATTCTTCCCTAAGTAGTCCTTTAGCCAGCCATTGAGTTGAGGGATTTCTGTGTGGCTTGTAATGACTGTAGGCCTAACAGAATCTTGCCTCTGGAAAGTTATTGTGACTGCCTTAAATAAATCTTCTAGGTAGTTGGCTCACCCAAAAATATCAGAGTCAGAAATTCACAAGCTTTCATAACTGGTCCAGTGAACTGTTGTGTGCCTCCTTACTAATGGATGTTGGCTCAGTAAATATCTGTGAGTGAGAGAATTTCGTCTGAGGTTTTACTTCATTACAAGTAGGTGGTAAGATTGTAGATGACTTGCTAACGCCCACCTCCTTCAAACAACTCTCATTTCCAAAAAGAAGAGTTGCACGTAATCAAATGGGCTCAGGGAAGTTTGGAAATCCACTTGGTATTTTCTTGACAGATATGTTTCACACTTAACTAGTAAACCATAAAATAATTAGTGAATATTTGTACAACCTTTTAAAAAAAATAATCTTTGAGCTTTCTCATTAAAAAAATCTAAAATGTCATAAAACTACATTTATTCTTATCTTTTTGGGTTCTAAATATATGTAGGACTGAAAACCATGGGTATGCACTCAGTACAGGACCTTCAATAGGAATCTTAATTGACTGAAAACAGAACATGAAAAGTAGTAAAAGACAGGACCTATGAGTATTATTTCCATAGAGAAGGAGAAAATGGGTTGGCTGCTCAGGCCAGAATTCCAATTTCTCCCCCTTTCTTCTTCTCCATTGCTTGTTCCTTTTTATGAGCTTATAAGAGGCACATGAATAATTATTTTGTTGGCCTTCAAATATAGCAAATATTCCCTTTTTTTAGAGTGATTAGCTTAAATATGGATCTTGTGTATACATTATTGGTTTGATCAATCTCTTCGGACCCTAAAATTAGGCCTCTTGTGTTCATTTTCATTCAACCAACAGGCATTTATTTACTATCCACAAGGTGCTAGGAAATTTCCTGGAAAAGAAAAACACCTCAAGATTCTATAGTTTATAAGGCTTTATAGCTTAAGAGATATCTCATAGTACACTGCTTCTAATTTATCTTCATATAGTCCCCCATTTCCCCAGGCTCCCCCCAGTTTGTGAGTGGGGACATTAACAAAAATAACCCAGCTCTACTGGCACATTGCCCCCACCTCTATAGCTAAGCACCTCAATATTCCCCTCCATTCTCTCTACTAATCATTTCTGGCAGCACCTAAGAACCTCACCTGTATAATGGTGAAAAAGAAAGTTATTTAATCCCCTCAGTTTTCACTGGTGTCTAAAGCCCATAAAGTCACTGGAGAGTCTCCCTACTGATGATCCTGGCACCGTCTCCTGAGACGCAGATTCTCTGGATGCCTTGTCCTGATTCTCCTTCCCAAAGAAACATAAGTCATACTTGAGAATCTCCTTCCTTCCATCCTGATTACTCTGGAGCCATATGCTGTTTCCCTTGCGTGGATAGAGGCATGGCTTATCTGCCCCACTCTTCCCTATTTCTTCACTTGGACACTAGGGTATCCATGTTCTGCATCTTACAGAGCCTCTCTCAGCTATGCCTGCAGTACTTTATCCAGGAGAGCTCAGGCAGTGTTTTGTGGTGGGGAACCAGAGACAGAGATCAAATTCCAGTCTCTCTTCTCCGCGCCCCACTGCCTCCAGTTTTACCTACCCTACTTAGACATGAGCCTCTGATGCCCTTCTTACCCAGCAAACTAAAGCTGGTAAATGAGACCCTGGGGTCTATAGGGATACACCCTTCATTCCCAATAACCCTTCAAGGTAGACACAGCAAGCATGTTCATACTGCGCAAGAACCCGAGTGATTAAATAACACATCTTTGATCACACAATTAGTAAGCAGCAAAAAAGGCATTTGAATCCAGCTCTTACCTCTGAACACTTTCCTTCTCAGCTCTGACCCTAAGTCTCAAAGTGGTTTCACGTAAAAGCCTTTGTTGCGGGCTTCTCATCTCTTCAGCAAATTTGAAAAGAAGAGGATGATAAATGCTTGTCCTTGTCCCTTTTTTTCCCAAATAAAAAGGAGTTTCTACAGACTGCCTAACACTGAATATGAATCAGAAATGGAAAAAAAAATCCAGTTTGATCATGAACTAAAATCACATCCCTTTCATTATCCCCTATTCCTTTTATAGACAATGACTGTGAAAGCACATAATTGGGAAGAAAGTCTATTTTGCCCTGGATCTGCCACCTGAGGCTTGAAGAAGAATAAAAGTTTCTTACTCTGGAAAGGATTTAGTAAGGTCAAGAGAACCAGTTGCCTAGATTCTGCATTAATGGGTGGATATTAGTTGCTTGAGTTTGTGTTGGGACCTGAAATATTCAGAACAGCTCTTCCCTGAATCCTAACCATAAATACTGCCTTATACCTTTAAGCACCAAGAATCCTTTCAAAAAGAATATATATGTATATACATATATATTCAGCAGGAAAACATTTAGTACATAGTAACCAAGGGCATGCTGTTTTCCAAGTTTAGCTGAAGCAAAAGAAAATATCACCACAAAATCTACAAAGCCCAAGTAGGCAGCAAACTAAACAAAACTGATTTTTGTTTGGTTTTCTTTTGTTTGAAGTTAAAATACACAAGGATTATTGAGCTTCTTTGTTCCACGAACCCTTCAGAAATCTGACGGAGCATATGAATCTCTTTCTAGAATGTTTTTCAATGCATACAATAAAATACATAGGATTACAAAGTAAACTATTTGTATCAAAATATAGTTACCAAACTATTTTTAAATGAATTGTATAGTTCTACATGTACTTCTTTATTAACACTTTATTTTATTTTTGAGAAAGAGTGTGCCCATGGGCAGGGGTGGTGGGGAGGTGGGGGCAGAAGGAGAGGGAGAGAGAGAATCTTAAGCAGGCTCCATGCCCAGCACAGAGCCTGACTCGGGGCTCGATCTCAAGACCTTGAGATCATGACCTGAGCCAAAATCAAGTTGGACACTGAACTGACTGAGTCACCCAGGTGCCCTGACAATTTAAATAACAGAGTCAAGCAGAGGGACAAAGTAGTGATGTGAAAATATCCGTAACAAAGTCACAAGTACTGATAATACTATTCTAGTTTGTTGGCTTCATTAATACAAAGAAATGCTCTATTCCAGTTAGAATTTACTGAACTAAAGATTCAACCTTTTCTCCATCCAAGTTTGTGGACCCCCTGGATTCTATCCTCAGCTCATTTGGGGAGTTCCTGGACTCTCAGTTAAGAAGCCTTGCGATACAGTGACGGGGGCAGGATGTGGATCCAAGATGAGAGCCAGGTCTGGGTGTTTCTCAGCTTTTCTGCTAAAAGAAATTAAAGTAGTTAAGTGTTCAGCAGGTGTCCTGCTTCTCTCTTTGAGGTCCTGCTTTTCTTTGGTTCCTGCTACCCAGCTGCTTCCCCATCAAGATTCCATTCACATCAGTACCCTCTATGTCTCTTAAGTCCTGATGTTTAAAACTCACCCCCTATATAAAAAGGTGGCCTCTGGCTTACCAGAGACATGATAAACATCTTGAAAAAAATCCCCAGCAATGATCAAGTTCCGAGTTAGGGGCCTTTAAGAACATGGAAATCTCCCCAGTGCTGCTTCTTTTTGAACTTGAACCAATACTTGTTGCTATTCTCTGCAGAGAACTCTCTGGGAGAACAAAATGATGACACACAAAAGCAGTGAAGGAAAGTGACAGAGGAAGCAGGGAGATTGCACCGGGCCATGGGTCCTAGTAATACAAGGGGGCAGTGACTGCTGCCCACACCCAGCACTGAACGAGAGTGCAGAAGAGAGCAAACTTCCTTGATCAGCAGGCAACCAAAGTGCAGATTTCACATGTGAATAACCAGCCAAGAACCCCACCTTTGCCCACCAAGAATTAGGATCTAAAGACTAGATCTGTAGTGTTTCCAGGCTTATAAAGAAGGCCCATGAGGATGTCTGCCTGTCCTCTCCGTGTCATTCTGGAGTGTTATGTTACAGGCCCACCAAAGAAGTATTAAAACTTCTAGGAGACTGTAGCTTTTTTTTTTTTTTTTTTTTTTTACTTTACTCTTCCCTATTAATTAAGTCCAGACTCTGCAATGTTAAATAATTTTGCAGATTTATATCTTGTAGAAATGCAATGATTTATGTTCCATAGAAAAAAAGATAACCCTGGGGCACCTGGGGGGCTCAGTCGTTAAGCATCTGCCTTCGGCTCAGGTCATGATCCCAGGGTCCTGGGATCGAGCCCCACATCAGGCTCCCTGCTCGGCGGAGAGCCTGCTTCTCACTCTCTCACTCCCCCTGCTTGTGTTCTCTCTCTCGCTGTGTCTCTCTCTGTCAAATAAATAAATAAAATATTAAAAAAAAAAGATAACCCCAAAGTTATGGTATTATTGTCAATAGGGCATTAAATAGTTTTGTTTAAGAAGATATTTGCAAATGACACTACAGATAAAGGGCTGGTATCCAAGATCTATAAAGAACTTCTCAAACTCAACACCCAAAAAACAAATAAGTCAAAAAATGGGCATAAGACATGAACAGACACTTCTCTGAGGAAGACATACAAATGGCTAACAGACAGATGAAAAAAGGTTCATCATCATTAGCCATCAGGGAAATTCGAATTAAAACCACATTGATAGTGTATAAGAAAGCAACTGTTTCTTATACACTAACAACGCAACTGTAGAAAGAGAAATTAGAGAAACGATTCCATTTATAATAGCAGCAAAAAACATAAGATACCTCAGAATAAACCTAACCAAAGAGGTAAAGGATCTATACTCTAGGAACTACAGAACACTCATGAAAGAAATTGAAGAAGACACAAAAAGATGGAAAAATATTCCATGCTCATGGATCGGAAGAATAAACATTGTTGGGCGCCTGGGTGGCTCAGTTGGTTAAGCGACTGCCTTCGGCTCAGGTCATGATCCTGGAGTCCCGGGATCGAGTCCCACATCGGGCTCCCTGCTCGGCAGGGAGTCTGCTTCTCCCTCTGACCCTCCTCCCTCTCATGCTCTCTGTCTCTCCTCTCTCTCGC